>NW_022900932.1:23847917-23898915 GCF_012274545.1 Fukomys damarensis
ATATGTGCCCCCATTTGTGTTTTGGTCTATTTTTGCCTACATTTTTTTTCTTTCGTACCAGGAATGAAACTCAGAGCCTTGTGCTTTCCAGGCAGGTGGCTGCACCGCTGAACTTCATCCCCAACTCATTTGGTCTGTTTGGTCTAATTTAAAATACTTCTTGAGGACATCTCAGGAATTAACAAGATACCATCCATTGCGGGCCAAAGGTTACTACAGGATTTTATGTTTGCCCATTTGTGTTTTGGTCTATTTTTGCCTACATTTTTTTTCTTTCGTACCAGGAATGAAACTCAGAGCCTTGTGCTTTCCAGGCAGGTGGCTGCACCGCTGAACTTCATCCCCAACTCATTTGGTCTGTTTTTGGTCTAATTATTCTCTACTCCCCATTCCTCCCTTTTAGAATGGGGATATTTACCCTCTGACATTGTACCTTAGGATTATGTAACTTTTTTTATATTTTTACAGAGGTTCACAGCTAAGAGTTTGCCCGGACTCTTTGAAAAGACTTGGATCTTTGAAAATGTTTGAATTGTTGAGATTTTGGGGAAGGGACTAGTGCTGCATTTCTGGTTGTATGCTGAATTGTGGTATTATGTGAAATTATGAACTTGGTATTGTTTTTGTTTGGAGGTTAAGAATGACTGTAGAAGATATGTTTGAGTAGCAAGTTGAAAAGTGGTGGAATGTAGTAGTTTTAACTTGATTTGCTTTAGGATTATCTGCAGGGATTGGTGGAGTGCTCTTCTAGGTATGTCCGGGTGGTCCTGGAGATACGGCTTTGGGGTCTATGTTTGGTGTCTCAGATCTTCTGCTGTGGCGCTCTTTTCGGCTCTGCTTCCAGATCACTGAGCTAAGCAGCTTTGCACCCTCTCACCCTTCCCTTCCATTATGATGTCTGTGCCTCAGAGCTAGCAAATCACAGACTGAAGCTGTGAGCAAATTATACTCCTCATCCTTTAAGTAATGGTTATTGGATGCTGTGTCTCAGCAACAAGTAAACTAATGCACTATCTGAACATACTGAACTAAACTAAATATAGAGTGAAGGCCTGGAGCACAAATGTATATGAAGTGAGCATTCTCTGGTAAACAGCGTGATCCACAAACATAAGATCTAGAAATAGGCGTACAGAAAAGTTGATCCTTTTAACATGGTGCTTTTTTTCTTTTTTCCTTCTCAATGTTTTATTTTCTAAACATCCTTAGAATATTTGAGGACTGTGAGTATAATTAAGGGTTTAACACTGTGGAATACATCTTCTAACAGCAATATAATCATGTTTCAGAAGGAAAAAAAACAGAGTCCATTTAATAAAGTTACTAAATATAAAATGAGAGTAAACAGTTACTGTACTATTTTAGCTAGCAGATAACTAATCAAAGTAATATCATAGACTTATAACTGAACCTAGAATTTATGCTTGAGTAAACTCTATGGCTATGTCTCTATAGAAACTCACAATCTAGATTTTTTAAGTATCAAATAAAATTCCCTTTGCTGAATTCATGGAAAAGATACAATCTCTAGCTTTATTATCCTCATGGGAAAAAAACTTGGGCAGCTTAAATGTTCCAGACACACTGCCTTGGGAAATTTGAAACATTTTTTTTTTATTTCACATACCACTATACATATTGTTAGAAAACCAATGATGTGTGATAAAATAAGCACTGGCTTTAGAGCCAGGTAGAACTGGGTTCTGAATTTGCTTTGAACTTTGGTATCCTGATTATACTGTCGATAAACTCATAAACTCTGTACCCAGATCACCTGGTTTCAGGTCCTGCTCTTGCTACAAAGTGTGTGACCATGAGTCCTTATGCTTCATCTGTGAAACAGGAGTGCTAACAAGGCCTACAGTATAAACTTTAAAGATGCAGACATTTCTGAAGCTTTTTAATAAGTACTGGTGCATAATGATGACTATATATTGTGCACTTGAGCTATGTACGTATTGGCTCTAAAGTCTTGTTAGATTTCTGATCTTAGAAGAGATCATTGCCTATTTTTTCCTCCCATATGAAGTAGGAATTTCAGTCTCTCAGACCCATTAGATTTGTTTGGTTTCTTCTCAGAATTAAATTCAATATCTGATTAAATATTTTTGGAATGGTAAAGTAGCAGAAATGAGTATTATGATGAACATATTCAATATTTTATATTCGATAAGATTTAAACCAAAAACATTTACTGGATAGCCTGAAAAAAATCACAAAACTATGAAAAAATATTGATGCTAAGTACTTTCTGAAAAAATATTTTTTTACTTCCCTTTACATCAAAACTCACCTAGTGTGATTATATTAATCACAAAGTAAAGTGATAAGTCTTGTTGATTTCTATTATGTTAGTGTGTGGATGAGAACTGAAAGTGCCTATGCTTTGTAATTCATTAATGCTTTAGAGTAATCTCTGAGTATATGTCTTCAAATATAGTACCCCTTGCAAAAGCTAGTTTCTAAATTTCCAAGTAATAGGAGTTAATATTGAGTAAAAGTTTTAAAAGTCCTTTTCCTGCAGTCATATTTAACAGTAGGCTTCATCTAGAATTTTACTACACAATGACTTTTAAGGACTCTCTGCTTATAGATTTATATATGCCTTCATGTATTAAGGTAAATATTAAGTTCCATGGACTAAAATAAAATTATAAGTTATAATTGGTTTTAGTTAGGATATTCTATTAATTATTTAATTTTTCAGTTCATAGGTGCTCAAATACATTGATTTGTGAGGTAAAAACATATTTCCTGATTTCATTTGAATTATTTCCAAAGAGTAATGCACAGATTAATGCTGTTACTTTATAATTGCCTCATTTATTAATCAAGATTAAAATATTTGATTTTTCAGACTACTTTTATTCAAAATATTACCACAATGTTTTTTGTTACAAATAGTGTTGTTAAAACAAAAAGAAAGCGTCTAATTACTTAGTTCATCAAATAATCACATTCTTGGAAATTCTTGCTCATTTATATTGTGAAAATTATGTTAGTAATAGCTTGGGAATGCTATATGTATGTTGGTGATATTTTACCTGATCACCCTGAGTTTAGAACAGTTAGCTTCTGAAGGCTAACTTTAATGATAAGACAAACTCATAGAATTTTACTAGGTTACCCTGTTAATTTTTAGATAATGTCAAAGACAGTAAAAAAATTAATACATGAATCTTTCACCCAAATTTCTATCAATATAAAAAAAACTGAAACAAGATAAACACACAGTCTTTTTGATGAGAAACTAAATATGGACATTTAAGGAAAGAAATGTAGCCATTAAAGTAATATAATTTTAAGGGATCTGTGAAATGACCTAGAGAAAATTTTAGTAACACATTAAATTATGGATCTGGATGGAACCTTAAATATAATTCAGTCCAACCTAAATACTGCATAGAAAAATTCAAGTTCAGAGAAGTTAAGTAATTAGCAAAAAATTATTCAATAGCCATAATATTTAGTGTTTTGACTTATAGTTGAAGAGTTCTGTCTGCTAATCTATGCTAGATTTCACTTACAAATCCGAAATCAGAACACAAATGTGAGGGAGGTAAGGGGCTAATTTAGTAACAACAACAGCTGGTACAGTATCTGTGCGAAATGTGCAATAGTAATTCAGTGACCTACCTGTCAAAGATGCCTTATAGGCCCCTCTCTGATCAAGATTGGTTTCAGATTCTGGATAATACAGAACTAAAAGGTATGAATAAATTGGCCCATGTCACAAAGGTTAAATAAATTCAGGGCTGGTATCCAGAAAGAACATTAGCTGAAAGTGTTTGGAAAATTCGTAGATGAGAAAGATTATAAATCAGATTTCCACCAGTCCCTTAAAGTCTCCAATCATCTTACTACCTACTTAATTCCAATAAACAGTGTCAAGGTTATAGATGTGACAAGTTGATTCTTGGTATAGTCATGTTTTGCATCGGGTCTCTGACATAGGAATTGAAACTTCAACTCCACTAGGGGGAGAAGAAGTAATTATATCTCTTTGTAGTGCGATAAAATTAAACTCAGCACTGTGCTTTGGATGTAGACATTTCATGAGTCACATTTAAGTATGAGGATGAAATAGGCATCTCAATTCCTGTTTCAATGCAACGGGAATTTAATACTTACATAAAGTATTAATCAGTATTCAAAATTCATCCAGGAATAGCTGTGTCATCTTAATTCTACAATTTTATTGATGACCGAATGACGATTCTTTAATAAGAGACAGAGGGAAGGGAAAAGGGAAGGAAGGGGGATTTTAAAAAATGGAATTGAGGCAGACAAAGGACTATTATCAGGTATATATAAAGAACTCAAAACAAGCAGCCCCCCCAAATATAAAGACCCGATTCAAAAATGGGCATCCGAAATGAACAGACATTTCTCAGATAAACAAGTAAAAGCAGCAAGTAAATATATGAAAAAATGTTCCACATCTCTGATCATTCGAGAGATGCAGATGAAAACAACACTGAGATTCCACCTCACCCCACAAAGAATGGCTGCTATCAAGAAATCACACAATAACAAATGCTGGCGGGGTTGTGGGGAGAAAGGAACCCTTCTCCATTGTTGGTGGGAGTGCAGACTGGTGCAACCACTATGGAAATCAATATGGAGATACCTCAAAGAGCTTGGACTGGAGGTTCCATTTTACCCAGCCATCCCTCTCCTGGGTATCTTTCCAAAAGAACTAAAAGAATCATATCACAGAGAAGTATGCACACCCATGTTTATAGTGGCACAGTTTGTAATAGCTAAAACTTGGAAACAGCCCATTTGCCCATCCGTTGGAAACTGAATAAAGATGTGGTTTTTCTATAAAATGGAATATTACTCAGCCATAAAGAACGAGAAAATAGATTCATTCATAGGAAAATGGATACATATTAAAGATATACTCCTAAGTGAAATAAATAAGTCACACATGTGTAAATGCTGAATAGTTTCCCTGGTGTGAATAATCAGCAATAATACATAAGATCCTAATAAGTTTACTGATATTTAGAAATGGGAAGAAAGGAGCTAAAGATGTAGGGAAGGTGGGATGGGTAGGGGAAGGGTAATAAGGGAAAAGAAAAAAATGTGAGATAATGAAAAGATGAAAATGAAGTGTTTGTAGATGGGGAGAGGAGGAGGGGGTGAAGGGAGGGCAGGGACAAGGGGAAAAAATGAGAATCAAGACCTGTCATGTAGAGGTACAAGATCTCAACAATGAATGTAAGTGTACTGTACCCCTAAAATGTACCAATAAACTCAATTAAAGCTGAAAAAAATGCAATTGAGAAAAAAGGAAATAGAACTTTTGTAAATTGGAAGGGGACCAAGAGATGGAAAGAGCAGGGAGAAAGAAGGCAGTTAGGGGACATAAAAACAAGCAAGATGTGTAATGTGCATGCACCAACTCCCCATAATAAATGTAATTATTATGCAGTAGAATCATTTCCTAATAAAAATTAAGAGGTATAATAATAAATCCCTTGAGAGAGTGCTTAGAAGAGTAGCTCTCCTCCTTTTAAATGTTCCTGGTTTCAATCAAGACAACGAAAGAGCTAGTTAATGTGTTTCTTTCTGATGTAGCACAGAACACGCTTTATAGATATAGATCTGAACACACTTTAAGCTGGTTTTTATCTACCATGACTTACCTTGGTTATTTTAGCATGGGAAACATGCTTTCTAAGTGCTGTGATTTATCAGATCTGCAAAATCAAAGAAAATGATAGTACACCCAGGCTGTTTTAAAATATATAATCACCATTTACATGTGAGACAACAATCCAAATAAATTAGTTTCTGGCATATCCTACATTTTTATTTTAGTTTATATTTGTTTTGCCAAAAAAGATGAGGACAAGGGAATTGCAATTCATTATGGTAAGTCTGATAATAGCAGTATCTAAAGTTCAATAGGAAACATAAAGAAATTAGTTATGACAGCTACCTGAAAGGAGACAATAGTGTTGGGAAAATCATTGCCATCTCACTGGAGCTTTAGTGCGATAATCAGTTTGAGGATTGAAGAAAGAGTGTAAATCAAGAAAGAAAACTCCTGGTAGACAGACAAATATCCCTAACATCGTGGCAGTAAGATTTTATTTTATTTCATGAGAAAAGACCTACAGATTTGATTAGAGGGCCAGGGAGTGAGATCAGTGGTGCTGCTGCCTGCCTTGCAAGCACAAGATCCCAAGTTTGAACTGTCCCCCAAACTTTTTCGATTAGAGCAAAATAACATTGACACCATCATTTGACAATATGACATACCCAGTACCCTTGAATTCATTCTTTGTTCTGTGGTTATTAATGCCATATTAAAATTTGTAAGACAAAAAATAATTATAATAATTATATATTAGAAATAATTTTTGGTGAGTTCAGAGAAAGGGACTACTCCTGGAAATAAATGGGAGATTATCTCAAAGATTCATGTTAACTTGAATCATTGAAGCGCATATAAAGTTCAAGAAGGGACTTTACATTTCACTGGGTTTCAGAGATAGAATGAATACATTTTGATGACAAGGAGTGGAAGTTACAGATTTGAAGGCTATTGTAATAGTAGTTAAACATTTAAATGTATTACATACTATGTGCCAGACACTATTGCAAGCATTTAATACATTATAGCTTATTTTAATTTCCATGTCAACTTACTATGTAGCCACAATTATTAAGCCTGTTTTTTAGATGAGAAAATGGAGGCACAGAGAAAATACATAAATCATCTCAAGTCATTCAATTAATAAGTGGCATAGACAAGCTGAAATCATAGGCAGTTTGAACCTAGAGTCTTCTAAAGATTTGCTTCTAAAGTGCTTCTAAAAATTGTTTCCTTAATCATATTCTGATCTTCTTGAAGAAGGTAAAAATTGCATTTGATATTCTTTCAGCACATCTATGTGTAAATTTTCAGTAGGTAATTGGAAATATGATAATAAACTCAAAGAAGATTTCAAGTCTGAAGATAGAGATGTAAAATGCTTTCACATATAAATGTTAATTGAAATCATAGACATGTTTACCAAAATTATGCGCTTGTATTGACAAAAATGAGAGTCACAAGATTAAAGATAACTGAATAACATCAAGAGTCTCTGGATCTAGACTCTTTATAATGTTAATTCAAATCAAAAATGACTACTGCTTCATGAGTATATTTACTTTCATGATTCATATGTATCTGAAACAAAGTATTTGGTAATCTGTAGTACAGATCTACATTCTAACCACATCACTAGCTGGCATTGAGTTAATTTAAATAAATTGAAAATTTCAATCAACTTTTAACTAGTATTGATTTTTAAATTGGAAGACGAGCAGTCTTCCTTCTAAATTTCAGTGTTAAATCTCTAGCCAAAGTTTTACTGATGTTACACAACTGGGGACAGTCACATTTCTTCTCTGGTAAATGAAAATTTTGAACAATAAATTTAAAAGTTTGAAGCCAGAATCCATCAGGTATTTAGACAAATAAGCAGGTTTAGTTCATTTCTTTCCATTCTATTATTAAAACTAATCATATAAATTCTTTATTATCTTTTCCAAAATAAAACTCACTTCATTGTTATTTCCAATAAAATATACATTTGCAAAGACTCAGCTGTAGCTGTATTGAATTAGCACAAACTGAATATATCCTAGACATCTATTTAGTGCTAAAACTGCTCCACAAACTGGAATGGATATTGCCCATGACCCTAAGAAATAACAATTATTTTTGCTGAACTCAAAGGACCAACTAATTAAAAAATATAAAATGTAACCCCAGTGTATATTTTTTTCAGTTTAGTTTCATTGTCTGAACCATTGCTAAGGGAGGCTTTCCTTACATGCCATAACATTTTTGATAAGATATCTGACAATGTAAAAACAACTGTTTTCAATTCACCAGAATTCTACCACAAGTTACCTGTCACCTTTTCGATTTAATTCAAATAAATCAACGCAATCAGACATAATAATCAGATATCTTAGAAAAACAATAAAGAAACTCTACTTTTTATAACAAATAAAAATAAAGACAATACAAATGAAACTGAGTGAAAATTTATCTTCCCAGAATTAGTAGATCTATTTATAATTTTGTTTTTTAAATATTTTTATTAAAATTTTTATTTTATTTTGTCCCTTTCCTGCCCTCAAGCCCTCTCACCTATCTATATACAAAAAGCTTTGTTTCCATTTCTTCCTTCTCCTTCCAGTTTTTTTGTCTCAAAATTAGCTTACAAAAATGTGTTTTAGCATCTTCCTACAAAATTAATTGTTTCTTCGTTGATGGGAGATACTTTTAAACATACTATCTTTGGAAAAATAGATTAATGTAATGATCCCAAGTTTTGTAGGCTTTCACAACCTAAGTATTATAAACATAATGTTAAATTCATGGGAATAATTCAACTTTCAATTTCTATGCATGCCATGTGATTTTTAGCTGCTTGTGTGAGATATAGGGTATGTATTCTTATATCTGACTGGGTACCACTTCTCTACTTTGTTCTCTTTTTCTCTTTCTGCATCGCTGTAGTTTTATTAAACTGTGAGTTCACCAGTTCTGCACTACTAGGTCCCAGTATTTGTTCTAAAATCTACACAATCTCTAAGACAAATGTCCATCTTTTCACTCCTGCTTAGACAATGGTTGTACAAAATGAAAAATCTGACTTCTTCATGGCTGAGATCTTCTGCTTTTAAGTGGCTTTCTTTTGTTCCTCAAAGTAACCATCCTCCCATATTTCATTCCCCTGTTTTAGTGCATTCTTGTGTTTTATATTTCCTTTTCAGGAGAATATTGAACAATATCTCAATGTCATGTTAACTGGATCCACATCAATATGGGATGTTTCCACTGAAAGACATTTGCTTCAAATTCCAGATTTTAGTGATGGAGAGACATGTGAATAGGGAGGTGTGGCCCATAATTAAAATAGTCTTGAGATTCAAATTATGGTAGGATGACATAGTTTTAGGTGAGCAGTAGCAGATGGAAATTTCATTGTATAAGCAAAAAGATGAGCTGGCAGTTAAATAAGAAGCTTAGATTGCACTGAATACCCCAGCATGTATAACCAAAGTAATATCTGTACACAAATGTGTTGTGAGAAAAATAGTGTTGGAGATAAATAGCTGCATCAGAAGTGTTAAAGATGGTTGCAATGTGTAAAAGCAGTCTTCACCAAAAGACTTCTAGAAATAATAATCAAATTTGGTAGCACAGCAGAATTCAGTCAACACTTAAAAATCAATAATATTTCTTTTCATCAATAATAATCACACTGACAGAAAAATTAGGGAAACAATACCCATCACAATAGCATAAAAAAAGAAAATACTTGGGAATTAATCTAACCAAAAGGTTAAAAAAAATCTATAATGAAAACTACACTACTCTGAAAAACATGATCAAAGAACATGTCAAAAATGGAAAGATACTGTTTGTGAAGTCATACTCAATGTATTCCAAATACTTATACTTCCAAAACTGTTATAAAGATTTAATGTAATTCTAATCAAAATACCTGTAGCATACCTCACAGAACTAGAGAAAACAATTCTAAAATTTATATGGACTAAAAGAGATCTAGATAGCAAAAGCAATTCTGGGCAACAAGGAAAAGACAGGAGTCATCACAATCCATACTTCAAGATCAACTGCAAAGCATGGCATTGGAAAAAACAAACAAAACAAAACAAACAAACAAAAAGTATTGTGGTTAAGTGGAACAGAATAAAGATAGAGAAACAACTCTATGTTGCCATATCTTTGAAAAAGAGTTCAGATACCTCTTTCACAAATGGTGCTGGGAAAACTGGCTCTCTGCCTGGTAAAGATTGTCTATAGACTGTGTACACTAAACCAAAGTCAAAATGGATCAAAGGTCTAAATATTAAAATATAAACACTTAATCTGCTGGAACAAAAAATAAATTTTTGAAAACAGGGCCTAGGCAAAGAGTTTGGGAAGAGAACCTTGGTCACATAATAGTAATACCAATAGACAAATAGGATCCCATCAAATTAAAAACATAGCAAAGGGAATGACCAAGAGAGTGAAAAAAACAACTTACATAATAGGAAAGAAATTTTGACAACTACTTATCAGTGAAGACTGATATTAGAATATATAAAGAACCAAAGAAAATAGACCTCCCCAAATTTAGAGACCCAATGGAAAAATAAGCATCTGAAATAAGTAATTCTCAGATGAGGAAGTACAAATGGCCAATAAATACATGAAAAAAGTTAAACATTGATAACAATTTGAGAAATGCAAATTAAAGAGAAAAGCAAATTAAAAGAACACGGACATTCTGTCTTACTCCAGAAATAATGGCTATATTCTAGAAATCAAATAATAAGTAATGCTGGAAAGGCTGCATGGAAAAAAGAACACTTCTTCAATGTTGGTGGAAGTGTAAACTGGTACAACCAGTTTATCAGTATAAAGACTTCTCAGAAAACTGAAAATGCAAATTTATTTGACCTATTTACTCCCCAAAGTGGTATCGTTCTGAATGAAGTAAAAATATCATATTACATGATATATGAATACTCTTATTTATAGCAGCGCAATTCATAACAGCTAAATCTTGGAAGCAGCCTAAATATTCATCAACTGATGAATAGATTTTTGTTTTCGTTTTTGTTTTTGTTTTCTTTTTGTTGAGCTTATTGGTACATTCTAGGTATACAGTACAGTTACATTCATTACTGGGATCTTGTACCTTTACATGACAGGTCTTGGTTCTCATTTTTCCCCCTTGTCCCTGTGAATAGATTTTTTAAAATGTGGTATTTATATACCATAGGGTACTGCTCTACCAGAAAGGATATTCTTGAGCCATTTGCAGAAAAATGAATGCACCTTGATACCATAACGTTAAGTGACATAAATCAGACACAAAGCTTAAATATCACATTTTCTCTTATATGAGAACCCCAATATGTAATCAAGTGAAAAATGAATAGAGCATAGGAAATAGGAAGGTGGATCTTTGGCTTATGGAAAGGGAGTCAAAAGATGAAGGGGGCGGAATGATGGAGTAAAAGGAGACTAGAATAAAGGAAGATGGGAAGTTCTGGGTACATGTACTACATCTCTACAGTGACCATGATCCTTACATATTACAACCTATATCTATATCTATATCTATATCTATATCTATATCTATATCTATATCTATATCTATCTATATGATGCCAAGAGGAGAAGGAAGGGCAAGGGATTGCAAAAAGGAATCGCAGCATGTAATGTACATGTACCAACATGATTGTTGTAATCATAATCTACTATAAACATGTGGCAATAGAAATAATAGAAGAGGAGAAAAACGCTGATTCAATGGGATGAGCTTTAAAAGCAATTAACCTGTTTAATCTCGGCCTATGATTCCTAGGGAAGAAAATCTCAGTTTTTTCTTTCCTTTTTGTATATTCTGCTATGATACGCATTCGCATGCAGAACTTGTATTTCTCGTGAACAGTCGTATTCCACAGAAGACTGCATTATGTTAGTAAGAATGGCTTCCAGGTTGATTATTAGGAAACTAGGTTTTTAGATCTGCCACTCTTCTTCCTCACTCCAGAGAGTGCATTAGAATACAAGTGAGTGAAAGGATATAAATTAGAACAGTAACCTCAAAGCCACTCTAATTCCTATAAAAATAGCAAATAATTTTCCACTTCTAGTATTTGAACTATTATTACTACCATCTATTTTTGGCCCCTGTGACACATAGTGCAAGAGTAATTGAGATGCACCATTGGTTTTGGCCCCTTGAGTTAAAGGCTTTGCTCTAGAGGACGACCCTCGTCTTACTTTGTGACTAGTGTTGTAATCACTTAGTTGACTCACTTGAACTTCTGTATGTTCAAGTTAAGTGGCGAGATTAAAAAGAGAAGATAAAATCCTAGGCATTAAAAATGTGAAGCACACGTAGACACATACACACATGATCACAATAGTCAGCCTGTGACTAAGCATATGGCTCCCAAATTGGAGTCTTCCAATACAAAAATTTGTCCAGAAATCTATACACTTTTTTATTAGAAAAGTCATTCTTTTACTTGAAAGGGTGTCAATTAAGATGCAGTGAGCAGCCGATGTGCACATGTTTCTGAAGGATAAGAGTGGCTAGAGACAGCCATTTAGAGGAACTCAGTGGAAATAACAGAGCCCAGTGTTCAGGGATTTAAACTGTGTGTGGGTGGAAGGATACTTTCAAAGTGAAAAGGCAGAGTATTTCAGTGCAAATGTTCAAAGGTAGAATGAAACCAATGGGTTGGGAGTTTGGAACCAGAGCTAGATAGTAACAACTGAAAGGAGACATTCTCATCAAATTACAAAATGTTTCCTTTTATGGAGAAAGTAGCATCACAAGAAGGTTAAGAGAACAGGATCTTTCACATAATACAGTTTTGAGTTTAATCCCAGTGTTACATTTTACTGTGTTGATTACCTTGGCAGAGACTCATAAATCCTCTGAGTCATAGTTTTTAGAAGCTTTATTTGATAAAGTGGAAACATAATACCTACCTCACAGGGTTCTTATGAAGACTATAGGTAATATTTTAAAGCATTTGGTCTTCACAAAAGTTTACTGAGAGCAATTACAAGTTTATATGTCATTTTTTTGTGACTAATATTGGAAAAAGAATGTTTTGTCTTAGACACTTTAACAATTATAACAATGAAGTGATATCTATCTATCTATCTATCTATCTATCTATCTATCTATCTATATATCTCCTATTTTGCTTTGCACTTGATTAGGTTTACCACACTCTGTCCTAATGACAAACCTATAATGTAGATTTTTTAGTTTTCCATTATAAAGATGAGAAAACTGAAGCTCAGGAGAGAAAAAAATGTGTTACTTATATATGTCCCCAGAGCCTATGTTCTTAATCACACCGCTCCATTTTCTTTCTCCTTTCTCCTACGCATGCTTACACACTTACATCCATTCACCTAGCCCTGTGGGCTTTATTTTTGAATTTACACAAAGACTAAGTTCTCAGTGATTAAAAACCACATATGGCTTTATGCTTCCACTGCCTGCTGAATTCCAATGCCTGGGGATTAGTTTAGATGCCTGTTGCATTGGGGTTGGGGCCTGCTGCCAATAAAGTTTCTCATTTTCCAAGCAGCTGGGAGGGCAGCAACCAGCTGTTCTGAAATGTGTTTGAACCTCTTCCCCTTGACTGACACAGCTGTGCTTATTTATAGAAAGATTCTGGAAGATGGTTTTGTGTTTTAGAAGACACTAAGCAAGTTAAAAGAGATTTCTGATTTGAAGAGACAAGATTTTGGAACAGACTTTTTTAGTGTTTTCCAATTGTGGACAATTCTGCAACCTCTAGTAGTCTCTTAGTTACAAAAATTTTGTCTGAAATAAATAAAAGACAGTCATTTTAAAAACACTTTAATTATTTTTCTGATGGTACATTTTTATACCTGACATATTCCATGCCTCGTATCTGAGATAATAAATTTTGTGCCCCCAGGCTTCTTGTGTAATGCTTCCCAAAGCTCTGTTCTACCCTGGTACCTACCGCTCTTTCTTTCCAGTGTGTTAGTTAGGTGAAACAATAGTGGAATGAGTTAATGCTGCTGCTTCCTACTCTAGATTTAAACAATTGACCAAGTACATAGTAATTGTTTCTGGAGGCCATAGCAGGAATGTGGATGGGGAACCTTGGACTACCAGTCAAATGAAAGTATAAAAAACATGAAACATTAAAAGGTATGGAAGAACTCAGAAAAACGGTACCTTGATCTTAGACTTCGTTTTCACAATTGTGTAGTTAAATTTTCATCATAGCACTTGCTTTATGGAAATTGTAAAACTCAGTTTTTAATTTAGTCATAAAGGGCAGTAGTATAGTTTATGGAATCGTATTAAAGCAAGGTCATATCTTCAAAGATTCTGGAATTAGGGTCACAAATGAAGTGGCAAAATTTTAGATGTATTTCAAAAGAAGGACAAGGTAACATTTTATTGAAAATCATAAAATTATATTCTTTATATGAAAATATAGATAGCCTGTGTATACACTTTGGTACATTAAAAAATGTTCAATTAATTTCTGCATGCCTCTCATTTCTGTAGCTTCTATTTTCCCAGCAAAATACTTAGTTTTCTAGATAAACGTAAGAATGTTTGACAGCATCTTAGGAATCATAAATATGTAAAATAATTTAGAGCTACAGAATCCAATACTCATGTCATTCACATGTATTAGTATATATGTACAGACACACCATATGTATATATGAATGCATATATGTTCATACACTTACAGATATGTGTATATATAAATGGTGATGGAAATAAGGAAGAAGACTACTTAATAGGTATAAATATTTTTAATTGAATGAGAGTGCAAATGTGAAATTTATTTTTAACACATTATAATCACAGAAATGAAAACTAAATACTACAGAATTTTGTGAATAAAACCATAATATAAAGGAAATAGAGGGATATGCATGCTCCAGTGGAAATTCTATCTTGCTAGTCATAATTACTTTCACTCTCGGAACATCTCTGTATTTGAGATGTTTGTGTATTGATTTTCAGTTAGGGGTGACCAGTGGGAAACCATGAACATACTATTACTGGTAAGCTGTCATCTACTTTTGTCATTTATCTGCCTATCATAGGTTCATCTTTCCATCTCCTCACATGGGGTATTGAGACAATTCACACTGATATGAGTGCTGCTCATAATGAAGGCTGCTCATCATCACCAGTTTTCTTCAGTATGCCTCCATTGCCTCTATTATCAATTTTCTATATTAAATTCTACTTTTGAAACATTTGAAATTGTTTCTGTTTTCCTCACGGGACTTGGCTGATAGATAAACTGAAAGGATTAGGAGGTCTAGAGGTGGCCTTACAGCATTATAAGAAATGCAGGAAGTTTATTAGTGTACACACGTATATGCCCCTGTGTGCACACATGTGTGATAGATGATAAGGAATCACAGTACCCGTCCCATAACTTCTAATTTTCTTTTTTTTTTTTTTTGGTACCTGGGATTGAACTTGGGTCCTTGCGCTTGCAAGTCAGGCCACCGAACCACTGAGCTAAATCATCCCCAGCCTTATGCCTGAATTTTCAACCATGTTCACCAAAAGACACATACCAGAATAAATAAGTATTCCTAAAACCAATAGCTTCTTCTTAATAGTTCATTGACAGTAGAATAGGTAAACTGCATTTTATGTAATGGAATATTATAAAAGAATGATAATTGATCTTACAAATGAAATTTGATGAAATTAAACCAGAAATATAAGATTAGTTATTAAATGCAGATCCTAATGCTGACCTGCCACCCCTCCACTGACATGACCCACCAGGGTGGGGAAAGGCACTTCCAGACTTCAGCTCGGTGAGTGGGTGGGCACCTCCTTGCTCTTCCAGCTGCCAGTGTAAGAACGGGAACTGGACCTGGTTTTTCTGGATCATAGCTATGCCAAGCTGTGGAGTGCCCACCCAGGTGCCAGTAGTGCCTGCCCCACCTGCATGTTCTTTGTTACTCCCCAGAGGCAGCAGGAGAATGTCATTGAATCAGGTGTCCCAGTAGATGTGGAGATATCACATCAACTCCTGTGCCACTCTGACAATCAGAAGGCGCACAGTGTGATGAACGTATGTGAACGGTGTGGCATCTTTGCCAGAACGGATGTGGACGCCCGGCCCCGCCAGAGGTCGGGGAAGAGCATGTGAACAGATCCCGACCTTGATTGATTGGATGCTCCTGTCATCCAACACAAAGACTGCGGCTGCAGGTTTGAGACCTTGTCTTTCCTCCTGAAGAGGCCGCAGGATGCTGCTGTGGGTGTCCTTTCTCATAACAAACCAAGCAAACTCCCGGGCTCCTCTCATTCTCATTACCTCCTTGGGTCACTCCAGCTCCGTGTTGCCCACCTCGTGCCTCCACCACTTGTGGCAGTCTCAGCTCTCTGCTTAGGCAAGGTCATCCCCGTGGTCACCCATCTGCTGCACAGTGGCAGCGGAGCGGGTGTTCTGCAGTGTCTGGAGCACATGACTGGGGCAGTGAAGAGCAAAGTGCTAGAGATTCATAGCCACTTCCCATGAAAACCTGTCATCATAATTGGCTGGAACACAGGAGCTTTGGTGGCCTGTCATGTGTCGGTGATGGAGTATGTCATGGCTGTCGTCTGCCTTGGGTTTACTCTCCTTACAGCAGACAGCCCTCAAGGGGATGTGGATGAACCCCTCCTGGACATGAAGACCCCAGTCCTCTTTGTCTTTGGTCAGAACTCCCTGCAGTGTCACCCTGTAACCATTGAGGACTTCCGGGAAAAGCTTCACGCTAAGAACAGCTTGGTGGTGGTTGGGGGAGCAGATGATACCACCAGAACAAGGAAAGCAAAAAAGAAATCCGAAGGGTTGACTAAAGCATGGTGGACAGATGTACTCAGTACAAAACTGTGGACTTTCTGACTGGAGTGCTCATTCAGTGCTCATTCTGACAGGGGGCCATCTGGGTTAGGATCCTCGGGATCTTTTTAGGAGGCCTAAAAGAAGAAGCCCTGTGACATGTCCCTCAGGGACATGGCCTTTGATGTCCCTGAGCAGGGCAGTCGGCCTGCTTCCCCCGCCACCAGTCTGCCCACGTCATTCCCAGGCTTAGAGGCTTCTCTAGGGTGTCCAGATGCCCCACCTCCAGGTCCAAGATCAAAGTGACCACAGTGACCTCAACCCAGAAGTCCAGTCAGATCGGAAGTTCTCAGCTGCTGAAGAGACACATGCAGAGGGCAGAAGCTGTGCTGACCCACAAATAAGCCCAAGTTCATTTCCTCAGAGCCAGTAGAGGAGGTGGAGAAGGAGAAGCTGAGGGTCCAGCTGAAGCAGCACCACCTCTCTAGCCCTCTCCCCAGCACCAAGGCCTCCAAGCAGCCCAAGAGCAAAGTGTCACTCATCTCATAAGGGGACGTGGCCAGAGGGGCTCCAGAAACTGCAGGAGAGAAGCCCATCACCGTGATGCTGGGGCAGGTATCCTCGGAGACCCAGGAGCTCACTGGGCTTCTCACCATAACCAAGTCAAATGCTTCTGAAGTTACAATCATGGCCAGCCCTACCTCTGCAGGGGTCTCCAGCAGCACCTCCCCCATTGCCCTACACACACCTCAGAGCCATTTGGTGGCCACAGCTCCTGCAAGCTCCCTCCCAGAGGCTGCTTTGGCCAGCAGCCTCCTCCAAGGCCTCAGCTTCAGCCTACAGATATCAGCAACAAGAGCTACAGCCTCCCTACCAACCCTTCCTCAGGGCTGGCTACACAGGTGGGCTCCTGATTCTGCAGCACAGTTGGTTTTGGCAGGGATATGGGCCTGGAGTCAGTAGGTCAAGGACAGCCAGCCAGGAACTGCCAGTGGGGAAGGTCCATCACTTACTGTGTGGCCGAGGGCAGGTTTCTTGGCCTCTCCATCCTGTTCCCTGCTTGGTAAATAAGGTAATCACAGTAGCTCCCTCAAAGTTGTGAGTATCCCTGATGATGTCTGCATGCCAAGAGCCTGACAGAAGACCTGGTCCATGGTGGACGCTCAGTGCATGTCAGCCTCTAGCAGTGAGCTTCAGGCACTCCATCTTGGAATCTGCTGCTGGATGGCAGCTTCTGACTACTTCAGCTTGTGTGTCCCACAGGCCACCAGTATGAAGCTGCCCACCTCCATGCAGAGCCTGAGGGACATCACCACAGGCACCAGCACTCTCGTCCGTACCATTGCACTGTCCACCGCTCTCTCCTCTTTGTTCACCACCCCGGTGGGAAGCCCATGACCATCCACCAGCTGCTGACTAATGGGGGTCTCGCTAAGTTGGCAAGCAGGCTTTGGCCTGGCTCAGATGTTCAACCAAACCTCAGAGTCTGAAGGTCCCCACCACCATAACTCTGACTCTCCATGGCCAACTGAGCAGAATCACCACACTGAACCCATTTTCAGGGGAGGCTGGGCCTGAGGAGCCCATATCCCAGGTGCTGGCCTCCAGGTCACAGCACCTGCCTCCTGTACCCTGAAGATGCCACACAGTGTGTCCTTACCAGGTGGTGATGGCTGTCTCACAGTGGCTATGAGCACACACGTGTGCGTCCTGCTGAGCTGTCTGAGTGTCTGAAGATCTCTTCATAGCAGTCGTTTTTGCCTCTCTGCCAGCTGTCTTCAGGGTCAGGCCTTTGGGTCTCAAGCAGCCATGTGGCCGGGTGACCTGGCACTGAAAAAGAGACAAGGGAAGGAGCACCCTCCAGCATCCACACTCTAGTTCTCGGAACTCCCAGCCTCTCTCAGCTCCAGCAGTTGTGTACCAGAGGCAGTCCTTCCTCGTGCTGGTGTGGTTGACCCTGGCACTGTTGGTCTGCTCATGATGTCTAATAAAGGAGCCTCCTTTCTATAGTCTGTCCTCCCTGTGTCCATATGGAGGAGAGGGTCATATGCTCTGGGGCTGGAGAGGATCTGGATCATCGTGGCCTACTGGTAGGTCAGAGAGCTATTGTGAAGCTTCACCAAGGAGCCAAGGAAACTTCTTTAAAAACTGTACCACATACAGAGTAGCCTGCTAGAGCTCCCAGATGGAAGCAAAGAAAACTGGCGCATCACCTCTCTGTCTCTTGGCCATTTCAGGATGTGGGGAGCAGCAGTCCCCATGAGAGGGCTGAAGACGAGGAATGAAGTGCCCGGTTTCACAGACAGTTTGCACTTGGGGCTGTGCATCTGGCCCCTGAGGACCTGGTGACTAGCTAGAGACAAGAAGCAGAATTTGCCAAGTCAGGGCAACCCCAACCCCTGACAGCCCTGTCTCCAGGTCAGGGATGAAGCAGGGCCAACAGCTAAGGTGGTATCTTGGCCTAAAAGCTTGGGCCACCAGGACGGTCTTGGTCCTGGGGAACCTGAGCATCAGGACGATGAAGACCGAGCGCCACTGTTTCTGTTCACGTGACTTCTCACTTCCTGCCTGGAGGTGGGGAGACTGATGGCAGCTGTCCTACTGTGCAGTGCTCTTGGTGCCAGCCTGAGCACTGCAGGCCAGGGTCCTAGTGAGAGGCTCCTTGTGGATGGCGCGCTGAGGCCTTCATGATCTCCTCACAAGGCGTGCATCCAATGTATGCAATGTGGACTAGGATTCCGATCCTCCCTGTGATCCAGCTCGGGCTCCCTTCCCTTCCACACTTAGAATGTTTCCCGCCAGGGTGATAGATAGGCACCTTGAGAGTGAATGTTCAGTCCAGGGTCCTGACCCCCAGGGTGGTGAATGTCCAGACCAGGCCGGCGGATCAGTGCTGCCGGAATGAGCACACTGTGCTCAGTAGTCACAGACAAAGTAGTTTGGGGTGTATGTGATGGAAGTGGAGAGAGTTTCCTAAATCCCAGGCCCTGTCCCTCACCTATTCTGATTCACACAGAATTTTGCTATATTTTTTCATTCACTGGTAGGTTATTTCAGAAGGCATCTAATAAATTTAAGGAAGATCTGAAATCTGAAAGGCATCCAGGGCTTGGCACTGACAGCTTTACAGGTAGGATCAGAATACAGCAAAAGAGCAGTAAAATGAGGCTCTGTGAAGCCCTGAGGACAATTGGAGGGCCCTGAACATCCTCACAACTGAGCAGCACAGCCTAGACCACCCCGGGGCTGCTCTTGGAGGACAATGGCCTGGGTGTACTGGGACCAGAGAGCCTCACGAGTCGGCCTAGCCTTGTGCTGTCCTCTGTGTTCCCCATGGGTGACTGCTGACTCTAAAACTGGAGAGCAGCCTCTGAGATCACTGATCTTCACACGGTGGGGACAGCCAGTGGCGGAAGAGGTCAAAATCTGTAGTGTCACCCTCCTCAGGTCCCCTCCCAAGCCGTACTTCCCACAGTGTCTCTGCCTGTCTCACCGCAGGCTTGGAGGCCACCATCTCAGAAGGTCTTGACGTAACACATGAAAGGATCAAGAAGGCTTTAAATTCATGGACAACAGGGGCATGTTGCTCCCCTGTGAATGTCTTTGGAGGAGGTCACTGAGGGGCAAAGACCTGCCCCCTAGTGGTCTACCACCCGAAGAATCTTGACTGGAAGTGACCTGCTGTGTTCTTACTTAGCAAAAACAATTAAAAACACCCAAACAAGCAAACAAAAACATCACTTAATATATGTGCAATATATTTGACATAAATGTAATATAGTCTGTATATATGTACACATATACATTTAAATTAAACAATTAGATATATTTGATACATGTGTTTCATAATGACATTTGGATATATATGGGGGAAGTTTCATAAAAGTAAGAATCAGACTCTGTAAAATGAAGAAAATATTACCAGAATATTGATAATCTTTCAAAAAGTCTAGTTGTATTTTGAGAAATAGCTTCACTGACATTTATGTATGCTAGGGAATAAGCCAGTAGAAGAGAATAAAAGTGTATTAGGAGAGGAAATTAATAATTACAACATACCTAAAACATAAGAGAGACATAATTTAGGGTATGGTTGGAAGCATTGTTTTTAGAAAGAAAAAGTAATTCTCATTTGTTTTGTTTTTTGGTACTGGGGATCGAACTTGAGTCCTTGAGCTTGCAAGGCAGGCAGCCGAACTGCTGAGCTAAATCTCTGGCCCCAAAGTAACTCTCATTTGAATGAAAATGCATGAGAATGAAGGACAGAGATTCAGGTGTTTTGCTTTTTCTGTTTCTTCTATTTCTCTTGCATTGTTATTATTTACTTAATTGTTTATTTTATATTTAAATAAAATAACTTTTGCATAACCGGTGGCAAATATGAAATGCCTGATGTTTGTTGAGCTTGAAAATTTGAAGAAGTGTTTGAATAGAATGAGTTCAAGCATTGACTAAGAAGGTTAGTAATAGAATATATACTTAGCATGGGCAAGGGCCTGGGTCCAATCCTCTGCTTGCACACTCATGAATACTCACAACAGGAGCATGAACATGTGCCTACACACACACACACACACACACACACACACGCACTGTCATGTTACTGGCTATTAATTTATCTCATAATCCATTGCCCAGTTGAAAGGATTATCTAAAAGTACTGGTAGAGAATCTCTATAGGTAAGTGCTGATGACATGAATCACTTTGCAAAGTCTGTAGTAGAGATACAAATAAGTTAAGAAATATTGAATATATTAATAGTGGAGTTAAGATGGTAGAACAAAATCAAAAAGGTATAAAATAGTAGTGATACGGAAAGTTCTATGGACTGGGAGTTTTGCATGGATTTAAATTAAAGCCACTTAGCCTTTTAGGGTCCTATAGCCTACTTGTTTCTTTCCTATGGTCTATATATGAGACTAGGATTAAGAAAGGAGACCAGTGGTTTCTTATTCTTAGTTCATAGTTCTTGCACCATTATTCAAATGTCATATTGAATGTCATCACAGCGATGTCTATGGTGATGTCTATATAAATTAATAGCCAGTAACATGAGGTTGTGTGTGTGTGCGTGTGTAGGCACATGTTCATGCTTGTGTTGTGAGTATTCATGAATGTGCTCAGAGGGGATTGGACCCAGGCCCTTGCCCATGCTAAGTATATATTCTATTACTAACCCTTCTTAGTCAATGCTTGAACCCTTACTATTCAAGCACTACTTCAAATTTTCAAGCTCATCAAACATCAGTGTCTCAATTGTCCTGCCTGATGCTGGAGAAAGGAGGCAAAGGTTGAAACACCAATGTTGAGAGAATGATGCCATAGCCTGCCTGCTCCTGTTAGTTCTCCTGGGGAAAGAATATACTTATTTTTTCTGGATCTATGTAAATACTTGGAGCTACAATAGTCATTATTGAAAATTATTTGTTTAGCTAAGCATTTATCTTCAAATCAACATGATTGATTGATAGCTAATCATGGCCAACTGGTAATTAAAGGTCATTCTTGGTAGCCATTGGAGTTGGCATTATGCTTATGATTATTTATTTTTATTGTTTTGGTACCAGAGATTGAACTCACAATCTTGCACTTGCGAGACAGGTATGGAGCCACTGAGCTAAATCCCCAGCCTGATTATTTATTTTTAAAATGGTGAAAGTGCTTTGGCCTAGACTGCTTTAGAAAAAATTACCTTTGGAAAGGCTTTTTGACAGGTCAAGTTTACAACTGAATACATGCCATATTTCATTTCACATCTGAACCTCATTAGTGTTAATATTTTAGGTATTCCATGCATGTTTTCCCCCCTTTCATCTAATGTTATCTGCTTCTGTTGTCATATTCTAATGGAGAATCGACAAAGGACAAATTTACTGTGTGATTCATATGAGGGACCCATTGGAATAACTCTTCATATTCAAAGAATTAGCTACCTTCCCACTTTGATTATAAGCTTGACAATTTCAATTTGGAGATGCAGCCCCATTTTGACTAGCTGCAACAAAAGCCTTTATTTGATTTGCCTATTAAGCCAGCGAAGGTATTTAGCATTTTTTAATATATCCAAAAAAGAAAATGCTTTCAATACAGGCATTCTTCAAAATATCCATTTAGAAACAAAATAATAAGTTCAGCAAGTATTTGGATAAAATTAGCTCCTCTAAGAGGTTCAGGGTGACTCATATAAAGGTACTGAATTAGTTGGTATATTTTTTGCTAAAAATACATTTAAACATTTTTGGCAGTGCACTACTGTCATAAGATCAATCTAGAAATGCATTTAGAATAATTTAGAAAAACTACAAATATCTTAAAGTGTTTCTAGACAGTTATTTTGTGCTGACATTTTCTGGTCAACAGACACGCACGAATGCCAGACATGGTCTATGCCGATCCCATTTTCAAATGACTTAACTAAATGATTTAGAGCTAAATAACAGTTAAACACACACTGCCAAAGTGCCAAATCTTGCTTTCTTTTGCAAAACCAAGGTAAACAAATTGGTTTAATTTTATTTTATAATTAGAAAAAAATTTGTTTCATCAGCATGTATTTGTAACGGACACATTTTGAAGACTGAATAAATGCATTTTCTCGTCCTAGCAGGTATAATTTCCTTAATTTTTTGGCATTATCAGTTTGCCTATTGAGATCTGGAATTTTAAATGTAAAATTAAAGAGTCTTAATCTGCTTTGAAATGATGTGGTTCCTATAGAGATGAGTTAATTTTTTTCTATTTGCTCTTTCCAAAAAAGTACTACTTAGAAATTCATATCAAATAAACATTTCAAATCAACCTCTTAACAAAATAAATGCCTGAGCAAATAAGATATCTTCCTTACTCTTGGTACCAATGAACATTATAAAATAAGATTAAAATTTAAAAAATAGAATTATTGTATTTTTAATTTAAATTTTTAGACATAGTGTTAGTATGAATGCAGTTTCTTCAAGTGTTCAATACTTGAAAATAATCACATATCGGAAATGGCATGTCACTGAAAGATGGTTAAACACATCGAGTAAAAACTAGGTGAAACTAGACTCTTCGTTCAGATTTCAGCTCTACTGTTTAATAGCTGTTACACTGAGAAATTTGCCAAACTTTCCAGTTCGTTTCCTCATCTATAAAAATGAAGATAATAATAGTACTTAAAGGATTGGCTTGAGTTCATTTTCAACATCATACAATAGATATTAATAATGATTATAAGTTGTTTTTATGCCTAGGACCAACATCCACACATTTGATTTTCAAAATATTGCTTGTATGCAGGTGCAGTATCCATCAGGGGACTTTTAAGTTCAGGTAAACATGGGGACTTACAGAAATGTCTCGGGCTACACTTGGTACCAGTTTATGGAAATGGCTATGTAATGGGAAATATTTCTTTCCGACTATCACAGGGTTTCCTCTCAGCAAGAGTCTCAGCAGAAATAATTAGCATGGTAGTTCACATAAACTTTGGGAAGCTACTCTTTTTCCAGGTTACAGGCCAAGTGTAAGGATATGAAGTCCTCATCAATAGAAGTGTGATTCATTTAAGCCTAGATTTTTTTATTTTTTTGGTACTGAGAATTGAACTTAGGGCTTCATGCTTGCCAGTCAGGCACTGTCCTTCTTCCTGGCCCTAGCCTCGAATTTTAACACAAAGTACATATCTGAGAAAGGATTTGCATCTGCTGTATGAGGAGTTGGAGTAGTACTGTCTGAATAGAAGATATTCCATTTTGCTACAATGTAAGTGAAAATGATCAACTGCTCACAAGAAATATAATGATTATGTAATATAAACATGTAATGATAAAAAACCCTGGAAAAATAAATGGAAAACAATAAAATTACAAGAAAGGATATCTATCATGTTTTTCCTCTTGTCTGTCAGTTATTACACAAGAATTTCTCAAGGGCTTTCTAGCTGAAATTTCCATTTAACATGATTTTCAAGGACTTACATAGCAAATAATGTTGTGAATATCCAGATATTCTCTATATACTAGTTACATGGACAAAAGTTAACATATTATATAATTATGCCTCTTTTTTCTATAGTAAAATACTATTCATATGTTTTTAAGCAGGGAAAGTCTTCTACCTGAAGACATTTTAAGAACTGGTTAAATTTGTGCTGTGGTTTAATTGAAACCATGTAGAACATATTACAGTGCACAGAAGAGATATTATAATCAATTTAAGATTCATATGAGATAATAATATTAAGACTCTACTTAGATGAGGATTATTTTGATGGTCTGCAAAATATATCTTGCAATTAGAATGAATTAATTTATTAAGCATAATCATTTATCATTCATCTAAATACTAAAATCAGATATGGAGGGGGAGGGGAAAAAAGAGGCCAATTTAAATTTGGACATAAAATCATTGGATCATTTATGTGACACTAACAGATTAGTAGACTCAATTGTTTTGAAACCACACCAGTGCTATGGGTATAAGCATAAATTGCCAACATCAGGCCATCTTTCTTATTAATGTGGTAGACCACAGACATTGATTTAACCTAAAGAAGTCTTTAATTTGGCTCGTTACCTTTGAAACGATTTAAAAATTTGCCCCTATCTTGAGAAGGATGAGAAGGAAACTGCTTTTATGTGTGTGCATACAAATTCGTATAACTGTAAGTATGAAGGAATTAGAAGGCATTATTGTTTCTTATTGATACCTTAATCAAAACTACTTCCTCTAGATCAGAGGGTAGGATTACCAGATGCTAGGCAAAATTCTCTCTTGTATAGTAAACATTTGAAGTCATATTTTCTGAAAGTAATTTATAGTTAATGAATGTGATTTGCAATACTTCAATTGTTTTGAAACCACACCAGTGCTATGGGTATAAGCATAAATTGCCAACATCAGGCCATCTTTCTTATTAATGTGGTAGACCACAGACATTGATTTAACCTAAAGAAGTCTTTAATTTGGCTCATTACCTTTGAAACGATTTAAAAATTTGCCCCTATCTTGAGAAGGATGAGAAGGGAACTGCTTTTATGTGTGTGCATACAAATTCGTATAACTGTAAGTATGAAGGAATTAGAAGGCATTATTGTTTCTTATTGATACCTTAATCAAAACTACTTCCTCTAGATCAGAGGGTAGGATTATCAGATGCTAGGCAAAATTCTCTCTTGTACAGTAAACATTTGAAGTCATATTTTCTGAAAAGAATTTATAGTTAATGAATGTGATTTGCAATATAAATTTTATAGACCTGTGTTTTACATTTTGCTTGATTTGTTCTAACAGGTTTGGAATAAATAATATTCTTATCTTGCAAAGTTACATTTGTGAAACAGAAAATTTTATTTAACAAGTTCAATACAGACCCAAAAGTAATACATTATCTTACTCAAATTCACATTTATCTTTAAACAAAGAACTATTGAATCCTTGCCATCAGGAATTTTTCATGAACATATACCTGGATTAAAGAAAATTAGTGTTATTTTTTGCAAACATTAAATTATGCATAGATATTCTCTACAAATAAGCCACAGACACTGCTTTGGAATTGAATAAAATTTCCTTTCATTAGCTAGACTTGTTTTTGCCTATTGCTTGTGTAACCTATTATTTGCCTAAAAACTGAGAATTATATGTATTATCTGATCACGTACAGCTTTTAACCCTCAAAGATATAAAATGTCTTACAAGCTTTCTTCATAAAATAATGCTATTCTTTGAGCAATTGTCCTAATCTGTCTGCAGAACTAGTCTTCATGTTCTCCTAGAGGGATAATTTGTCCTGTGGTTTTTCTGAGTCATGTGGAGAAGAACATTTTACTACGGCCATTTAGCATTTTAGAATCAAACGATTTGTCAGAGGGCAGCATAAGGCATCACAGGTAGCAGGTAGGGATTGCTGATTAAGTGAGGGAATAAGATGAGCCATTTTCTTACATTTCTAGATGTGTCTGAACTTCAACATCCTCCCTGACTGCTGTTCTACACATACCACTTACATGGGAAGATGAAAGAATGAATTAAATATAGTCCATACATGATAAGATCACACTATCAAAAGGAAAGAAAGAGAATGAAAGTTTTAGTGTGAAAAGGCCAAAGCTAATTTGTAAACTATTCAGTGACAGAAGGTCCCTAGGATCTGCTTTGGTAGAAGACTTTGTGATGGTACAGAGGCTCAGTAGAAATCAAATATTTCCATTTTTGAGAAATACCATTATCCAGGTATTCAAATGTCATTTCACTTTTTAGAAAATCTTGCTTCTTCCTATGGTGAGAGTGGAAACCAACTTCCAAATTTAACAGCTTCAAGAGGTTTATAATGACAATTCTTATTAACTAAAGAGCATTTTTAAGCTTGAAATCTGTCAGTAATTTGCTTAAGTAGATGTATTATTTTCAAAGTCTAGTATTTCTGAAGTTGTGTTTAGTAGATTTAGAAGCTCTATATGTTCTCCAAAGTACACTGATTACTTCATGAAATTCTTTTTTAGTAATTATGGAGCACTTGACATTCCTGCCATATTCACAGATTTTATATTTCTGGCTTCAATAAGTACAGATGTATATAGATGTGTAGTTGCCAAACACTACTGTCTTTCAAATTGCATATTTTTTGGTGTTACCTCTTCTAGGATTTCAGGCTTGGCATATAGTGGAGCTAATTAAATTTCCTTCCCAGGAAGCACCCAGCTAGAACGCTGCCTCAGGCACATAACCTCAGCTTACCACTTTCCTTTGCTCATTTATTCTGTATGTGAGATGAGACTCCTCAAATAGCAAAGGTGGACTACTCAGGCCAGGAAGCTGCTGAGAGATTTTGGCAAATGCAGAGTGGGTGTTTGAGTCTAACCCTGACAGTGTACATCGCAGAAGGAGTGACAGTGCAGTGTATCTTCCAGTATGAGCTGGCTGTGGATGACAATCTGCCAAACTATAATAATGGGAGAGGCATTGGTTGTATAAAAATGAATCAATCTGCCTTAGCTGTAAGGTCTTTTGCAATATTCTAGGAAGATCATTCCATTCTTGACCTATTTTTTTTGTGGGGGGGGATCCAGAAAAATTTAACAAACACAGAATTTGTTGGGACAGTTTTGTTCAGTAATTTCATTAGTGCAGCTTCCTCTTTAAGCAATTTGTTACACTTTATTAAAATGATTTAATAAGAACAAACTCTTTGGCACTTATTCTACTTAGCATGTCTTTCCTATCCAACCCCTGAAAAAACTAAGATCAAAATCTCCAAGTTTCCAAAGGGGAGATCTGAAATTTAAACTCAACTACATTTGACTATAAAGACATGGCTCTATGTCGGTCAACAGGTTTTTATGTTTATCTCCAGATTAACAGGAAGTGTTCTAAATTAAAAAGTTTAGGTGTGACTATTTAAGTGATAGCCACAAAGGAAAACAGTACACTTGAATATTTATACACATAAAGGTATGTACTACATATTCCATGAGAAGAACTTTCTGTTTTTCTGGTTAAAGTATATGTAT
The DNA here is from genome assembly GCF_012274545.1 of Fukomys damarensis. Taxonomy (NCBI): domain Eukaryota; kingdom Metazoa; phylum Chordata; class Mammalia; order Rodentia; family Bathyergidae; genus Fukomys; species Fukomys damarensis. Next base: position 23,875,833 of record NW_022900932.1, read on the forward strand.
ATAATATTGATTTTATTGTAGATAGACCTATTTTACAGATAGGGCTCAACATTCCTCAAGAAATAGAGAAATACTTTTTTAAGCAGTGACCTTATGATATTAAGGTATTAAATGGTTTTGAATATTGAAGAATTTATATCGCTTCACTGAAAACCAAGAGAAAAAATTAATTCCTCCAAGATATTATGTTAGAATTACAATAGGGATCTATTTATTCATCAGATAAATGAATAAGTGATCAAAAATAATGCGATAGAATTTATTTATGCATGTGTATGTAAAATGAAGTTAACTTACTTATTTCTCAAGTAAAAGCAAAGTGACACTTTTCAGCTCCTTTGCACTTGTGAAGCAGGCATGGTGTCACTGAGCTAAATCCCTGGCCCCCACTTTTGAGCTTCCACAGTTTTAAATCTCTTTGAAGTCCTGATTGAATTCTTGAACAGTAGCTCTTTCTTTTTTTTTTCTTCCCTACAGTTGGACAGTGTCACCTCCCTGATCCAGGCGGCCAAAAATTTGATGAATGCTGTAGTGCAAACAGTGAAAATGTCTTACATTGCCTCAACCAAGATCATCCGAATCCAGAGTCTGGCTGGGCCACGGCACCCAGTAGTGATGTGGAGGATGAAAGCTCCAGCAAAAAAGCCCTTGATTAAAAGAGAGAAGCCAGAAGAAACTTGTGCAGCTGTGAGGCGTGGATCAACAAAGAAAAAAATCCATCCCGTGCAAGTTATGAGTGAATTTAGAGGAAGACAGAACTACTGAAAGCACTCTTCTGCTCTAGTGCCTCTATTACAAAATCCTGGCTAACCACACTGCTTTATTTCACACTTTACTAGTCCTGTAATTGCACTAAATTTCAGAGTTTAACTCATAAGTAACATAGAACATTAAAGGCTAAACCAGCATAAGCAATATATGTGAGATCATGTCTTTGTCATTTCTATATATAGCCAGCACATAGTAATTAATGAATGAAAACTTCATGTGTCATTCAGTCTGTGCTATCAAGGGAATGTCTTATATTCATTACAACACGAACATACAAGATGCCTGTGAGTCCTACTTATCTGTAATAGTGCAACTACATTCACTCCTTTCATTGTAAATTAAAACATTGACATAAGCTCTTGACTTGCTTTTCAATAAAAACATTTACTAAATATTTTCCCCTTTAATATACATAATTTCTTTACCCTACTTAACCTGGCAGAAATGCCTAATTCCTGCCATAGGAAAACAAGATGTGTTCTCTAGATATCTGTATCAATTGTCAAATTAGTTTAACTTCTATCAAGAACAAATCAGGGCAGTCGGTTTCTCACTAGATTTTGAAATTTAGCCTTTATTTTTAGGAAAATGCTTTAATACCATTACAAAGGACATGGTGTGCTTTGGTGGCACAACACATTTTAGGGTTTCATTGTTCTGGACTCTGCAGTATGAGGTCCATCGGACTACACTTGCTGAAGATGAAATAACCTTTGTTGGAGAAATGAGAAACAAAACTGTGTCCCAGATTCTGTTATAGAAACGGGATGTAAGAAGTTCTACATGACTCTAAAAATCTACTTCTATCCCTTATCAGTTGCAATTAAAAACAAAGGCCACTTTGAAAAAAATGTTTTGCCATCAAGGGAAATATGTCTGAATTGTATCACTGGGATAGACAGCAGAGTTTATGAGATTGAGGCTAGAAGCTACAGTCATTGATATTTTTGGTTTTTTCTGTTTTCTTTCCTGTTTTTATTTTTATTTTTGTTGGTGCATGTTTACAATACATAATGATTATGTTTGCTATGGGGTATTGACACATGTACATAAGACATCTTAAATCTTTAGTACAAGTCACTGGAGTCATTTTTATAAACCCGGTAACTACTCACCTATAGTTGAGTTCATAATGAATTTCATATTTATCTGAGAATGTAGTGCACTGTTTCTTTCTCACACTTTTCCTCTCCCTAACCCTGTTCTTGTCTTGTTGAGTTTGCTATAATCTCTTTCGAAGAGTTAAGTTACGATTTCACCTTATCTCACTGATAGGGTTTCTCTTTCTAGGACTTCTTATATGCATCCATCCCCTATTTTACTTTACTATAATAATGTCATTTTTGTAACTTCTCACTTGTAAAGCTTTATAATTAATGAGTCACTTCAACCACGTCACTTTAGATTGATGAAACAAAATTTATGCACACAACACCAGTTCATGATAGAGGACAAGTTTGGGTAAAAGGATGCATGAAAAATAGGAAAATGTAAGAGACTGAGAGTATGGTATATATGATATCTGGAGCAAGGTCATATGGGGAAAGATCTTTTTAATAGGTCATTATTAATTATGAGGGAAAAGTCCATTTCTTTTATCATAATGAATTTGTTTTCCTTTTCCTAATAGGCTTGATTCCTTGGCTCAGTAGATAGATGTCTTACGGATTGAAGGCAATTAAGTGCTCTCTGTCTTCCATATGTACTTTCCTACAATAATTATTAAAAGTCCACGCTCTAGAAGACAGGGTGACAGTGAAAAAGGGAACTAGGTGATTCAGATGATTCTGGTTCCCAGTATTGTCTAGAAATCTGAGGTAAGTAGGGAATTTGTTTTGTCGAAATGCTATCATCATTTTGTGCTTTACTAGCACAGTACCTGTGGCGCATTCTTCTTCCAAGTAGATGTGCTCGTTTATAGAATTTTCATTAAAAACTCAATAATTACTAGCTCTATATCTTAGCTCCTAAATCTACATGCAGGAGATGTATGAGTCTCATTTAGAAAACTGAATGTCCTTTTGACCCTATATAACCTTTCTATATGCCAGAATTTAGAATGCAGTACTATATGGCAAAAACAGAACTAATTTGAAATTGTACAGCTATCAAATAAATTTTAAATGTTTTAAAAAATGATTCTACCTAAATGAGATGTATGCAAGACCTTCTCTTTAGCATGATAAGATTTTACCTTAGCTCAAAGCAACTACCTATAATTAGACCAAAACAATAAAATTTTTAACTTGCCAAATATCCCTGGAGTAAATTTGCTGTAGCAATCAAAAATGCAATTAAAATAAGATGCATAAAGCTGAGAAAGACATCTGTCCACCTGAGTAAAATCCCACAGTGGACAGCATTGAAAGATTTAATTTGATTCAAACCTGCAATAATGCAAATGTTTACACAAGCTAAAAGCTAGCAATAAAGATATTTAGCAGATCTTTGTACAATAAAGTACCGTTAAGTAAATCTAGTGGTGGTGGCAGCACAAAAAAAGTGATCAATAAACATGAATGTATTGTATACATTTATATTGAAGCCTTTCCTCTTCAGAGGCACGCCCATAATTTTTTTTTCTTTTTTTTGGTACCGGGGATTGAACTCTGGTCCTTGTACTTGCAAGGCAGGTCACCGAACCACTGAGCTAAATCCCTGGCCACAATTTCTTAATAAGAGTGTTAATTCAGTGGCCTATTGTGCATTTTTTTGAAATCACATCATAGAGTCCATGCCTCTCTGAATGATTCATTTGCTTGGTCCTGCTATTCAGAACTCACCTTTCTCTGTTAGTAAAATCAGTTTATGTTCATTTTTATGGAAAAAATTACTTGAGAGGGAGGAGAGGTTTTATACCACCTAAGGACATTTCCTTTCTGCTTAGCACCCTCATCAGTGGCAAATGTTAGACTAAAATAAAAATAATTTGAAAATATTCCTGAAGTCATAATCTAGTAAAGTATTCTTTTAATCAAACATGAAATATGAAAGCTATAAATTTGTTTTACTTATTGCAAATCAGAATGATTAGATTAAAATATTTCTGCCTAACAGAGTTTCTAGACAGTTCTTAAATGAGTCAGAAAAAAACAAACCAGACATCAAGTTTCTAAGATAACTCGTTAATTGTGCCTTTCTGTTTGTCTTATATGAGTGCAACCTACAAATGTGTTAGAAAATGCAATATAGTCTTCATAATCGTAAGAGTGCCTGATGACCTTTGGAAATCTCTTAGGGGTCAATATAGGACATGTGCTCCCCTGTACAGGGGAGAAGGCCCGCCACAGCTACACAGAGAGGCCTGTTCTTGAAGTCTAGCATTACTGATGCACTTAGCCTTCTGAAGAAGGTCGATTTTCAAGTCCTATTGATAAAATTGTTAATATACAATTAAGTGCCCAACTGCACTGTCAATCCTAATGATTCTCCTCAAACTCAAAAATGAGTGGCTGCAGAAACTAATATGTGACAAGGGTCTCCCAAATGTTCATTTTCAGAGTAGTCTTCTTATCTAGCTCCCTCCTGAGCTATGTTTCCTTTTATTAACCACCGAAAGCTACCAGAATGATGTGAGCAGGCCTGCCTATCTCAGAAATTCACCCATTAATGCTCTTTCCACGTACCAAACAGCTCTCTCTCCTCTCCCTCAAATTCTTACATTTCTGTCCTACACATAAATTGACTAATACATTCTGTAGGGTTTTATTTTTTTTTTCAGTAGAATCATTCTTGTAGTTTTTCTAGTCCCAGAACCATTCTTATCCTTTTTGGTGTCAGATCTACATTTTTGTGCTAAGGATGGTAGTTCCCATGGATAAAGATTTCTGTATAGTGACAAAGTGTGTGGATTGAGAACTAAACCTTTTCCTGGTGATCTATTATTAAGTGAGCTCACTGCAGAATCATTAGCCTTTTCAGTGTTGTTATAAGTGATTTTCTAGGTTCACAGAACAGGAACCAGAATCTCAATTTGAATAAAATATATATACTTGCTTTGCCAAGACTAGCAGCATATTGTACATTTAGGAGTCAGATATCTATTTTGTGTTTGTAAAGACAAGAATACTCATTTTACTTTTCAAAAAGTTTGAGGACATCCAATTAAAAATAAAGTTTGCATATTTTTAATAATTCATTTTAAGTTAAACTGGGGAAAATTTCTCCAATCTGATATGTTCTATTTTTCATCCTATATATCACAGATCAGTAAATAACACTTATTCAGAGGAAAACCCTATCTCCTTGCAATTATGATTATGTTTAACTTTAGTACTTTGCACATTAGCTCCAAATAAGCAAATAAGAGCTACAGATTAAAGCATCATTACACATACATAGTAGTTTAAGAATTTTTCATTTTGGCCCTTTTGGTCAAATCAGGAAAAAAATAATATTTTAAAAAACTGAGTGGATTTAGCTGAATTTGTCTTAATCAATGCTATTAACATTATCCTAAATGTCTAAAGGAGTGAGAATGAATTAAAATTTTAAGTACCTTTATCATATTTACATGAATAAAACATATTTTCTGGTAAAGCCAAATAAAGATTTGTTTAAACATTGGCTATTTTACATGTAAATACCACCCACAATAGAGTGCATAAAATCCATCTTTGAACACTTCAAACAAGATAATAGATGCTAATTGAGAGAAAGGTCTCCAAAGGGACCCAAAGTGAATCAAAATCCCTGCCTTTCACTCTACATCTGTGAGGCTGGCCCTTGTGTACATCCTAGGGTCAGATGATTACGGCTGCAGTATGCATGATGGCACCCAGTAGTCCCAACTGGCCTAGTGGGGAAAACAGAAAGCGACTTTTAATTTGAGCTTGGCAAGTGGAATAAAAAAGGAGAAAAGGAAGAGGATTTCTAAATGAACAGGGATAAGAAAGTGTCAAACGTATCGGAGAGAAAGAGAAAGGTAGTTGCGGAAGAGGTAATTTAGAAGAGAGCAGAAGAGCTTTTTGGTGCTATGAAGATCAGATAGCCTCATTCTGAAGAAAGATTTAGTGCTAGGCTGGGACATTCATCCTGGCATGATGATGGTTTGCTAATGTCAGAAGCAAAAATGATAAACTGTATAAATATTGACAATGAATTAGTAATAAAATTTGCAACTTGAGCAACAGGAATTTAGCCATTCTTCTGGCAAATTCTGGGAGAATAAGAATAATTAAACGTTTATACATTCAACAACTATTTGTTGAGCAACTATAATGTTCCATGCCGTGTTCTAGGTTCTGGGGATCTACGAGATAGCAAAACAAATAAACTTTGTCCTCAGGTGCCACATCTGTGTTAAATGGTATTATCTTACTTGATACTCTCAATAAGAATGTGGGATACATGTAATTAGTTTCATTCCACAGCTAAGAAAACTGAAGCTTAACAAGGATAAAAATTCTCCTCAAATCTCACGGGCTTTAAATTATTACATCTCAGATTCTGAACTATTAGCTATCACACCATCCAGACTTCTTGGAAAAAGAGATTGAGTGTGTCAGTTGCTAAAGAGATATGCATTTAAAACCCTGGTTGATTTCCTATATAACAGCTAAATAAGTAAATAAAAGCTTTAAGAAAATGCATATCCATCCAACGTACATCATTCAAAGCTGATAAGCATTGTATGAATGATTTGCAGCATATTCTCACCTCTAAGAAGTGAATATAGCATTTCAGGCATGTGGGGAGTAAATATTTTCTGTGTGATCCTATAAAAGAAGACAGCCCTGGCAAACACATTTTTTTTTTATCACCATGTAGGAGACAACTTCAATGGCAAAGCCTATGTCAGCCCATTTTAAGTAGTGGTTGCCAAAAAACATTTGGTGACACCATTTCTTTCTTTTTCCTGCTAACATGAACCTGTATTCATTTAAAATTATGGATTCCAGGAAAGTGTTGGCCAAGGATTGGTAAGCCAAAGTTTCACTGTATTTCAGATTTACCCATACTATTACAAACATATATTTCCTTCTAGATGGAAGCCACAAATGTGCATAGTATGTGCTTGATTACATATCAACTTAGTCCTAACTTAGTTCTTTTACTTCTATTTCTTTCCTTTTTTGGCAAGGAGAGTATGGTCCTAGAAGTTGAAAGTAGTTGGCTCATGCATACTAGGCAAATACTATACAACTGAGACACATCCCCACTTCTTTTTATTTTTTTTAGTGTGATGATCAAGATATACTGAAATTGACACTAACCTCACACGTAGCATGAGCAAATCTGCCCAGTTCACCTAATTATTTATAAGCGGTCAGCTGAAGAGTGCTTGTCTTGCTCATGTTGCAGCACAGGCTTCTACATCTTAGTCCCTGGAGAGTTGAATGACATTCTGGTATTTTTTATGGCAGAACCACGCCTGTTTCTTCAAACTAGTCGTAATGTGTTTTATGTCAGACTTCACTGTAGTATATCTGGTTGTCCTAATGGTGGTTTGTATTCTGAATTGTAGAAGTCCTCAAAAAGAAAATTTTATTTTTAAATATCTTGCATTTGTAACTGTCATGTTAAAAAATCATTTCAATATAAGACATAGGCACTCCAACCAGATTTGCAGAATAGTTCTTGTGTTTCTTATTCCAAATGAAATCTCTTCTAGTTCCAAAGATTTCTTTACTTGACATTTAAAGAAAGATCCTTATGTTATTTCTGGATATTTGGTCTAGAAATGCAGTGGCATCTCTATAAATATTTCAAAGCCCATTTCAATAGGTAAATTAGCTATTTCCAATAGTTATATACATCATGTATGTTCAAATGCCTGTGAGAAACTTGCTTTTCTGTTCAGACAGCTATGGATTAGGCAGTCCCAGGTCAACTGTCAGACTGTAACATCAGTTCCCCATCTTTGCCAGTCACCTACATCTCTGTGCTACTCACTGAGATGCTGACTTAGACTAAGGAGTTTCCATCAGTTGGGCTTCTAACAATAGACTTGGACTCAAGTGCTAAGTCACAAACCAAATGGGCCAGTTTGAGATGTTAGTTCATGCTCTCATTTGAAAAGAACTTTCTTCTTTCCTAAGACTTTAAATATAAAACTAATTTTATAAGGTGCAGTAAAGAAAATTTTCCATTGCTTGCCAGTTCTATACCATTAGAACTTTCTATTCGCGTGTGCTGGTAGACAGTGTATCCACAGGAATATAAATAGGAGAATTTCAGCAACTGCCTTGCTGGATTAAACTGTACTTCTTGTTGATTTTTCGGTTTGTTTTTTTTTTTTTTTCTTTCTTGAGTTGCATAGTCACTCTAAAGGAAATGCCTTATATAACAATATAATGGTTTCTCCTCCATGTCTGTGACTAACAAATACATATGAAGAAGTACACATGTTACTCCCAATTTAGTACTTAATAGCTGATGTTTATAACAAAATTTTCCTAGGCAAATTAGGGGATTAACTATGAATTAAAACTTTGAATGAAACATTTCCAGATGTCTTTGCTTTCCATTTTGATTGTGTTTATTCTCCTATTAGCAATAAAAGTCACTTTACATACTTTAATAAGCAACAACTTGACAGTTTAAACTATGTTACATTTCAACAGGTAGTGTATATATTATAATTTGGGATGAACATAGTCTGTAACGAAATAAAAGTAAATGATAGATAATAATCATGCTTATTGCAGCAATAGCTTGAGAATTTGAGTTTAACAGTTTTTTTTTTATTGAGTTTATTGGTACATTTAGGGATACAGTACAGTTTTTGAGGTGTTTCAGAAGATCTTGCTTGTACATCTCACACTGGAGTGCTGAGGCAGAGTGAAACTAGTGAACTGCCTATTACAGTAATGGACAATTCAGAGCCGGTTTATGTGTTGGCTATGTATAAAACTTCCAAAATGCACTGTACATCTTTCTGGTCCATAATATTTATCTTTAAAATCAAATTCAGCAGTCAATAAAGATGAATTACTGTGTAGGAATAGAAAGAGCTCTTTAATATCTTATAACACTGACATACAAGCCCAAATACTCCTTGTTTGAGATTGTGCATGCCTTTTGTGTCTAACTAAATGGGTTGATTTTGCTTCATTGTTCTCTCAAGAGCATTATTTCATGCATGAAACATTGGATTTGTTTTGAATTTTTGCAGTATTATTTCATTTCATTTTCAACTCATGTTACTTTGTAGTTTATTAAGAATTTACTCAATTGATAATTAAACCATGTTTGTTAAAACAGTAGAAATAAATGTACTGGTTATACATTCTGTGTTTATGTTTAGTGGTATGTGTCTTTGGTGCGGCCTTTTTTTTTAGAAAGTAATCTAATTATGGAGTAGTCTAACCATGTGTTTCTAATTGTCACCCTCATTCTCATTATCTTTTAGTTATATGTCGTATAGCAGTTTGGGGCAGGGATATTTTTACAAATGACTTCACTCGAGTAAATATATCTGATAGAATGAAATATTTAGTTTCACTGATCATTTTCGATCTAATGCAGATTTTAGGATTAGACATTTGACATGACTTCATCAGTCATATGTATGTGGTTTAAAAATTACCCTTTGCCTTTTAATTGGGTGAAAATGCCCAGTAAATTTTCAGAGTAGTCACGGAATATGACTGTTCACATAAAGTGTTACTGCTTCTCAATATTGATGGGTTCTGAACCTTCATCTTGGCTTCTTCATCTCTAGGCTGCTATTAATTTTCTTTCAGAGTAAACTCATGAGCACAGCCTCTAGATCCTCTCCTAGGGGTCACACAGGCTGCTGCTTTCTACTTCAGGACATCCCATTCTTTTCTCTCTTTAGGACCCTTACTCCTAAAGAATGCTCATTGCTGCATCTCAGTCTGCTTCAGTATCTTCTCCAGCTACGTTCGGAAAGTAGAGTCTGTATTGCTTAACTCCTATGAAAAACAATGCATTTCCTCATTCAATTTTGCCCCAAACCATCCACATCTTTCTTAATGAAAATGCCAGTGTGGGGTTGTCATTCTGTGGCAATCTCTCCTGGGCCCTAGAAGTCCATATTTGCTCTGGCAGCAGCATTCTTTCTGCCTTGATCAGTTTGCCGTGCTTCTTCGGGTGGAAGGAGAATTAAAAGCACTTTTGGCAAGAAGAGTGTGTTTCTGCCTGGAGGCTGAGCCAATGCCGTGACATTTCCTGGGCAAAACCGTTACACACTCCATCCAGGAGCAGTAACTCAGAGGTGTAACTTCCAGTCAGTGCATTTTCAGCATCCTGTGGCTTCTGAGAGAAAAGCTGCTGTCCTTAACTGTCAAGTAACTCAGACTTCAGATTCTGCCTAAATTCTCTCATTTTGGAAAGGAGGAGGGGATACCTTGGGAGATGGGCTCAGAAAAGGGAGTTCTCAGGAAAAACAAGGAGCTTTCAAACCCAAGGGAGAAGGCAAGGGGAAGAGTTTAGATAGAATAAATCACAACCAGGTTGCTGCCAAATCTCCCTTAGTCCTTGAGGCTCACGGAGACCTCCCAAGAGCCAGGATCTGTGACACAGCTGTGTCAAGTCACCTGTCTCTTTGACAGTTATTTCTCATACTACCACACCCTTAGATGGAGGCAAAAACGTGTTAAGTGTGCGCATATATGAAGTATTAATGGTTACCATTCCAAAATCAGAAAAGACAGTTTTCTTATTATTGGTGGAATACCATTGAGACAAAACTCAGGGGACAGAGAAAGTGAATTACTTTCTGATTGAGACCAAAAACATCTCCCTCAATAGGGTGCCATCTACAGACACTGATTCAGAGTAGATGTTAGCAAAGAGCTATGTGTTGTGTTGCTTCTATTTTGCTTCATAGGAAGCCTCCAGAGAGTCCTGGGGATCCATAAATGAACTGTGGAATTTCTCCATCCTGCCAGTAAATGTTAATGGCATCCCCCACCCACTGGGCTAATGTATTGTGTAGCAATTACTCTGAGGATAATTGCTGCAGGTGAAGGTTGGATGACCCAAAGGCTGTACCAGGTACCAGTGCTAAAGAAATATTTGAACTCCTGGCTCCATTATATTGTACTCTAAATCTTGAGAGCAATTACCATATATTTATTTTTGTGTCCCCAACAGCCAGTACAGTAAATATCACATAATAAGAACTCAAGTGATAGTTTTGAAAAAAATGAAGAAATTCATGCCTGAATTTATTTCTAATGAAAGAAGGAAGAATGCCTCAGTTCTGGGATATGTATACTACTTGAGCTATTTAAACAAAAATTCTAAAAGCTTTTGTAGTTCTTCAGTTTCCAAAGATAATAACTACTTTCTGGAATTTGAGAACTCATGATTCTTCCTGCTCCTCTTCATAAACCATCACCTCTGCCTTGGAAAAACGAAAGTTACTGATAAGGAAAAGCCAATGGGTGTTCTTCCACTCATTTGTTTATTCAAGAGTCAAAACTAATTCTTGAGGGCCTCTGCAAATTTTTATGGGTGATAGAAAGAAGCATGAATGTTTTAGAATCAAGACTTGGGCTCATTAGTTTAATTAAATAGTAGAACAGAAGAAATAAAAATGCAGCTCATGCGACCACTCAAGAGGGGTATTTTTAGAGATCTCCAAAGCACCATAGTTAAGATTTAACATGTTGTAGAAAGCTAACATTCCAGGAGAAAGTATGAAGAGAGGCACAAGGACAAGTATTTACCCATCACATCCAGAATCAACAACCTGGAGTGCAGTATACTAAATGGCAAAGCTAAAATAGAAAAAGTTTGGTTGCATTTCATGTGTCAGTACCAGGATAAGGTACAAAGTATTTAATTTTCAGATGGGACAACATTAATTCATCCTAGTAAAAATTCTCTGAAGCAAGCAGAGTAAGAAGATAAATAGGCCGAATTGATGAGTATTTAAAAGACAAGAAGAAATTAGGAAAAATCAGTTCCAATAACCCTGTATACAATAAATAAATGGTTGGATAAAATAATAAGGATAGTGAAAAAAAAGAAATACTTTAAAATTAGAAAACATCAAGTAAACAGACACTAATGACTTCAGACTTCAGCCTCTGATTATATATGGAGGTGAAGTGCCATTGCATTTGCTCATGTTAAGGGAAACTGTGCAAAAGCATAATTACATATTTTAAATAGATGATGAATGATGAAAGCATATAATATTTATTAAGTGACCAGAATTGTGCCAAACACATTAACTGCACAATTTGCATTGACTGTTTACTGTGATGCAATGGCTATTCTACCCCATTCCTACTTTACAGATAAAGTAAAAGCCAGTTTAATCTTCCATCAGTGAGATAAACCTGGGTTTAGAGACCACAAAGTCTGAATTCAGTTTCTGTACATACTAATAAAACTATGCTGCAGAATGAAATTATTTTTATTTTTGGCCATCTGTTCATATGGAAACCCTTCCATCAATGATTTGAGCAATTTAAATTTCATTCATCTTCCATCTGATTGATTCTGCAGCTGGAATTGTCCCAAAATTAAAGACAGCAGGGGCCGGGGATTTAGCTCAGCGGTTCGGTGGCCTGCCTTGCAAGCACAAGGATCCGAGTTCAAAAAATAAATAAATAAATAAAGGCAGAAGAGTTACCTCAAGGGACAGCCCCAAATCAACTTGAAATGGGGCCCATATGGATTACAAAGAAAGAAGCCTTAAATAATACATTTACAAGTTATTTAATATAACTTTGATTATTATATATACTATATTTTTATTTTACTACAAGAGTAATTTCATATTTTTCTGCCACACAGTAAATTAGGTTGTACAATATTGATAGTATACCTTCAAATGCATTCTAAGATACATCAGAATGGCTATATCTAATCTGAAGAATGCTAGAACAGCTCAGAAGTGTGACAATCACTATGTGGTAAGACGGCACCATGATCAGGTGGCCTGGACTCAACATAACCACACCTGCTTTGAAACTTGCTTCCATTCGTCTTCACATGGCTAAAACTTTCAACAGCCAATATCATTCTAAATGGTCAAAAACTGAAAACCTTCATGCTAAAATCAGGAACTAGACATTGCCCACTGTCCACTGTCACCACTCCTGTTCAATAGAGTTTTGGAAATAGTAGCCACAGCAATTTAGACAAGAGAAAGAAATAAAAGGAATAGCACCGCAAAACATGAAATACCTAGGAATCAATCTAATGCAGGACGAAAAAAACCTCTACATTGAAAAGTAGAGCACTCTGACAAAAGAGTTTGAAGAGAGTATCAGAAAATGGAAAGACATCCTTTACACCTGGGTGGAAAGAACTAATATAGTGAAAGTGGCCCTACTTTCAAAACTGCTTTATCAATTCAATGCAATCCCAATGGAAATTCCAACACCATACTTCACAGACCTTGAGAAAACAATCCAAAAATTCATTTAAACAGGAAGAGACCCAGAATAGCGAAAGAAATTTTAGGCACCAAAGACAAGGTAGGGGGTATCACAATCCCCAAGTGAAAACTATACTACAAAGCTACTGTGATAAAAGCAGCATGGAACTGACAAAGAAACAGACCTGAAGATCAGTGGAACACAGAAGATATTGAAACAATTCCAGACACACTTAGCCACCTCATCTTTGACAAAGGAACTAAACACCCTCACCGGAGGAAAGATAGCCTCTTTGGTGCTCGAAAAATTGGGTTTCTACTTGCCAAAGATTAAAACTAGATCTATATCTCTCATCATGCACTAAACTAAAATTGAAATGGATTAAAGATCTAAATATTAAAACAGAAACACTAAACCGGCTGGAAGAGAAGTTAGGTAGAACTCTTGAAGACATTGATGTAGGCAAAGATCTCATGAACAAAATCTTAGTCACATTTGAACTAGCACAAAGAATCAACAACTGGTCTTTTTATCACATGTTTTATAAAGCTCCTGCACAGCAAGAGAAAACAACAGAGTGAAATGACAACCTATAATATGGGAAAACATTTTTATTAGCTGTTCCTCAGAAAAAGGACTACTATCTAGAATATATAATATATAAAGAACATAAGAAAATCAGACCTCCCAAATTTAAAGACCCAATCCAAAAATGGGCATCTGAAATGAACAGACATTTCTCAGACAAAGTAGTAGAAGTAGCAAATAAATGAAAAAGTGTTCAAAATTACTTAATGGTCATTCAAGAAATGCAGATGAAAACACTGAGATTCCATATTATTCCAAAAAGAATTGCTACTATCAATAACAAATGCTGGCGGGGTTGTGGGGAGAAAGGATCCTTTCTCCATTGCTGATGGGAGTGCACTAGTACAACCACTGTGAAAATCAATGTGGAGAACCTCAAAAAACTAGGATTGGAAGTTCCATTTGACCCAGCTATTTCCCTTCTGGATCTTCCCAAATGAATTGAAAGAATCATACCACAGTGATATTTGCACATCCATGTTTATAGCAGCACAGTTCATAATGTCTAAAACTTGGAAACAGCTCATCAAATGGTGACTGGATAAAGAAAATGTGTAGGTTTTTAAAAAATAAAAGGGAGTACTACTCAGCCATGAAGAATGAGAAACTAGAGACATTTGTAGCTAAATGGATGCAAATTGAGGAGATACACTTAAGTGAAATAATTAGGACACACATGTGTAAATACTGAATAGTTTCCCTGGTGTGAGAAACTAAAAGTGTAAATGAAGGTCAAAATGTATAACAGATATTGTGAAATAGGAAGAAAAGGTCCAAAGGGAAAGGGGAAGTCTGGGGCATAGAGCAAAGGAAAGAAGGGAAGGAATAAATATGAGAAAAGGAAAAAAAAAACAGAAATCAAGTTTTTGTAAATAGCAATGGTGGAAGTGTTAACATGAGGGCAGGAGAATGGGGAAAAATAAAAACCAAGATATGTCATGTAAAGGTATATGTTCCTAATGATGATGTCATCATGTTGTATATCTAAAATGAATCTATAAACTTAGTGAATAAAAAAAGAAGTCATGAAATAACCTGCCTTCAATGTCCCTGAGGATTTCGTGCCTCACTGACTGAGTGGGAAATAGTTACAAGAGATGGTTGTGGAGAGGAAAGGGTAAGTTTCAACCTCTGTGAGTTTAAACAGCAGGGAGCTTGGGATGTTGAAGGCATGGTGGTCAGTGACAATGACTTCTGCAGTGAGGAGCAAGACCCATAATGTTTGGTTTTTCTGAGAAATTGAGCTCCAGGATTGGGCTCATTATACAGCTAGGTTTTCATCACTCCCTTCTTCCAGCACAGCCCTCAGAGGTGTATTTGCTTTCCTTACTCTCAGACAGAACTTCTCTTCAGACAACTGCTATTCCCTAAGTGCACAGTTTGGGTTTGTGTGGAGTGAGTGTGGCACCTAATTAACCCACGTTCCACAAAACTAGTTGGGCCTGCCAGTGACTCTGGATGTACAGAAGAAAAGAAATAATTAAAAGCCTCTGAGGTGGACACAGCCCTGAATCAATCAGCCTACCTTTGGCTGATCCTACCTGTGGGATGCCACTTCTGCCTATACTCAAAGCCAGGACATTGGAGGGTGTCTGAGTACACTTAAGGTAACAATTTCACTCTCAAGGACATGCAAATGACAGGTCAGTTATCCAAGAATCACTTAACATACTCAACCACAGCACACATGCGCGACATGGACAAGGTCATGCAGCAGGTGTTTAGTCTTACCCCGTCTCGGTAGGCAGATAAGACACCATAACTCCTGTGAACTCGAGAGCATTTAATAGCTGTTTCTGCTGTGTTTACTATGTAGCTGTAGCTGCTGTTTTGCTGAAGGAATAAAGAGACATAGAGCTCTTGAGCTCTGGAGCTGCGTCTCCAACTC
Organism: Fukomys damarensis; assembly: GCF_012274545.1. Taxonomy (NCBI): domain Eukaryota; kingdom Metazoa; phylum Chordata; class Mammalia; order Rodentia; family Bathyergidae; genus Fukomys; species Fukomys damarensis. The sequence continues at coordinate 23,891,385 of NW_022900932.1, forward strand.
TCATGCTCTAATGCTGCGCTGATGCTGATGATTGACTCTCTGGTTCTTTTTCTTTATTGGAGAACTAATTAACTCACTCATGAAGGTCTGCATGAACTAAATGATCCCCTCTCCACATTCCTCCTGGGAGGCTCGGCCTTGCCCTCACACCACCCTGCAAAAAAGACAGAGCAGGATTCAGCATTCATGTATCTCTAGATTGTTTGGTGGAGGCAACAAGGATCTACATCTTCACTACTTGTTCCTCTGTGTCTGGTGGATTTATTTCAGCATTACAAATCTCAGAAAGAAAATGTACCCTTAGAAACCTGAGATGGAGGAAAGTTTGAACTCATTTGTCTTTTTTCTTTTTTTCTTTTTTGCTCTGGTTGTTTCTTTTTTCACTAATCTTATTTACATTTTTTAAATTCTTGAAGTGTTTTAAATCTTTCATTATTTTCTTCTCTTTCTCATCTTCTCTGTTGTTATTAGTGATATAATTTTGGCTTTAATCAATTTTTATTGTATTTGAATATCTGTCTTGTCTTTTAAGGGGTACCAGGGGATCAACACCTCCAAAGGAGGCTATTCTGTGAGAAGACCTTTACATAGAAGTGGAAGAGAACCCTTCCCAAAAAGATAGGCAAATCTCAAAATAGAAGCACAACATATATGAAAAAGGATGGCAGAGGTTTATAATGCTTTATTAACTGAATGTAAAGATCTCAAATTAGGTTAGCTGACAGGAAAATAATTTAAAGGATTGATGTTTAAAATAATCAAAGATTCCAAACAGGATACAAGTAAACAGCAGAATGAGTTATGAAAGACAATTTAGTCTTTGAAAGAGCAATTCAAAAAAGAACTAGAGATTCTGGAAAAGAACCAAAGAAAAAACTTGGAAATGAAAATCTCAGTAAGTCACTTTAAAAACTTGATGGAAAGCCTCAACAGTAGACTGGGTCAAGCAGAAGGTAAAATTTCAACCCTTAAAGATGAGATTATAAATTATTACATTCAGACAATAACAAAGTGAAAAATTTTATTCATAACCTCCTAGATATTTGTGGCATGAACATTTAAAAGACAAAACTTACAAATTTTTCATAAAAAAGGGCACTGGAGTATAGACTATAAACAAAGAAAATCGATTCTATAAAATAATGGCAGAACATTATGCATATCTTGGGAAAGATATGGACATTCAGGTATAAGAGGCATTTAGGACCCCAGATAGGCATGACATGACCGGAAGAGAACTTGTGTCATATTATAGTTATAATACCACGAATAGTATTTTTGAAAGTATAAGAGAAAAATGCTGAGTAACTTGTAAAGGCAAACCCACCAAAACAAATGTGCATTTCAAAGTAGAAATTTTAAAGTCCACGAGGGCATGGAAAATGTATTTTAAATCCTTAAAGAAAATTGCTGGCAACTAAGGCTACTATGTCCAGCAAAATTCTTCTTAAGATAGGAGAAATAAAGACCTTCCAAGATAAGCATAAAGTAATTATGACTCATGACCACTGACAGCCTTGAAAAAGATGCTTAAAGGAATCCTACATACCACAAAGGAAGATACATGTAAATTAAAAGGCCTTGGGTTCACTCCCAGAACCAGAAAAAGAGATTTATTTTTTAAATTTATTTTTAAAATAAAAAATAAAATAAATCTTTTTTTTTTTAATTTGTTGGTATGAGGCCTTACTGTGTAGCCCAGGCTGGCCTTCAGTTCACAAGTACTTTAGAATGACCAACCCAAGTTGGTCTCGAACTCACAGAGATCCTTCTGCCTCAGCCTCCTGAGTACTGGAATTTCAGGTGGGCACTACCATGTCTGAACAGAATTTAGTTTTCAATACTCTGTTGTCTAAACAAATAATTTGCTATAGTACTTGCCTTTAGCTATAGTTTTTCTACATATAATCTTTATTTATTTAAAAAAGCTTTTAAAAACACAATTTACCAAGCCGGGCATGGTGGCACACGCCTGTAATCCCAGCACTTGGGAGGCTGAGGCGGGAGGACCGCTGTGAGTTCGAGACCAGCTTGGGCTGGTCATTCTCAACTACTTAGTGAGACACTGTCTCAATAAAAACAAGCAAACAAACAAACAGAACAGACAATTCAAAAAATCTTACATACAAAACCTCCCACAAAGAGCAAAAGAGTTTTGAACAGTTATTTAGATTCATCTAAGATAGTCTTTACCTTCACTATTCAGTTTCATAAATAATTGTACAAATTACTAGTAACAGATAATAAAAGTAATGCACATTCTAAACATATTATCAAAACAAAACATTATGCCCCCCAAATACATGCAATTTTTGTAATTAAGAATAAAATTATAAAAGAAAAGTAAAATTACATAATTGACAAGAATAAATTTTAAATTGTATATGCAGATCTCAAATTAGATTTGTGTTTTCTGGTCTCCAAAATATTCCTTGTACTGGAAGCAAAATTACAAAAAACTTTATATTTGCAAACATATTTCAATACTTATATGGTTTACTCTTCGTGGTGATTGCTTATATAAGCTATTTAGAGCAGCCTTATCTGATGGCACTTTCCATAACAATGGAAACATAAATAAACAAAACAAATTTAAAAAATAAAATAAATGTATATTGTCCAATGTGGTAGTCACTGAGCACATATAGTTTTTAAGCACATGAGATGTGGTTTTATCTCATTTTAGCTAATTAAATTTGGATTAAATAATAACAGGTAGATCATGGCTACTGTGTTGCACGGCCCAGTTTATTTTTATTTAGTTATTTATTTTTCAGTGCTGCGGATCTAAAACAGGGTTTTGTGCATGCTAGGAAAGTGCTCTACTACTAAGCTACATACCTAGTTCCGGCAGTGTCCTTTATTTTTAAAAAGTGTTCAAAACAGTTCCCATGATTTTAATAATAATAATGCAAGCATTTGATTGAACAAAATAGATTTTATAAAGATATTTCACATTTTATTTTAAACTAAATTGAATCCTTGCTTCAAAATGCTTCAGCTTAATCTTAATCTTTTTATTGTATTAACCCAATAAATGTCTGCTCATAAGACTTGTTTTCACTACAGGTTTCTCTTCAACATTAGTTTTCAAAATAAATAAAATTAATAAACATTTCAAGTTTTCACTAGAAAAAAACCCTTTGAAACTAAATGCCAAATAAAATTAGTGCATACACACACGTAGGATATATATGTAGGGTCACAGTTGAAGAGATATATAGATATATATAATCTACATATATCTATATCTATATCTATATCTATATCTATATATATCTATATCTATATCTATATCTATATCTATATCTATATCTATAGTCACTACTGAAGCCAACATGGAGAAGCCTCAGAAAGTGAAAGAAGAGGTACTTTATGATCCAGCTATACTATTGCTTGGCATATACCAAAAGGAATTAAAATCAGTACACTGTAAAGGCATTGTGTGCCTTTGTTCACTACAAACAGTTCATAACAGCCAGGACATAAAGTCAGTCTACATGCCTGTCAGTGATGAATGGATCAGAAATGTGATATATGTTCATGGTATAACATTATTAAGCCATAAAAAGAAGAAAATCTTGTTATTTGCAGGAAATGGATGGAACTGTAGATCGTGATGCTAAGTAAAATAAGGCCAGGCCCATGAAAACAGGATTTTTCTTTTTAACATGAGGAATCTAGAAAAGAAATAAGACATGAAAGTGGAAGGCATGCAGTCAGAAAAGAGAAGGGGAAAGTGGAGGAGAGTACAAACCGTGGGGGGAATGGATGTGGTGAAAATGCATTATAAACCGGAAGTGGTGGCGCACGCCTGTAATCCCAGCACTCAGGGGGCTGAGGCAGGAGGATCGCTGTGAGTTCGAGACCAGCCTGGGCTACATTGTGCGTTCCAGGACAGTGTCAACTACATAGTGAGACCCTGTCTCAAAAAACCAAAAAAAAAAAAAAAAAAAGAAATCCATTATATGCATGTGCAAAAATACCGCATAGAAAGCCAATGTTTTATAAAATGTATTTGCACCAATAAACATATGCATATGTGCGAATATATGTAAAAACATTTAATACTCATGAGTTAAATAGTCTCCAAGATACTACAGATTCAGCAGTGACTGAAATTTTTTTCCCAAAGGAAAAATTAGAAATGAGTAAACTAGAAATTAGCAAAAGAGATAGGAGTTAAATAACACATCCAAGAGTGGCAATATTTATTTTTTATGTATACCACGGAAGAGAGACACACACAGGTGCCACAAAGCTAGGATTAGGAGATTGGCCTCATCAAGAAAATCTGTTCAAGGGAGCGAGCGCTCTGGTGAAATTAGGAGAAGGGGTGGAGCCCGCTGGTGAAGCGACACGGAAGAACCATGTGAACAGAGGAACGGTGTGTAAATCTCAGTGTTAGGCTGGGAACTGTCATGAACAGTGGTCTGGAAACAGGCGGAGAGTAAAAGTCAGCCTGGGGAGGAGGAGATCAAGAAAGTAACCAGGGATCAGCTGGCTGTGGGAAGGCATCTATGGAAAGGATGAAACGATTTTGCCCTTGTAATTCTGTAAAGAACCAGCAAGGCAGGAGAGAGGCATCCACTGCTCTCTCTTCAAAGGACTTGTCAATGGCTCAGAGCCTTTCTTCCACCCAGACCTGCACTTTCTCAACCTGTCACATCACACAGGAGGGAAAGAAAAAGCAGTGCATTTGCAAATGGAAACAGTATGTGCTGTTTACTTCTGCCAATCATATTTTGAAATATGACAGAAATATTTCAGCACAAGGCGGCTCAATTCTTCAGCCCCTGTTTATCGGTGTGCGATAGGTTCTCGTGTCCTCTCTTTGATATTTGTATATGTGTATATACAAATACTATTTTTACCTTCTTATAATTCAGTTAGCTGTGTTGGTGATTCCTTTCTGTTCTCAGTGCTCTGTCATATGTAAAACAGCTGCCCCATTCAGCCTACCCTGGATAAGAATTCTTTCTTTCACAGACATGCTAGACATAGGATTTTAAATTTCTTTGTGAATAGAACACTACACAGGAAGAATGTGAGGTACAAATATTTATCATCAGGCATCAGGAAAAGCTTATATAAGAAGATCTAAAACAGAATGGCCCATATTCTTTATTATGAAATTTTAAGGAAAAAGAAGAGGGAGAAGAGGAAGGAAGATAACAAAGAAATATAATTTTATAAATACACAATAATTTAACACCATATATGTGTATATACAAATACTTTTTTTTACCTTATTATAATTCAATCAGCTGTGTTGGTGATTCAACAAGCAGTTCTTATTTTATGCATGCAGAGCTTTTTGTTTTGTTTTTTCTAACACAGATTCCTATTCTAGTTATATAAATCAATGAAAGCAAGTTATTCATTTAATATGCCTTAATTTAGGAATATTTATGGTCATAAATGTTACATACAAATCACCGAATTTAATATTTTAGGAACGTGGTATTATTGAACCTCATTTTAAAAACTAAATCCTGGAACCAAGAAGGTGATAGCCTAACATCTAGCACAATATCACAGCTTTTGCAGGACCTGCAGGACAACACCTGGGAAACAATAGCACAGCAAATAGAAAAGATGTGGTAATTAAGAAAGAACCAAGAAGAAACCTGGAAATCACAGAGAAATTGAATAGTTGCTGCGTGTCAATCATTGAACTAGTGTTTTACGTGCTGTACTCCTTCCTCACAAAATCCCAGAAAGCAGCTCATCTCCCTCACACCAGATAGTAAGACAACTGCGCCTAAGGGAAACAATGAAGTTACTTTATTTGATTGCAACTGGATATGTCATAACCAGCAACATTTCCATGAATCTTTGTTAGTCTGTGTAGGTTTGCTTCAGAGTATATATCTATAGAACACATGCTCTCGTAAGCTTGCCCATACCTGCTAGGATCAGTTGGATGGTCCCAGTACTCCTACTTCCTCAGAACACCTGCGGTAAAGACAGACATTTTAACTGTTCACTAAATGTTAATTGAACAATTGAGTAAACAGATCAAATTAAGTTCCAGCTGCACTGATGTAGCTGCAGGGTTTGTACATAAATGACATAGTTAACTAATCGGTGCATTGAGAAGTAAATGGCCTTTTCTAGAGATATGTTTTTTTTGTCAGAATATAAGAAAACACAGATTTGTCATTTGCAATTATTTCCTTCAATATTAGACTCTATAATGCTTTTCGGATGTTTGTTAAATCTGCTAAGAAGAGTGGCAGTTGGGGAGCAGAGTGGCATGTCCCTGTAATCCCAGAACTTCAGGGAGCCTGGGGCAGGAGGGTTGTGAAATTTAGTTGGGAAATGTAGTAAGGACCTGGCTCAAAATTAATAAAAATGTGTAAGGTGGGTAATTCGTCTCAGTGGTAGAATGCTCATAACCCCAGGTTTAATCCCCAGTGCTGAAAATAAAACAGACTGAGAAGTAGAAGAGCCAGGGCATCGTTCCATTTACCAAAACATGCGTAAATTGTGGGCTATATTATAGTAAATTCTAAAAAGCACCAAGGGCTTTATCTAGCCCAGAACACAGTGCTTGCTGAGTCCTTGATGACGGTTCACATATCTCGTGTCACGGTTCACTCTCCTATTCTCAAATGCATTATTTTATTTAATGAGCACATATTAAGTGCATGAATAATGAGATTCACTGTGATAAAGATCCCGTACATGCATACAGTGTGTATTGATCATGTCCATCCACACTTTATCTCTCCCTCCACCTGGCATTCTTTATTATTATTCTACTTTCACAGTTTCTTATTTTCTTTTTCACATGTGGAAGAGGACGGGTAATACTTGTATTTGGTGTGCCTGGTTTATTTTGCTTAACAAGCTCTCCAACTCCATACTTTTTCCGTAAATGATGATTTCATATTTGTATATGGCTGAATATTTCACTCTATACTTGCCATCTTTTCTTCATCCAATTATCTGTTGATAGGCATCGAGGCTGGTCTCATTTATCAGCCATTGTAAGTCCTACTACAGTAAACATGAGGGTGCCGATACCTTCTTTTCATTGTGGCGTATACCTAGGGGAGGTGGACAATCTAGAGCACATGGCCTGTTTTTGGTATTTTGAGAAAACGTCATGCTGTTTCCCACAATGTCTGTATTAGTCTCCATGTCCACCAACATTGAATGAGCTTGTTCCTCTCCATACGCTCGTCAGCATTTGTCAGCTTTTGTTTATTGACAATAATCATTCATTTTTTTTCTTTTTCTGGTACCTGGGATTGAACTCAGGGCCTTGCATTGTGAGGCAGGTGCGGTGCCACTGAGCTACATCCCTGGCCCTGACAATGTCATTCTACTCTGAGATGGTATTTCACTATAGGTTTGACTTGCATTTCCCAGATGGATGAAGCAATTGAACGACTTTCATATATTTATTGGCCACTTGTATTTCTTCTTTTGAGAAATGTCTTTTGAAAGGAACATTGGCCCATTTCTTTTTTTTTTTTTTTTTTTTTTTTTATGTTTTGTCGTTTTTTTATTTTTGTGTTTT
>NW_022900932.1:23898986-23908710 GCF_012274545.1 Fukomys damarensis
AGTAAACAGACATTTTTCTTAAGAAGCTATACAAATGGTCAGAAGTATATAAAAGTTCTCTACATCACTAATTACCACTCAAATGCAAATTTAAACCACAGTAAGATTTCACCATTTCCCAGTTTGAACAGCTATTATCAAAAACACAAATGATGACAAGTGCAGGTGATTGTGAGGCTGTAGAGAAAAAGGAACCCTGCATACTGTTTGTGGCAATGTAAATCAGTAAAGCCATTATGGAAAATGAAAGATGGTTTCTTAGAAAATTAAAAACAATGCTGTCATATTCCCCAGTAACCCCATGTTTATTACAGTGCTATTCACCACAGCCAAGAAACAGAAACAACCTAAATGTTTATTGACTGATGAATAGATACATATACAAAACACAATAATATTTGAAGCAATAGAATGCATATACAAATAAGAACCGAGAGAGATTATGTAAAGGTACAAATTTCCAAGGATGAATGTTGTCATACTGTATACCTAAAATGTATGACTAAAGTTAATTTTTTTTTATTGAGTTTATTGGTACATTTAGGGATACAGTACAGTTACATTCATTGTTGGGATCATGTACCTTTACATGGCAAGTCTTGATTCTCATTTTTTCCCCTTACCTCTGCCCTCCCTTCACCCCCTCCTCCCCTCCCCATCTACAAACACTTTATTTTCATCTTTTCATTCTCTCACATTTTTTTCTTTTCCCTTTTTGTTCTTCCCCTACGTATCACACCTTCCCTACACCTTTAGCTCCTTTCCTCCCATTTCTAAATGTCAGTAATCTTATTAGAATCTTATGCATTGTTGCAGAATATTCACACCAGGGAAACTATTTGGTATTTACACATGTGGGACTTATTTATTTCACTTAGGAGTATATCTTCAATATGTATCCATTTTCCTATGAATGAATCTATTCTCTCGCTCTTTATGGCTGAGTAATATTCCATTTTATAGAAAAACCACAACTTCTTTATCCAGTTTCCAACGGATGGGCAAATAGGTTGTTTCCAAGATTTAGCTATTACAAACTGTGCCGCTATAAACATGGGTGCGCATACTTCTCTGTGATATGATTCCATTTCTTTTAATTGAGCTACTTGGTTTATTTTTTTATTATTCTCTCTCTCTCTCTTTTTTACTACTGTTCACATTTATCAAGATATTTTAATTGGAGCCTTCATACATTTATGGTCCCTAAATTATTTTAACTTGTACTGTCCCAAGAGTGACTATTTTCTATCTCTTTTCAGAAAATATTCAAAGTAAGGAAGACACAGAAGCTGAACAGGTGTCTAGATGTACTTGGAAAGAAATGGTGGTAAATCAGAGGAAAGTCTAAGGAGCATACCCTTCAGAGTTTGTTTACTAGAATTTGTTCAAGTATTAGTCCATCCCAGCACCCTGATTGAGAGCAAACCTGAATTAGCCATAGGGCACAATGTGATCTAGTCAGGCTCTAGAAGAAATTCTGTCCCTCAGCAGTGACCAAACATACATCTAAATTTTGTTTGTGCTCTTGTTTCTTTCTCAAGGATCATCTTCTGTGGAACTGAAGCCATTAAATGCAAGAACAACATGGGAAGTTTTTTTAGTGACTCTACTGCAAGCCCACCATATTCCAGATAAGCAATGATCCATCAGCTTAGGTATCAGAGAGAAGAAAACTTAGAATTATAATCAAGACTGAGACTGAGAGACAGTTAAGTAGCTACATCATGGGCAAGAAATAATTCTTTAGTGTAAGTCTCAGATTTTGGTGTTCTTTATTACCAGCCTGAACAACACAAGTGGTAAACACCAGTGAGAAAAGTAGCCCACTCTTTAAGAAAGCCCCAAATGCAGTGAGACAATAAAACCACGAAAAAAAAATTATTTTGACATAAAAATGATATGTTAAAATTGTAATAAAAAAGCAAAAACTAAATTATAGAAAGGGAAAATAGGTTTCCCTTTGTGAAAGTAGGTTTCACAAAGAACTGTGGAAGAGGGAAAAAAATGCCACTCAGAAATGCTCATTCTTTCATATGAGATTTATGTTTGGTGAAGGCAGTTAAATATAAGCAGTAGAAACTTCACTTTCACATTTTTTATAATAAAAAGCAAGCTGTAAACAAATGTATTTGTTTGAAGAGAGCAGACAGTAGTTGTTTTCTTTCTGGCTGTTCAGACAAGATTGTTTCCTCAAAATTATTCAGAGATGAGTTATTTCTCTAGCACAATCAGGCCCTGTCTTAAGAAATATTTAATTTGAAAAATTATTTCACAGAAATTAATCAGTATTTTGGGGGGTTGGCTTTTAGTTTTTGGGGGTATTTTTTGGAGAGTGGTCTATGGAACACAGAAGAAATACAGTCAGCCATGAATTAGGTTGAGAAAGGGAGTGAAGTTCTTTACACTCCAAGCCCTGAATAATGACAGCAATTTCTAATTCTTTCCAATCAAAGTGTTAAGCAGGAGGAAATATATAACCAGGGTAAAGAGAGATTCCAACATGAATTTGAAAAGAAGGAAAATTAAATCCAGGATGTATTCTCTGTGTACTTGTGAATAAAACCTTACTCCACTGAATATTCTCCTAAACATTCTTTAAACAAGAAAAGCCATAATCCAGACATGAGGATTCTCCGATCTTTTTAGGATTAAGATTTTGTTTTACCATTTTTAAAAAAACATGCTGAGTTTTAAAATTAAAAAGTATGGGGATGGAGGAATAAGAAAACGACTACAACTCAAAGATAACTTCCAATAACTTGTTGGTTTATATTCTTCAAATATTTTCCCTACCTCTTTCCCAATCTATTCTTTAAAGAAAATTAACTACATATAAGCTTTCATTGGGACTCTGGGTTTTTCTGGATTAAGACAGAAATCAATGGAAAATTTTGAGCTAAAGGATAAACTAATCTGGCTTATGTTTTTAAAATATTATTCTGACTACTTTGCTGAAAATAGCCTGAATGAAGAACAAGATAGAGATAGATAAATTGGGAATCATTTCATAATCCATGTTGGGCATTATGGTGTTTAAACCAAATGAGGAAACAGGGGAACTGCTGGGATTTGAGGAAAGATCATTTGTGATATGTAAATGAAGGATAGAAGGAAAGGGTTATTTTATGTTTTCTGATGTAAACACTTGAAAGGTAGAATTGCTAATTACTTCTTTCAAAAAGACAGTAGAGGGCTGGGGATTTAGCTCAGTGGTTCGGTGGCCTGCCTCGCAAGCACAAGGACCCGAGTTCAATCCCTGGTACCCAAAAAAAAAGACGGTAGAAAATGTTGAAGATAAAAATAAAGAGCTTCATATTAGAAATATTAGAATTTAAAGTAGTGGTTGATATGGAAATAAAATTTTTATATTCATCAGAACATGTATGTAATTTAATGCAATGAGATAAAATGAGATTTCAAAGGAAGTGAATATAGACAGAAAATGTTGAATTTATAATCCTCTATCTTTGGCAAATTTAAAGATGAATAAAAACTAGACAATAAAAATGGTGGCCAGTGAGAGGAACAGAAAACAAGGTCTTGTGTTGTCCAAAAGCCAAATGAATAAAGTGTTTCAAGCAGAAAGAAATTATCAACTATGTTAAATTCTGCTGATGTATTTAAAAGATGATGACTAAGAATAGATAGGACTATATATTAATATGAAGATATTGAATAAACACAGATTAAGCATTTGACTAATGCCAGACACCTCATTATTATAGGAGACCATGGCAAGGTAATATCTGGCTCCTACTCTCATAATATCTAAACTGAGAGCTGAAGATAGATACCTAAAGATTCAAAAAGAAAAAGAATCGTGCCTGCCTTGCAGGAGCAAAGTCCTGATTTTGATCTCTGGTACAATACATATATTTTTTAACTTTACAGTAAAGTGACTACTGCCAAGTAAGAAACAAAGTTGTCCCTCAATCTGGGAATGGATGTGTAACTCCAAATAGCTTAAATGGATATGTCTAAATTGAATTTTGGCTCATTTTATTATTGAATTTAGAGAGAATAAGTGTTGAGTTGCATGGATCCATATAAGCAGAGGTAGAGAGGATGACAAAACATTACATACTCATGAAACAATGGCAAAGGGGCTCCTTGAAGCTTTCCCTCTTCTTTATTCTTGATTGTCTACTCATTCTTTATGCTTATCACAAGCCACATTTGAGTTAATGACAATACAACAGCCCACGCACCTCTAACTGATATAGCCACAATCGTCTGTAAATTAGTAACATGCTGACCAGTGTAGATGTGCATAGTACGACTTGAATAAAACTAAGGGACAGAACTCTTAATCCATAGAATCCACCTTCAGAAGTTTGTTCCTTTCAAACTAATATCTTTGAAGTCTAGTATAATAATGTTTCACTTTTCCTAATGATTTTCAACCTGTAGTATGAGATCCTCTAACTTCAAAATCTGTATAATCTAAAGTAACCCATCACATCAGCTGAAATTTAGAATAACATATTTCAATAGAATCTTCCATGAGGCCTCTCTAAGGAAATTATCTTCTTCAATGTCTGAATTTGTAGGACAGCTCAAAGAACAGAGCACATTTTCCTTTCTGTTTCTTTCTGGTTTTGCTGTGCCTCTCTCTCTCTCTCTCTCTCTCTCTAAGTTTGCACTTAATCTTTCCCTGTGGATAAGACACCATAGGTGGGTGATAGCAAAGAGGGCACTACCTGAGGGAAGACCCTGCTAGAAGCAGCTAAAACCCTGTAAGTCATTAATTTGGCCATTGGATGCCATCAGTGTTCCACAGAGCACCTGCTGAGCACGCTCTATGGCAGGGAACACCTGAACGCAAGGCAGCAATTTGTTTATTGCTTTGATGGCATATTGGCGCTCCTTTCAAATAAATGGTGTGCAAATAGTTACACAATTCATTTTATTACATTGTATTGTAAGATATGTGCAAGTAATATTTCCCGAAATAAAGAGACCTTCATGCTGTGAGACTGAAAATGTGAATTTGACAGACTCGAGCTTGAAAGTAAGCCAGTTGCAAATACAAATTGATGAAATAATCAAACGATGTGGCCAGAGAATTTATTATTTTCTTTCTGGTGATCAAATTCACTTGCAATAGATGATGATTTTTATCTTTTACTACTGTTGGCAGTGCGATTTTTAACGTTAGAAATGCGGGTGCAGCCAAATATTTTTAATCAATTTTCATAAAAGTATACTAAAAGAAGAGAGAAAATTTAATAATTTCGGATTAGTGGGACATAGTTATTATGGTAAACATTTTATTCAACTCATGGAACTTTTTAGGTATTAGAGATTGTTAAGCTTTGCAAGTTATTGCTTTACATTATTTAAAATAATTATAGAAAAAGATTCAATGACATAGTCTCTCACTAGGCAAGTACTCGAGCAATATCGAAGTATTGAAACTCAAAATTAAAACTGTTCATATTTCAACTCACAGGTGCCAAATCTTTCTTCTCTTTTCAGAGGTGACCATTCTTAGCATATTGTGGATGCATTTTAGAATATTTTCCTATTGATGCATAAAATAGTTTATCATAGCTAAAACCTTGGAAGGAGATTGCTACAACGTAAAGGCATAGGTCTGTATAGGTAAAGCAATGAATGGAAACCAACCTTAAATCTATTCCTCCAACATGTCAGGGTTCCAAAGGTTTGAAATTGAGATTTAGAGTATCATTACACTCTATTTTATATAATTACACATAAGTTATGCTTCAAGTCTCTCAATGTCTTTGTTGATACCAAGAAGCTGTATAAATGCAGGTGATTCAAGTCAGCATCGAACTTTGGCCAGAAGTTTTCCTTGTCTTCATTAGGAAACGTTAGCACATTAACATCCTAATAAATGTTGATTCTTTCTCCTCACTTTCTTTGGTGGAAAATTCTTTTTTGAAATGGTTATTACAATTTTGACAGGCTTTGATGAAGACGGTCTCTGATTTCGTCTTGTGTAAATACATAAGCAGTAGAAGGTCAATAGAAGGACAATAAGAAGGTCAATAGGGACAGAAGTTAAAAAATCTTTCTCAGTTTTTAATAGTATTCATTGGAAGAGATTAAGTAGCAAGTGTTATTTTTGGTTAGGGAAAAAAACATTAGTATATCAATATAAGTATACCCATAAGTTTTGAGGTTGAATAATCTGAAAGAAACAAGAAATAAGATTTTAAAATTTGTTTTCATCATTTGACCTTAAAACATGGGTGTGATAGTTGCTGTTCTTTGTTGGGTGAGGTGGAATCTCAGTGTTGTTTTCATCTGCATCTCTCAAATGACCAGTAATGTGGAACATTTTTTCCTATATTTACTTTCTGTTTTTACTTCTTTGTCTGAGAAATGTCTGTTCATTTCAAATGCCCATTTTTGAATCGGGTCTTTATATTTGGGGGGCAGATTGTTTTGAGTTCTTTATATATTCTAGATAATAGTCCTTTGTCTGAGGAGCTGGTAAAATTTTTGTCCCACATTGTAGGTTCTTTCAGTTCTGTTGATGGTTTCTTTGGCAGTGCAGAAGCTTTTTAATAAGATGAGGTCCCAGTTATTGATTCCTTCTGCTAGTTCCTGTGCTACTGAGGATTTGTTCATGAAGTCTTTTCCTATACCAATGTCTTCAAGAGTTCTGTCTAACTTATCTTCCAGCAAGTTTAGTGTTTCTGTTTTAATATTTAGATCTTTAATCCACTTGGATTTTAATTCAGTGCATGGTGAGAGATAAGGATCCAGTTTTAATCTTTGGCAGGTTGAAAGATGGTCAGCTCCTTTGTCAAAGATGACGTACCTGAGTACATCTGGAGTTGTTTTTGTGTCTTCCAATCTGTTCCACTGATCCTCAGATCTGTTTCTTTGCCAGTACCATGCAAACAATAACAAATGTTGGTGGGTTTGTGGGGAGAAAGGAACCCTTCTCCATTGTTGGTAGGAGTGCAGACCGGTGCAACCACTATGGAAATCAACATGAAGATACTTCAAAGAGCTGGGACTAGAGAGGTTCCATTTGACCCAGCCATCCCTCTGCTGGGTATCTTTCCAAAAGAATTAAAAGAATCATATCACAGAGATATATTCACGCCTATGTTTATAGTGGCACAGTTTGTAATAGTTAAAACTTGGAAACAGCCCATTTGCCCATCAGTTGGAAATTGGATAAAGAAGATGTGGTTTTTCTATAAAATGAAATATTAGCCATAAAGAATGAGAAATTAGATTCATTCATAGGAAAATGGATACATATTGAGAATATACTCCTAAATGAAATAAATAAGTCACACATGTGTAAATACTGAATAGTTTCTCTGGTCTGAATAAACTGCAATAATATATAAGATCCTAGTAAGATTACTGACATTGTGAAATGGAAAGAAAGGCGCTAAAGGTGTAGAGAAGGTGGGATGGGTAGGGGGAGGGTAATAAGGAAAAAGAAAAAATATGAGAAAATGAAAAAATGGAAATAATGTGTTTGTAAATGGGAAGGGGAGGAGGGGTGAAGGGCGGGCAGGGACAAGGGGAAAAAATGAGGACCAAGACCTGTCATGTAAAGGTACAAGATCCCAATAATGAATGTAACTGTACTGTATATCTAAAATATACCAATAAACTCAATGAGGAAAAAAAAATCAGATATGAGCACTTTTTTTTTTTGCTTCTGGTGGGACTTGAGATGAAAAATAAAAATTATTGATTGTGTGAATAAATGCATTTTCTTAAAAAACATGGATGTGATATATTAATCATATATTTGTAATGTTTAGCTTTGTTCTGGTTTAAGTTGGTATTATAGTACTTTTTTCTGCACTTTTCATACAAAGACAAAAATGATAAAGGCATGGAAAAGCAAACACAACAGGAAAGATGAGCAGAATTGAATTTATTCATTCTGGAGAAAAGCATCTTGGAGGGCAAAGTAATAATGTTCATCACAGAAGTGGGACGTCCTGAAGACACAGCAGGGCTCTCAGGGATGTGATAACCTCTTACACAATCCCTGCTGGTGAGGAGGGCACTTAAAGCAAGAGCAGCACTTATTTTATAATTAGCTAAGGTCAAAGGATCCACTTCGAAATTCTTGCTTGGAGACTTACCATGAAAATCCTTCACTGTCAGTAGTGTTAACATTGAGTAAGAAGAAATACTCTTTCATCTCAATGTGAATAATTCTGGTTATAGACCATGGTTTTAAAATTCAACTAAGTGAGAAGAGAAAGTATTGAAGATATTGCAGAAGTTGTACAAAGTTGGACAATTGCTTGACTGAATGCTTTGATAGTAAAATGGATTTTTTTCTTAGTCTTATATCAATCACTTGATACTAGTATTATCTTAAATAAAAGAATGCAAAATTATGTGAAGAAATTAATAGAGTAAGTGGAGAGCTAATATGTATTGGGAATCTTCTCAGTGTCTGTTCCATTGTGAAGCCTTTAAATAAGTTACCCTTGGATGTGGTTTGCCAATCAACCAGAGCCCCCCAGTATATGACTTTCACTAGACCTCCTGGCACCACATACTGGGACTGAAGCTAAGAGGCACCTTCCTCAGTGTCTGTTGAGACCATTAGGTTAATTCACTGAGTTTTTGGAATTCTCTGCTGAGCACATGAAAACACCATGCATCAAAGAACAACAAAGTACCTTGTGGTTATTTCGACAAATACAGCAAATAGATCTGGAAGCTGAACAAAACAAGTTCACTCCATGAAGTTTTTCAGATGGTTCAAAATAAATGGCGCTTGCTATTACTCACAGAACTATGTTGGAAGATGTTGTAGTATATTTTCCACTTCCTCAATTTGTAGCACAAAGGATTTATCCCATAATAGCTTGTCACTGTCACTGTTTCATCCTTATAATATTAAATATTATAATAATGACCAGTTAGGCCTTTCCTATGACATCAGGAATGTAGGGTTAGAAGGGCAGAGCTGCTCCCTGTTCCACTACTTTTCTGCTTTCTTCAATCATATGTTTTTAAGACTGGTGGAAGAAAAAGGAGGGAGGTTAGGGGAAGGAAATAGGATCAAGATGTGACATGTGCATGTACCAATTCCTATGATAAATGTATTTCTTATGTAAGACAAACAAATACTAATAAATGCTCAAAGAGAAAATAAAGCTGAGGAGTTTTAGTCAGAAAGATGAAATTTTGGCTATCTTGGAAACAAACACACCTTTTCTATTCTTAAGATTTCTGTTGGTTAATGTTTTTTTTTTCTTTTTATTGAGTTTATTGGTACAATCTAGGTATACAATACAATTACATTCATCATTGGGATTCTGTACCTTTACATAATAGGTCTTGATTCTCAATTTTTCCCCTTGTCCCTGCCCTCCCTTCACCCCCTCCTCCCCTCCCCATTTACAAACACTTTATTTCCATTTTTTCAGTTTCTCATATTTTTTTCCTCTCCCTTATTACCTTTCCCCCACCCTTCCCACTTTCCCTACACCTTTAGCCCTTTACTTCCTATTTCACATTATTAATTATCTCATTAGGATCCTGTGTGCTATTATAGTTTTTCACACCAGAGAAACTATTTGGTATTTCAGTTAAAGATATCTCTGTATGAACATTAAAAATAGGGAATCCTAAAATAAAACTAAAAAGGAAAGTAAAAGAGAAAAGGCAATGATGTAACATTAAAATAATCCTTAATTCTGGAGATGAAAATGGTCCCTGAACATATTTAAATTGCTTCTCGCTCTTATAGTCTTAT
>NW_022900932.1:23910614-23920821 GCF_012274545.1 Fukomys damarensis
TTTTGTCTCTTGCTTAAGTGTTTTCTCATTTTAATTTTTGTTGTCAGACTGTCCTTGGTTTAATCTCTGGGTTATCACCCAAATCTTCCTGATATTCTTGCGCTCTAGCTTCTGTGTCTCTAACGACCCACAGACATTCTCATCTTCATAACATCAGAGAAACATCTCATCAAATCAACGGCAATGCTTTACCCCAACTGATATAATCAGTAACACATTAAGATCAAGCACAACTTGGACACTGACCACCTGTGGTAGTCACTAGTCTATCACCCTTAAATCATTTGAATTAAATTGAAATCAAGAAGCAGTACAGAACATGTCTGCAGTGAACAAAATTTCAGTTTAGTGTATTTACCATTTAATGGCTCAGACAGAGCGAGGATGCAAGACCCCTGATCTTAGTTAGCTGATGGCTGAACCCCATGACGCTGACTGACCTCGGGCTGCATGGCCCAGATTGAGTTACCCAACCTTCTGAATGGATGAACTCCACAACGTTCTATTACAGGTTTCCCATGCCCTTTCTTTAAAGCTGTTCAAAGTTGCGAACTCAGAAAAATACCCTTGATGACCACCTCTGCCTCTGCAGAGTGGGTCCAAAGACTGGCACAGTCAGGAGGTCTGAGAGTGCACAGTGGGGGGGCTTATGGGAATTCAGGGGCACTCCCCGCGGCTACCTTCCCAGTGCTTGAGCGATGGTGGCTGGGTCGGGAGCAGGCGTGGTTCTCTGTTGGTTAATATTTTAATGAAAATTATATATATATTATAATCAACCATTTCTGTTAAAAAAATATCACATACTTTTAACACTTTTGCCCTGCTGGAACAAATGGTAAGCCAACGGTCAGCAGAATTTTTTTTTAAGGTACAGAAAAGAGGGCAGGAAGAAGAATAAAGGTTTTTTTTGTCTTTTAGATAATTATTTTTCCAAATAAATTTCTTTAATGCTAGAAAAGATAGTACAGCAAGATTCCTAGTAGTTAAAATGAGAAATATACACTATTTGGTGGAGTTGAAGTTGAACTTCATAACTATTTGGAGAGTCTAATTTAACTAATTAGTGATTTTTGCAGCTTTCTACTTTTCTCTTCATCTAGTCAAATATTAACTTTTAAACTTTTTTTTTTTAATCCCACAGAGGAATTAGCTGAGAAATAAATTCTTTCAAGAATATTTCTCACAAATTATTTCTCTGGCCCATAAAATCGGCTCAATTTTCTGTTGCTCAGACTGGAGATTCAGCTGAGTGGTTCTGCTGCCTGCCTCACAACAGGAAGGTCCCAAGTTTGATCCCCAGTACCAAAAAAAAAAAAAAAAAAAAAAAAATTTGCTGCTGTCTTCACTTATTGAAACCAGTGGCAAAATTTTCATTTTCAAGTAGCTTCCAGTATTTTATGTATCCTAAAATTTGATAACCTTTGTGAGGTTTGCCTTTCAGGTCATTACTATTCAAACTGAGTTTCTCAAAAGCCAAAAATCAAGATTCTCAGGACTGTATCTGGAGACAAAAGACCATGTAGGGGGAGTGCTCAAATATTTGGCTGCAATGAGACTGTCCAATTGCCTTGAAATTTACACATGAAAGATACAAACTGAATTGTATTTGTCTATTTGAAAATTGACTACTGTTGTTGATTTCTCTTTTAATTTCCCAGAGAGCATATGCAATATACAATGGCTTTCATTTGATGAGAGAAAGAGAAGTATTTGGGGAGGCTGCATATTTTGGGAAAAAGAGAAAAGAAAGAATATTATTATCTCGTGCTTATTGGTATTGGAGTGAGAAATAAAAATAGGGATTGTCTGAGATGGAGAATGTATCACAAAGACTCAGTAGTAAATTATCTAAGGCTGCTTTTCAGCTATCATGTCCAAGAATTTGCTCTCCAGAAAAGAGGAGTATATACAAGCCTTGAAAGTGTTTGTTGTACATTCTATTACTTTGAGGTCATAATGTTAAGTGAAGTAAATCAGACATATAAATTTAAATATCATATAATTTCTCTTAAATGCAATGCCCAATTATAAATAATTTTAAAATATGAAAGACAACAGGAAGCAGAGATAGATCTTTTGCAAATGTGGAGGAGGGGAGAAGGGAAATAAAAAGAATTAAGATATGCTAAGTATGTGTACTTACTCCCTAAGGTGATTGCAAACATTGTGTTCTGCAAAAATGTACTGATAAAAATTTTTAAAAGGGCAAAGGTAGCAGGATGAGTATGGGTATAGGGGCAGAAGAAATGCATTTTTAAATAAAGCCTTTATAATACAATTTAACTTTCCTAATTAAAGCTCAATTTTTAAAAGCTATTCCAAGTAACAGATGAGAGAGGGCAAAGTGTGTTAAAACTATGAGGGAGAGTTTTGCCACTGGCCTTATAGAAGGGACTGAGTAACGGTAGACAGAGAACATTAAAGGAAAATGAGAAAAGAATTCCAAAGAATTCTTCCATTGTGTGAATAGCTGTTAGAGAGGAGAAACTAGCTCTAGTAGTAATCAGCAGTCCATGTGTCCTTCCAAGAACAGCAGTGACTGAGCCCCTGGAAATTGCAGAATTCTTATACCCATGATAACATTTATTGATCTTTCTCCATTAGTTTTTAAACTTTGTTCTGGAAACCTACATTAGATTACTCATTAAGGAAAAATTGATTAAACCAATAAAACAAACAAACAAAAGATTGTAATCATGATTATTGCAGTAGGAGAAAGAGTTAATAACTCAAAGATAGAAAAAATCTTAAACGCTCAGTGTGCAATTATTTGAGGGAATTGGGGGTGGGGCTGGTCAATGCTGTTAGGCCTTCTGTGTCTTCTAATTGGCACTTATGATATTAGCTTCTCACCTCCCAAAAAGACTTGGAGATAAGAACCAATCTTTCTTTTTGTTTTTAATTTTAAATTAATTTTATTGGTACATTCACTCTTGGAAATTTGCACCTTTACATGATCCTTCTTGGTTCTTATTTTTCCCCATTCCCCTGTACCCCTTCAACCCCTCCATCCTTCCCTATGTACAAAGCCTTTTTTATTTTTCTCATCTTAATTCCATTCCCATCTTTCTTTTCCCCTACCCTGCCCATTTGCCCTTCCACTTTGCACCTTTTCTTCCTGTTTCAGCTTATCTATTATACCTTTTAGTGCTTATTATATTCTGAATAACCAGTCGGCCAAATGTATATTTGTTTTATATCATTGTGATTATACTTAATAAAAATATATGATACTTATATTTGAAAACTGCTAAAAGAGTAAAATTTTAGTCCCCTCAGCACAAAAAAAGGTAAGGTGTTAATATTAATGATTTTAGACATTTCATAATGTATGCAAAATATATACATATATGTATGTGGTATATGCATGGTATAGTACATACATAAACATTTTTAAAATTAAAAATAGTTTATAAAATCCTTGCAATGAAAAAATTTCACATTACAAAGTTAAGAACTCCAGTAAAATGACTTTAAAAGGCTACATCTTTCCCTCTTACCTACCTACAACCAAAGCTACACCCATCCACTACCTACCCCAGACCCATACCTAGTGCTATGCTATCAAGCAGGTAAATTAGACACTGAACTGATAAATATGAGTTATATTTTATTCTATAAAGATCACACAAACTTTTCATATTTACTTTTTCTATAAGGTAAGCACTTCCAAGAAAGATTCCAGATTGTATTTCAGACTTGTTTTTGTGTCCCAAAATGCCATTGTGCTTTTGTCTTTCTAAAACGTTAGGGAGGTCAAGTTGCACATTTATGCTTGATAAGAAAAAAAAATTATAAATTTTAACACAGAATTCTATCAGTTCTCATTCTGGCTGACCATTCCTATCTACAGCTGAATGGTTTCATCTGAGTGTAACTGTGGACTTGATAATGGCCGAATCACCATGGAGTTCTTGGCTGTTGTCACTTCATTTGCTGATGCTCTGGGTCAAAGGCAAAAATGTCACTTTCATTTTACCTGATACTTTAATGTATTCAAAGCACCCGTAATCTTTCAGTACACATTTTTTTCTTTTTAGTATGCTTTCAAGCAATTTAAATTCACTATGTGATATTGTGGTAGTGGTCAGGATAAAAGTTCTAGTCTAGTTGGAAAAACAGATATATAAAGGGATAATTTCAGCATATTAAAACAAGTTTAAAGGTTATGGGGTTAGAGAAGAGCACATTTTCTCTGGCTATTTCAGTCTGATGGCTTTAATATTCATTTCATTTTGACCAAACTTTGATGGGTTGCTTCCTGATTCTATGCCCCTGGTCTCCACCCACCCCCTTTTTTTAAGACTTTGCTTTAGAAAGCTTGAAATTGCAAACTGCTTTTCTATCCAATGAGAGGTAAATCTTTTCTCAATCTTTACCATCTTTAAACCCAGGAGTGCCTTACATGGTGACCAGGGTGCCACCTCTTTCAAATTTAATTATCAAGAAAGAAATGTCTTCAGATTCTAAGTAGATTAAAAGTCACATCTATTGAAAGCAACATAAAATATATTTTCTTTTATTTCTGTAATGAACATCTATCTCACTCCAGATACTCCTCTGTTTCTATTCTGGTCAGAAATTCAGAAATGGAACAAGATTTGGAGAGTTAGAAGTTGATTTAAATAAATGGATAGGATGAGAAAAAGAAATGTGAATAAGGGTAGCACCCTAGTTCACGTCTGTATATATCTCAACACCATTCAAAACACTATTAAACATTTTAGAATGGAAATTGGCATGTTTTATATCCACTTAAATTTGGAGATCTTAGCAAAAGAGGATAATAAAACAAAAGGAACAGATTTCTTTTTTTCTAACTGCTACTTAGGTATGCTATTTTTATTCATTATATAACCTTAAAAATATTTACACACACACACACACACACACACACACACACAGACGCATGCACTCACTTTGGTCTCCCGGTTTTGCAAACTGTCTTACTTTTTTTTATATCTTCCCACCATTGCTCTTGTCTTATGTGAAGACAGCATATGTGACCCTGAGAGATGGAAGTGGGAAGGAGAGCAGCAAGGTCACCATGAAGACTTTGCTTGAATTCACATCCTATGTGGGGTTTGCAGGTGTCATCTTTTACAGTGTTGTTTCAGCGCTTCCTCGATGAACTGAAATTGCTTTTATAGTACATGATGGACTGCCTTGGGAACAGTAATTTACAAAACTCCATTCCAGGTCATATCTTTATTCATCTGAATCTACAGATTATGGTAGCATCTTATTTTGCTTTTGTCTTCAGCTGGAAGAGACATTTAAAAAAACTTCTATTGTCAGCATAGAAAGAAAAAAAATGACACACGCACAATACATACACAGACATCACTTGCATATGTGTGGAGGATTTTCAAAGACATAGACTACCATGGCAACATTGCAGCATAAAGCTCCATGCTGTTGAACGTTTCCCAAAGATCCATTTGTTAAAGGACTGGTTGCCAGGGTTATGCTGTTGCAAGGCAGTGGAACTTTTAGGTGGTGTTCTGTTTTTTCTTATCTTTTTTTTTCTCTCTTTCTTTTTTCTTTTTCTTTTTCTTTTTTTTTTTTTGTTGTTGTTGTTGTTGTTGTTATTTGTACCAGAAATCAAACTCAGGATTTTGTGCTTTCCTGGCAGGTGCTGTGACACTGCCTTACATCCCCGGCCCTGGTGGAACTTTTAGGAAGTGGCATCTTGTAAGAGGTCCTTGGGTCATTAACGTTGAAGGGAACTATGGAATTCCAGTTCTCAGTCTGTCTCTATTCTCCTGGCTCGTGATGTAGGTGTTTGCTGTGCCACGTGCTTCCATCATGATCTGCCACTACCAAGAGAGGCCCAAGGGAAAGGAGCCACACAATTTTGGATTAGAACCCCTAGAATCATGAGCTAAATAAATAATTTCTCTATAAATTAGTTGTCTCCCTTATTTCATTGTAGCTATATGAAGCTGAGTGATGCAATTACATGATCTTAAGAATTCTTATAATAAGTTAACACGTTAGTGTTTAAAATACCCACAGCCACAACATAACACGGAGAAAGGATTGGCTAATGTGAGATAGTCCCTGTAAACATCAAAAATAATAGTCCTATTTTTTCAAAAGTCACATAGAAGCATAGAATGTTTATAATACTAGTAATAATGATATAGAAATTTATAGGTCTGTCATTGTACTAAGCATCATATTTGAATAGTGACTCAATAGTAACAATCACAATAAGAGTAAAATTCATTTTAATTTCCAACACATATATGAGAAAACTTATCTCAAGTAATGATCATAAGTAATAAAAACTAAAGCAGAGTCTGTACAGATGACTAGATCCAGTGACAACAGAATACAGCAAATGTTCAAGATTATAATTTATTTTTATTTTTATTTTTGGTACCGGGGATTGAACTCGGGTCTTTGCGCTTGCAAGGCAGGCCACCGAACCACTGAACTAAATCCCTGGCCCCTAAGATTATAATTTTTAAAAGGCCTTTCTGTAAGACAAACTCTAAACGTTTTAACCTGAACCTCAGCCAATCTGTTCAAGCTGAAGATCAGAGCTGAGTGTAAATCCTCAGAGTAAGGGGCCTGGGCAAATAAGAGGTTTTACTTTCTGTTCCTTTCTCTAAAATATTTTTTCCTTTTCTGATGAACATAAAATGTTTAATGGTAGTGGTGATGAAAATATGATTTTAGATTTTTCCCTGATCTACCCTCATTATCACCACCACTCCCTTGACCCCGTTAGATTTATTGGATTCTGTGAAAGGCATCTGCCACCCATGCAGTAATCTAAAAATCATCGCAAGATTCAAGTTTCTCTTAAGTTGTGCAAGTTATTTGTGACTACAGAACAATTTCAATGATTAAAAAAAAATGACTGACCTGCGCATTGGAGTCTGGGGACTAACACTGGGTAGCCTTTTGTTCCTTCTAGGGCTTTCTGTGATTTCAAGTTCTCACCAATCTGATCTCCCTTTACCAGGCTGCTGCACTGCCATCCTGCTCAGTAATTCTCTAATCCCCTTCAAAGATGCTGAGCCATCTGCTCAAGAAGGAGACTGAATAATAAGATGCAAACATCCCTAATATAACTTTAGTGCCCTTTTGTGCCACTGTCCATCAGTTGTTTGGGGTCCTACTTCTGTCAATAGCTATAAAAAGAAAAGAGCAGACAGTTAAAATTCCCTCTCCTTTTTCACCTACCAATACTAAGAGATAATAAAATGGACATTTATCGTCAAGTAGAGCTCAGTGGAAATGTTATGATGTTTTTGGTGACTTCTGAAGGGTGATGGAAAATGAGTGCCACCTGTTTAAGATGTGCCATCAGCGAGATGGCACTTCTCAGATGAATTCCAGTCAAAACATCACATCTTTTATTTGATGATTGGTTGTTGTCTGGGAAGGCAGCTAATGCCTAAGTATCAGGGGGAAAAAAAAAACGTAGCTCACACAATTCATTTCATCTGTCTCCACAGTTAAGGCATGGCGTCTTGTTTTAGTTGGCCTACAGATGAATGCAGATTATGAAAAAGGCTCAAAAGAAGGGTTTTGTTGCATTGTAGCTGGGCCAGTGGTACCAAGGAGGAGGTTTGACACCTAGTCTTTTTCTGGTGGATATTGTATTGTGTTATTTGTATATTTCTTTTATTGTTTTAGTTTATTTCACTTGCAAGCCTATGCTGGAGAATAGGAGAGTAGTAACTGGCATTAAATTATAGTTACTATGCGCCAAACACTGTGCTAGGGAAACAAGTATATATTACCTTTATGATTTTTAATCCCTATAGAAATCATATTATTAGTTGCATTATATGAATATGCTGCATATTGAAGCTGTTGGATCCCTATATGTTTCCACATCTGAGTGGATAATAAGGAATGGACTGAAGACACTCAACTGTTCCTATTAAATTTTATTTTTAGAAGGGGCCTCACTGAAGTGCCCAAGTTGGCCTTCCAACACAGCCTCCGGAACAGTTCAGATGATAGGCATGTACCACCATACCTGGCCTGTTTCACATTCTCATGACCCATACAAGTCAATATCAGTAACTGGAATGGTTTCTACCATTTTCTCATCTGAAAGTGGGTGTGGTTCTAACTAATTTAACCCAATTTAGATCATTAAAGCTTAATCAGAATGATGTAAGTAACTAGGAAATGATAAAGCAGATCTAACAGGAAATAGATACTGTTTCCATATTATTCATAATTATTCCATCTGGAAATACAGCGCTGTTTTGTGTTTTCTCCATTGTTCTCATTTTTATAGTAGTGTAAATAAGGTTTCTAGTTTTTCTGCCATTGTTAGTTTGTTCTATTCTTGGTTTTGTTCCTTCCTTCTCATTTTCTCCTGTCCTCACCAGTTTCCCAAAGTTTGCATGATCTACTTGTGTCCTCTACCCTTACTTCTAACCTTTCTCTCTCCTTCTATTTCTCTATCCACCCCCAACCTCTCCTTCTAAGTCTTCTCCCCAGAGGGGAAATTCACTGTATTCAAAAGCTTATAATGGATACAGAGGTGTATAAGTTACAGATACAAATTCCCAATGATGAATGGGATGGTTCAACATACACAAATCAATAAATATAATACACTATACTAACAGAGCCAAGCACAAAAACATATGATCATCTCAATAGATGCAAGGAAAAAATTTGACAAAATCAAGCATCCATTCATAATAATAAAAAACTTACAGAAAATTAGAATAGATGGTTTTCATCTCAACTTGATAAAAGTAATCTATGAAAAACTAAGCAATCTATGAAAAACTAACAGCCAACATCATACTAAATGGTCAAAAGCTGAAATTCTTCACAGTAAAATCAGGAACAAGATGACAAAGATGTCCACTATCACCACTTCTGTTCAATATAATTCTGGAAACATTAGCCACAGCAAATTAGATGAGAGAAAAAAAAGGAATAAAGATAATAAAGGAAGAAGTTAAATTGTCATTATTTGCAGATGACATGGTACTCTATATAGAAGACCTCAGTAGAGTAACTGCATACAAGGTCAACTCTCAAAAATCAATAGCCTTCCTGTACATGAACAACACAGTCATTGAGAGATGAATGGTATCATAATGTATATCTAAAATGTACCGATAGATTTAATGAATAAAAACCATCTCCATTGCGGGAAATTATTATATAGACAAATTCAGATGCACTTACACTTTTCTGGTGGATATTGTATTGTGTTATTTGTATATTTCTTTTATTGTTTTAGTTTATTTCACTTGCAAGCCTATGCTGGAGAATAGGAGAGTAGTAACTGGCATTAAATTATAGTGCACTTACACACTTGTCGTATATGGTGATTTTACTGAAATTGGGCAATCAATCACTGATAACTACGTGTGAGATGCCTTCTCGGACATCAGTGAGAATATTGTGTGACCCGTCCTACAGACACATCATGTAAGACTTTCCATAAGGAAAGCAGTTTGACTGTCATGTGCGTCCTGGCCCTGGACATCACTGATATTCACTCAAGTACAGGACTTGTCGTATATGGTGATTTTACTGAAATTGGGCAATCAATCACTGATAACTACGTGTGAGATGCCTTCTCGGACATCAGTGAGAATATTGTGTGACCCGTCCTACAGACACATCATGTAAGACTTTCCATAAGGAAAGCAGTTTGACTGTCATGTGCGTCCTGGCCCTGGACATCACTGATATTCACTCAAGTACAGGCTCTTTGCTTCATAAGCACACTGTGTTTGTCTGCACTCCACTCCTTCGTACTCATCCATCTCCTCCATTCTCCTGACCCAGCATAATCTTAATGCTTCCTTATCTCTCCTCATCTACTCAGCCAATCTCTTGTTTGTAATTGAACTCCTTTTCTTTGAGATTTTTCCTTTCCATATATAAAGCAGCAGTAGCAAAGAAAATGAAAACATAAGTTCAATCATAGCAATTTTCTTGATGTAAGACTGGGCTTTCACAGTTTTAAACTCTGAAGTGCTCTTGGAGCTTACTTTGAAAGTCTAATGTTGAATGTTGATTCTTTTTCTTCATCTTCTTCCTGTTACAATGATTATTTTTGAGACTCAGGAAGTATGTGATAGGAAAGGTGGCAGATAAAAGTCTTTTAAAAAATGAATTAATAAATTTCCATAATGTTTTCATCACTACTCATAATGGTACAAAATTATCTATGTCTTTATAAACTTTTTTTTTTTTTTTTTTT
>NW_022900932.1:23920935-23999897 GCF_012274545.1 Fukomys damarensis
TTTTTTTTTTTTTTTTTTTTTGGTACTGGGGATTGAACTCAGGTCCTTGCATGTGCAAGGCAGGTCATTGATCCGCTGAGCTAAATCCCCGGCCCCAATGTCTTTGTAAACTTAATTGTCCATGTACCATCAGTTTAAATATCAATACAGTATCAGATATAACTATACACTGTGATGCTTACTGTATTCTCCGAAGTTTTTGACATTGATGTCTTAGTCCCCCTCCCACTTGTCTCTCTTAGTTTTATATTCTAACTTGAATCAACTATCTAGAAAACTGCTAGCACCAGAGCTTATACTAAATCTTCTATAAAATATAGATCCTACTTACTAGTCTCTAAAACTAACTCATTAATTTCTTGCTGGAATTAAAAGAGAATGGGGTTTGAGTGATATCTTCTGTGTGCAATAATTTAAAAAATATTTGTTATGTATAAATTATATTTCAGGTGTCAGGAGGGGCACTGGGATATAATGGTAATGAGATTTGGAGCTTACATCTTGAACTTTGCATGCTGAAATGTCACAGGAGGCCACTTTATAAATTTGGAAGCTTGTTGTACTGTTAAATACACTGAACTAGGGCAGAAATACTAAAAGAAATTGTCAAATGTTATCATTTACTTCAAATTGTAGAAAACCATTTCAATTTAGGTAAAGTATTAATTAGAAAAATCTCCTTCAATGGGTCCAAAGCAACGTTATAATAGATTAGCACCATAAACAAGGTTGCTTATTCCCCAATTCCATATGAAGCCTATAATAATAGGCACTTAGGAGCCTGATCTTACTAACATAACATGGGTTCAGTTTTCTCTACAAACACTGCCAAGTTCTGAATTTAAACTTCAGTTCTCCAGCCGGCAATTTACAGGTACACAGCAAAGGACAATCTGTAGCAATTTAGAATCTGGGAAGAGTAAGTGATTTAAATAATGAATCAATTTCTGCCAATATAAGCAAACTGTGATTACCTACTTTAGGTCTCCTAATTATTTAGTGTATCCAATATGTTTGACTTGGTGTTTTAACCACAGAATAAACTTTAAAAAACAAAAACAAAAACAAAACAAAACAAATTGTTGTGTGTAAGATACAGAAAAAAAATCTTATGGGAATTTTGGTTCAGTTTGTTGCTTCTTTTTTTTAAATTAGGATTTACTTGACATGATGGGATGAAATGAGAACTTTAATTATAAATTATTTTAGAATGAATAAGTGGTCTTTAATAATGTCATTTTTCTCCCACATTGAAAAGAAAGAATTTCAGATTTCTGAAAGATTGTCTTATCTCTGCTACATTCTGACTCATACACGCCATCTGCTTTTTCTACATCATTTATCCAATAAAAGAACAAATTTATATTGCTTAGTCTGACCTTACTGTTACAGATCCTGTGATTATTAAAAGTCATCATTACTAATTAGAAGTTCTATAAAATAGAAAATGCTGATATATTATAGAATAGAATGATATCCTTTTTTGCAGAAGCATATATTGAACAACGTAAAGATGGTGATATGCCAAAGCTAATGGAATAGGCTACAGTTTTCAGCTTCAAAGTGCAAAAAATTTTGAAGTCATTGCTCTTAAAATAAAAACAAAACCAATACTGACAAACATCTTCTCTTGAATTCATCAGAGAATTGATATTACAGAAAGAAAATCCAAGCCCTCAATCTGGAGAGACAACCAATTCAGGGAGATACACTTCACAAAATGTGCTTATCAGAAAAAGAAGCTGCTGAAATTCCTAAAATGGTAGGAGCACTTAACTGATTACTTACTGAAATCTGAGACTATAAGAGTGAGACTGTAGAGTACTGGAGTAAGAGGTGATTACCCCCACACAACTCCCAGCATGAGAGACAGAGAGAGAGAGAGAGAGAGAGAGAGAGAGAGAGAGAGAGAACTTATTCCAGAAGTCTTTCATGTTCTTTAAGTAATGAATCTTACTCTCAGGGATCAGTTTTGACAAAGAAGGCAAGAGGTAGCTCTGAGAGGGAAAAATAGCCATCTTTAGATGAGTTGGACCTGTCTATTTAAATGAAAGGCAAAGGGGAGAGTTGGTTTCCAGGGAGAAGGCATTCCTTTGAGGATGCATTTGTCAATCCCTCTAAACTATATCTGTTTCAAGTAATCTAAACAAAAATTCCAGAAAGAGTTTTTGTAGATATTATAAAGAAGACTCTAGAATTTATATGTGATACAAAACACTTAAATAATTAATATTATTTAAAAAATAACAAAGTTGGGAGTCTCAAATTATCTGACTTTATAATTTATTGTAGAGCCATTATAATCAAAACAGAAGCTGGGATGAGGATTTAGCTCAGTGATATTGTGCCTGCCTCAGTTCCTGAGTTTGATCTCCAGTGCCTCAAAAAAAAAAAAAAAAAAAAAAAAAGAGCAACTAAAAAACAAACAGAATTACAGTAGCAAAATAACTGACATATGATCATTGGGACAGAATAGAGAACCCAAAAACAGATTCATAAATACTGCCAACTAATTCTAATTGTTGATATAGGCACAGACAGCTGAATGGAAAAAGGATGATCTTTTCTACAAGTGGAACTGTCTGTATAAAAAACAAAAGTAATGACAGAATCTAGGACTTAACAAAAACTAAACTAAAAATATATAAATATATTGCCCCTCCCCCAGTGGAGTGGAACAACCTGTTTTAACGTCCTCCCAGGCCATCTAGAAAAGTCCTCCTTTGCTATCAAACTGTGATTTCTCAACTGGGACGGAGTCAGTGTGGTGCCTGTCTCCCACTCGGGCCACTTCAGATGATACTGTTGCTGTTTGGAAGGAAGGAAGGAGGATGCTGGAGTGGCTAAGATCAGCAAGGGAGGGATCTGGGGCCCTTATTTCATGCTCAACCTTCACAGCAAGCTTTCATCCCTGCTACTCATTGAGCCAGGCTTGCAACAGCTAAGTATGCAGCAGTCTCCAATCCTTCTTCGGTTTTAGTCTAGGATGGCTCTCCACTGTGTTCTGACCTGCCCTGTGCTGCAGCCCTTGGCCTCTTAATGACTTTGGTATTCAAGTAAAAAAAAAAAAAAGGATCAAAGACCTCAAATGTGAAATGTAAAACTACAAAACTTTTAGAAGTAACATACCAAAAGCATGCTTTATGAAACAAAGAAAAGTGAGTTGAAGTTTAAATTTAAACTGTAACTCTAACTTTTAAAAAAATATATTTTTAACAGTTAGCTTTACCGAAGAAATTGTTAGACAATAGAAACACAAGCTTCAAACAGGGAGAAAGTCCAGTATTTTCAGGATACATGGCTATGGAACCCTGTGAGGTGTGTCGTGTCCCCAGGCCCTCCAATCTCTCCTGCCTGCCATGAGGTCAATCCCTTCGCTCCACCTCCTGCTCTCAACCATGAGGTTCTGCTCCACCTCAGGCCCTGACACAATAGAGCAAGTGACCATGAACTGAAGCAAGTAAAACCATGAGCCAAAATACATGTTTTTATTCAAATTGTTTAGGTCAAGTGCTGTGTGACAGGCATGGAAAACCTAACTGAGGCACGTAGGCCTGCCTGATCCACTACCTTATCTTTTGTGAATACTTCCACGGTAAATGTAGATGTGCAGGTTTCTCTTTGGTAGGTGGATTTTTTTGTTTTGTTTTGTTTTTGCTTTGGACATACATTCAGAGGTATAAGAGCTGGATCCCATGGTACACTGATTTTCAATATTTTGGAGAACTTCCCTGTTGTTTCCCAGGTGGCTGTAGGAATTTGTATTACTTCCAACAGTGTATAAGAGGTTCTTTCTCTCCACATTCTCTCCAGCATTTGTTAACTTTTGTATCTCTGTTAATACACATCCTAATTGGGATGAAATGGTGTCACAGTGTAGTTTTGATTTGTATTTCTTGAATGGGTAACAACACTGAGTATTTTAAAATATATTTATTAGCTACTTGTACTTTCTAAGAAGTATCTATTCACATAGTTTGCTTATTTGTAAAGTGAGATCACATTTTTGCTAAGTTTTTTGAGCTATTCAGCCTCTGTCAGATCAATAGTTGGCAAATACTTTTTCACATTGTTTGTTATCTTCTCACTTTTGATCGGTTAGTTTGTTGTGGCAAAACTTTTTAGTTTAAAGCAATCCAAAGTGTTATTAATTTTTTGCTTTGTTGTCTTGTGCTGTGGGGGTCCTATCCTCAAAATCATTGCTCATATCAATGTCATAAAGTGTTTGCCTGTATTTTGTTTCTCATAGTATTATGCTTTATATTTAGGTCTTGATCGATTTTCTTTATTTTTGAGCAGAATGAGAAGGGTTAAGTTTCAGTCTTCTTCTAGCTATTCAGTTTGTCAGCACCATTTTTTGAAGAGGCTGTTCTTTCTCCAATGTGTGTTTTTGGTGGCTTTGTCAAAAATCAGTTGGCTGTAGAAATTCAAGTTTACTTCTGCACACTTTATTGTGTCTATGTGTCTGATTTTATGCCAATTGCATGCTATTTTTATTACTGTGGTTCTATAGTATGTGTTGAAATAAAGAAAAGTGATGCCCCTAGCTTTGTTCTTTTATTCAAGGTTGCTTTTTGTTGTTGCTATTTTTCAGGGTCTCTTGTGCTTTGAAGTGAATTTTAGATTTCTTTGTTCTTTTTTGATGGGGATTGCATTGAATATATAGATCATTTGACTAATACTTCTTAAAACACTTAAGGTCATAAAGAAAATCTGAGAAATTGTCAATCTGGACAAACCTAGAGAGATAGGAAAGTGGTATGTAATGGTGCCTTGAAAAACATCCTTCAACATGAAATATGATATTAGTTCAAAACCAGAGAAATCACAATAGATTATGGATGTTAATAAGTACAAATATTGGTTCATTAATGTTACAAATACATTACAGCATTATTACGTATAGGGGAAACTGTATAAGCATTTGGGGCATTCATTCAACTTTTCTACACATCTAAAATTAATCTGAAATGAAAGTTTAATAAAAATTTTTAAAAATCAATATGATGATATACAAAGGAATAAGTCATGTCAGCTACTACCCCTAGCCTTGAAATCCATGCTAAGTCTGAGTAGATAAAGAATCTATCGTTGTAAAACTCATTTTCTAATCAGAGCTATGGTTTGTTGTCAGCTGAAAAGGTTGAATGGAGACATATGTCCTCAATGAGGTAAAATGCTTTGCCCTTGCTCTTGATAGCCTTAATCACATAAATGACTACAAAGGCCCCCCTCTCTATGTCTCGAATAGAAAGACATCCTCCCATTACCTAACTACCCACTTCTTTTCTAGGACACAGTGGCCTCTTGTGAGGTCAGAGGGATCCAGACTCTCCCTAAGGCTGCAGGCACTAATTGTCCCCTACTTCTCTACTGTGTTTCATTTAGTTGTTCCTTCACTAAACCTTCAAAAATCACTGCAATTGAAGCCTAGAAAAACCTAAACACATGTAATTATTTTCAATTTTTGTCAGGGTTCTCTTAGAAATGACTCTAAAATGTGAAAGAAATGTTGAAGTCAATACCAAATTTCAAAAATGGACAAACTTTAACATGACCCTTGTTGCAAGTACAAGCACTGTCATATTTAAAGAATACATTCAATGCAAATTTTTACAAAAAGCTTCACAAAAAATAAAGGGTTGAAAGAAAAACATATTCTGATTTTACCTGTCATAAAAATTTAAATAGTTGTTATTAGTTGGAACTATGATGCTTGTTATGAAAAACTACAGAAGAGTCTTTGAGTTTGGCCATAAGGTGTAATTACAGAGAATTGTAGGGCGTGTTCCCAAATGAGCAGTTTTAGAATTTTTCATAGATGCACGCTTTTTTTTTTCCTTTATTAAGGTTTGGTAGTATCAAACTAAAGTGTTCTCCAGAGAAGAAGAAAAAAGCAAAAAATCCAGCAACCACTCTCAGGGTGAAGTCATAGTTCAGGCAATGTGTCACACTAGTCTGCCATTATCTACCATTTTCTTGGGATTTTTCACAGAAAAATATCTTATTTATATTAATGTTGGGTCTCTGGACACTTGGGAATAGCCATATATATTCTCCATGATATAATTTTATTTAAACATTCTTCATCTTCCTATTTCTAAGTGATCAAGATTGAAAGCAACCAGAAGTATCAAAACATCATCCATTCAATGCACTTAAAGGTGTCTTGCATCTTAATATTGCAAATTATTTTAAAAATTATTTTATATGTATATCTGGATTATCACAAAATCATTTGGTGAAGTAATCTATACTGTAATATTCACATTATAGATGAGTAATTTAAAGTTTAAAGAAGTTAAATGTGAACCTGCCTCTTATTTCTCACTGGAAAAAAAATAGTTGGCCTACTACTCAACAGGATCACTTTTACCTGGTTTCCTACCAAGTGCTAAACACTGAGGCCCTCAAGCAATCCTGAAACAATGAAGTCTGGATTCCTAATCAGGTTACTAGAGAGCAAACAATGTTTAATGTTTTGCTGCTACATTTTATTATTCCTTAAATTTATAAATAGGCATTCAGTACAAAATGACAATGAATGAGTAGAAAATTTTTAATTCACCTAAGAAAATACAGTTAAGAGAGTGCGTATCACATTACTGAAAATCTTTTGACAAAAGCTCTAAGAATTGTTATTAATAATCAATTCTTGGATGAAGAATTCATGCAAATATACTACTAAAGTTATTAGCACATTTCTAAGCTTTGTACATATGTTTTGGGGGTATAAAATTTCATGACCTAAGAAACAGCTTTAATATCTTCTTGGCAAAAGCCTAGTGAATAAATCACAAGTGCATATGCTCAGTTCAATTTTGTTTTAGTATTTTGTTTTTAGTACTAGAACTTCAAGAAATATAATCATGGAATTGCTTCCTTGGACCTCAGTGCTTGAACAGGATATAAATAAAATGTAGCATCAAAGCACTGTCAACGAAGCCAAGCAATCTTGTTTTGAATGTTCCTGTGTCATTTCACACTGCATAAAACAAGGACAGCAGCATCCTGTATCCTTTTACAAATCATTGATTCTATGTCTAAAATTCCCTAATGGATGAAGTTTGAAAATGCAGCAAGTTTAAAAATCATCATGGCATTTATTATTGAACAAATGACTAGTGACTATATCTCTTTTTAGTGTTATAGTAATTTTTATATCTAAAATTGATATCTAACTGTAACTCTTACTTTAAGGGTAAAATTCTAATGTAAAACTTAACATTGTCATGACCTTAAGATTTATTTCTGATCCTCAATTTAGTGTCATTTAGTTGTGCAATACTGGCCAAATTACCCTCTAGAAGTTAACTTTGTGCAAGAAGATATTTAAGATCTGTTTCAATGAAAAGATTTGGAATATATTTATGAAAAAGACCTATGGCATCTGTTAACTTGGCAGAAACATCACATAAGGTTATAGTTTGCAATGGTATTTTCATGTTAAAATCACATGGATTATATCATATAATGAATATGAGTGAAAAGTTACAAGTTAAGATCCATTTCTTGTGAATGACCATTTATGACGAAACCATACTCATTTACCAGCACTAGTAACACTTTTACTCTCGGCTAATACTGCTCCACTTTAGGCTCATAAAAATGTCCATTGAAAGGTCATAGTACAGTCTTGCTAAAGTGCCTCAAGAAGTGCTGAGGTGAGTTTCCGTGGTGAATGGGGGGATGACAGTCTGTTTCCTCAACCTCTCACCAAGTGGCCTGGTGCAAATGAGCAGAGGCTTTGTTTTCTTGCCACTCACCACATTCATTCTCATTACTTACCTGGAATACATGTGTTACATATTTTCTTTATGTGTTAAGCTCTAAAACCTAAGGGATTAATTGATTTAAATCTACCATTGTGGGGATATAGCAAAAATAAGATTACTATTTTTCCCCCTAAAGCTTTAGAAACCAAGTTAAAACAAACTAAACTCTACCCTACTGTACACGAAAGCTCAGGTGGTGGAAATAGCCGTCATTTTACATAACTGCAAGTCTGAAAAGAACAAATTGGAATGTACCACTCTGCAAGGCAAGGTTGGATTTGATGTCCTGTCACCATGTATTTCCTCAGGGGAAGTAATGCTATCCTGCAGGACGGCTCAGAGCAAGGCTGTTGCATAGCATCCTTCCTTTGTTCTGATTTCTACCACTCTCCCCATTCTGTAGTACCTCTTACCCTCAGAGGATACTCCAAGGATCCAAGACTCCCCATAACTGCCTAATGTCACATACAGTATTGAACCCCGTGCACATTGTGTTTTTCCTGTGCCTACATATCCATCAAATGATTTATCAACTGTAATTTATAAATTAGGAACAGTAAGAGACTGGCAACAATAAACAATAAGATAATGACAATAATATTCTGCAGTTAAAGTTACATGAGTGTGGTTTGCCTAAAGTTTCTTATCACACCGTACCATATTTTCAGTCTGTGTTAATGGCAGGTAACTGAAAGAGTAGTAAGTTAGATGATGAACCTGAGGATTTATTTTTTATACTCTTTGAGACATTTTCCTCCTTAGAATCATATCCATAATTTCATTTATGACATGCTAGTTTGGCTCCTGATGTGGCCTGCCTCCTTTGTCTCCTGATTTGTAGGATTAATTTCACCTACAAATATTGATACATAACATTTCTAATCTATTCACTTTTTTCATGAGACTAAGAAGTTCTAAAGAGAGGTAGTGAGTTTTAAAGTTCTGAAGAGAATAACATGGGGGAAACGCTGAAAAAACATTGTGAAACAGAATTTTATTTTAATTTGGGAATTTATTTTTAGACAGAAAGCCAGTATAGAGAAAAAATTTCTCCCAAATCATTTGAATGACTAAACTGTTTCAATTAGTACATTTTAAGCCCGCTGCTCCGTGGAACATTATATGAGAAATATATTCCATTCCAGTGGCTTTCAGTCTTCTCTGCCTTTTGGAATTACTTGGGTAGCATTCAAATCACTGACACTTGCTTCCTGTTTCCAGAGGTCCTGATTAGTTGATCAAAAGTATGACCTGAGTATCAGACTTTTTTAAATATCTGAAAATCATTTTCTTGTGTGCCAAAAATTGAGAACTACGACTCTACGTTTATTTTCTCTCTTCCCATCAGTCTTTTAAGGACTTGCCCTCATTCCCTGTGCAGCTTATTGTGTCTCTTGTACCTAGACATCATTATTTCTGTATTTCAACAATAAATTGCCTTAATTTTCAGCAACAAATTCTGAAACTACATAGTTTTTTTTTACATCATATAAATTTGCAGTATCAAATCAAATAGTGGTTCCTCACTTAGCACAAATTTCTTCTTTTCTGTGGGTTCTTAATAATTTTCCATCTTTACTAGATATCCTATTTTACCTCAGTGTGTTTAATTCTGTCCCACCATGTAAGAATATTCAAAACAATGCTCACTCCCTAACTCTAACAGTCTTTAAAGTGAGCGATGTGCTGTCTCTGTCTCTATTCACTGATTTTCTTTCACCCTTGATTTCTGGTCTCCAGTCTCAATTTTGGTTCCAGTTATTGCTCTTGACCAAACATAATCCTGTAGCTCAGTCGCTACTCTCTTTCTTCCCATTCTGTTTTTATTACGTTAATGCATTTTGTAATCCATCTTGTCATACTCTTTTTGGTGACATCTTTTTTAAAACAATTCTTGATTTATACAATTTCCTGACCATTCTAACTTCTTCCTGGCAATTTTACTAAATGCAAATGCTCAATTCAGAGGAAGCTTTGAGTCCATCAACCCATGCATCTGAACATTGGAATGAACCAAGATCTGTCTGTGTCATCCTCGTGTTTCCATTGGAATGTAATTTCCTCCATTCTTTACAAAAGTAGAATATAATAACAAAGCTTTGCTTCCATCTAACTCTTCTCCGGGAATATAAGAGATTTACTGTCATTACTGAGCATCTTCCATTTATCCTAGTAGTCCAGGGTCATCACATTAAAAAGACACTTCCACTCCTACCAAAAATTATGTATTTGAGGTAAGTGTGTCACCTTCCATGTCATCAGCTCTAATATCTTCAGACTCAGTGCTTCCAACAATGATTATCAAGTTTTAAATGTGGAGAAAGAACAAGAGCTACCCCCTCTGATGTTTGATCTAATCTTTTTTTCTCATTGTACTTTTTAAGTATACAATACAGTTACACTTATCATTCAGATCTTGTACATTTACATGACATCTTGGCTCTCATTTTTCCTCATACCCTTGCCCTCCCATCACCCCTTCCATCATTCCCTATTTACAAAGATAAGTTTCCATTTTTTCATTTTCTCATATTTTTTCTTTTCCCTTTTCCTTTCCCCTACCCTTCCCACTTCCCCTATACCTTAGCCCTTTTCTTCCTATTTCACATTGTCAGTTATACAATTTGGATCTTATATACACTTTTAGTTTTTCACAACAGAGAAACTATTCAGTATTTATACACGTGTGTCTTATTTATTTCACCTAAGAGTATGGACTCAGTATGCATCCATTTTCCTATGCATGATCTAATCTTCATACCCCTTCGAGTTTGTATTCTTCCCTTTTACTGTGCCCTCACTGGCATGTAGACAATTATCTCCAATCATACATCAACAGTCTAATATTTATTCTATTTATTTTACAAGCTCTGATTATAAGTGTGTAATTCATAGACCTAGAATGTAGGCTAATTATACTAAAATAGCAAATCTCGTTAATAAGCAGATTAAAATGAATAAAGATACTTTTGTATGGAAATATACTACAATCTTAGATTGAGGTAGAGAAA
The DNA here is from genome assembly GCF_012274545.1 of Fukomys damarensis. Lineage (NCBI taxonomy): Eukaryota > Metazoa > Chordata > Mammalia > Rodentia > Bathyergidae > Fukomys > Fukomys damarensis. The sequence continues at coordinate 23,931,722 of NW_022900932.1, forward strand.
AATTAAATGTGAGCCTATAGTAACACAATTTAGGAAGGATATTAAAAGACAAACTCAGATGTTTTAAATGTCAAGCTTGCTTAGAAAAGAAAATATATAATCAGTTACAGTTCAGAATGATCTGAATTGCAGACAGGAACATAGAAAAATGAAAGAAAAGTGAAGTAGCACATGGGTTTTTTTGAAAGCAAGAGGTGATTTTATAATGAGAAATTAGCTATTAAATCAAACTATCATCTATCTTTATCTATAGACAAGGAAAAGAAGGTCTACATTATAGGTGAAACTAAGACAAGATAATTCAACTGTTATTGGTTAGATGCTTTAAAAAATCTAACAAAACATAAAAAAGAGTAATTTGGGTACCTAAGTGATTAGTGCCTCCAGAGGGACTAAGACCAGTATGTATACATAGGACTCTTCTTAAAAACTATAAGTAAGGAATAATTTGTAAAGGCAGTTGAGAAAAAAATATCCTTGGTCATTAAATCCCCTAAAAGGTGGTTCAATAAAAACTGCAATGAGGAAGACCTGGAAGGTCTGTGTGAAATAGTTTCATAAATATTAAATGAGTTTTGAAACAATATAGTTACTATAGGACATGGCCTGGAAGATGGTGATGAAAGAAAAAAATCAGGCATTCATAGGGGAGAAGGTAATCTCAATTTGCTTGAATGATGTAAGCTTTTAGCAGATTCAAAATTATTGTTTTTATGTCTAACAAGAGACTACAGAACAACATTTTGATAACAAAGTGTTTCTCGTGTTGACAACCTACAACTGATATCAATGGGTCTTCTCTCTTCTTTCCAATCTAAACATCTTTATTTTTTCATTTGTTTGTTTAACCCATTCACCTTTAATGTAGTTATTGGTGTCATATTAAAATATTCAATTTTTCTAGCTTTTTCTCCCTATTCTATCTGTTAGTTACTCGTTTACCCTGTTTTTTTTTTTTTCTTTTTGTGATTCCAATATATTTCCAGGATTGGCTTACTACTAATTCTTTTTTAAATAAAGATTCAGGCTAGTAGGCCCACCCCTTTGGCCCAATGTAGCAGAGGAGCCCATCTGTGTGGGTGCCAATGCAGCAGTGTCCTTGAGCCGTTCCCCCTGTGCTACGAACAAGAGGTCCTCTTTGAGGCTTGTAGATGAAAATTGAAGCCCACTGGAAAAGTGAAGAAAATCTCTGTGATAAAGGCACACCACGCCACCATAGTTGGTAAGTTGTAGGGACCAGTACCTCACATTGGAGCCTGGCCTAGCTTCGAGGGAAAGACAGCTGGAACCTTCAGTAGAAACTTGCAGAGTTCAACCCAGCAGGAAGTCAGAGATCTCAATTTGGGCTTTGAAATTATGATTTATGCAAAATAAAATTTCCCCGTGTGACTGTATGTACTTTATCTTATAAAATTCTATATAAAATTAGAAAGTTCTTTGTTTCTTTTTCAAAATGTGGTTCTTATAACTAGCTCCTTATACAAATATTATAGACAGATTAGCTAGGTAGAAATATCATATGCAGTCAGATAGGTCGAGGTCCTTGAGAGGGTCAGGACAAAAGTGAAACACACCACAGCAACAGCTTAAAACACATTGACTTCAAATCAGGGCTCAAGATAAAGAGAAGATGACCAGTCCTATATACTTCCTGAATGAACAAACACTGGGCAGAGTGTAGTCTCTATATAGGCATCAAACATCACAGGCAGTGACCAGAGACCTCTGGACCCACTGTTTTCTGGTAGACTCTTTGTTCTTTCTGTCCATACTTGTTCCATAACTTGTTTTCCCAATTGGACCACTATTATGTAAATGACTATGCTTGTAACCTTATTGGATGTTCATGGCTGTGGCCCATGCTGTTCCCACGTGGGTTTCACCCTATAAAGTTTCTCTATAAAGAGGGGTCTCTGGCTACCCAGTAGGGCCCCCTCCTGCCACTCAGGAGCTTTCCTATCAATAAATATCTTCCTACTCTTAGTCTTCTTTGTTCCTAGAATTGATTCTTCCATTTTTATAGAGCAAGAACTCATTGTATAATACAGCTAACAGACTGGGAAGTGTCTTTTATATTTCATCTCTGATATTATTTCCTGTAATACAAATGATGGAAATTTAAAAAATTCAGTAAAGAACTTTTACTCACCTCAAAATAGATATAATTTGTCTCTCTGTTTGCTTTTAAATAAGTCAAATAGTAGGAAAGTCAGCACCCAAAGGCTGTGGCTGCTGCTGTAATTCCAATGAAAATATCACTCAATTCACAAGCAATTAAAGAAATCAAAGTCATTAAATAGTACATGTGAGAGCTTCAACAAATGCAAACATTTTCTATTATTGCAGATAGCTAAGTTAGTTAGAAATTATTATAAGGCAGTTGGACACGGCTGGGCCCCCCTCAGCACAGAAAAAATTGAAGAACTTTCACTGAAGGTTAACATTAAAAGCAGAGAAAATACTACACCCACATACTTCCCTTAGGGATGAATAACAGTGATTGGTATTCTAAATAGATATCAATTACCGTAATTGGGAGCCAAAACATCATTAACTAGCCCATTACTTCTGGGAAATCTGTCTGCTTGCTACAGGACTGACTGGCTTACCTATTTGAGCTCTACTTAGTAATCAATATCACCTGGGTGACTGTACTTGTAATCTTATTGATTGATCATGGTTTTGTACCACCTTATGCCCGCCTTGTAATTTTCCATCGCTTCTTATAGTTTTATCCCACTTTGTCTCTGCCTCACCTTGGGGCTTTGCCCCATAAAACACCTTTGAAAAGTGATGTGGGCAAGCAACCCACTTTCCTGTCCCCCTTCTGTCTCTCTCAGGCAGAAACTTTCTCCAAATAAATTCTTAATACTTTTAACCTTGTTGTTATTCCTAGAATCCATTCTTTGATTTTAACCAGAACTCACACTTCAGATACCTAACAGGTTGGGAGTTATAATAGTTCCCTTACATTATTTGGATTACTTATTACCATATATCACTATCACATTAAAGACAGAAATTTAGCTTAAGTTTAAATTGAAGTAACTTGTTTGAAAGGATTCTGAAAAGTATCCCAGGTGACTTGCAATAAAAATTTTAAATGAAAGAAAATCAAGGGCTTCTACAGAAATTTTTATGGTGCATTAGGTAGTAAATTTAGTCGTGCAACTATAGAATAATAATGTTTGCTCTATTGGTCAGGATGAGAATTTTGTGAAGCATTTTTCTATTTTTTAAATTTGAAATTAATAAATGAGATGACTATAGTTTAAAAAGTTTCTTGCAATACATCCTCACAATCTGGATCAAAAGTTTGACTTAGAAAAGTGTGTCAACACATATTAAAAGGAAAGTATGCTGTTTTAATGTATCCAGACTCAGGCTGAGTAACAAGTTTAAGCTTTAGTGTTCTGCCAGATTTGTCCTATAAATTTGTGAATAAAAATGCTTTTAATTCAAGAATAGAAACGTGTTAGTACTTTAGCCATTCAGTAGAAGTTATTATTGAATTAATTCTATGGATGAGTTCTACAGATAGAGGGGGAACAGATGTAACTCCCAAACCTGCTAGGTTTCTGAAACTCGAGTTTGTGTTCTCTAAAGAATGACTTCTAGGAACAACGGAGGTTGTGAGTGTAAGACCTAAGGTCTCACTTCCACTCTTCGGCACATGCACAGTAAAAAGGCCTCCACAATGCTGAGTCCTATAGCCCAACGAGGGCTCCGGACGCAAGACCCAGGGCCTTACTTCTGGAAGCCGTGAACAGCCAAAAGGGCCTCCACGATTCTGGGACCTATAGCTCAGCGAGGGTCCAGGAGCTTGACGAAGGAAAATCACCCAGGAAGGAACACACCAGGCTTGAAGGTAAACTGACCTTTATTAGTCTGGCCAGACGGCACTCCCGGAGCCAAGTAGCTCACTGGAGCCAAGTAGCTCAGAGAGGCACTAGCTCAGGGGCTGAGGTCCTTTTTGTAAGAGGGATAAGGGGGGTTAACATTTAAAGCCTGGAGGCAGGGGACAAAGCCTACTGGTCTGCTGGTGGTCAGCAGCCACATACTCAGCAGTCACATGCTGATGATTAAAAGATGCTTAGGGGCAGATCTCTAAGGCACTTCAGACAAGCAAGCAGTAAAACAATTAATTTTGGGTCTCTGTATATGGCACAGATCTTACTCATTTTCCAGAACTCTTAAGCATTTGCCCATTAACTCACATTATTCACAGTTGGGGTCTAGGAATTTAAGAGCACAAAGTTATGCAGTAAAGATTATACAAAGTTATGCAGTCTTACATTCCCAAGCAAAGGTTCAAATATAGGTAGGGGTGTGACTACAAAGGGGGTTGGTGCACAACGGCCTCTGGAGCCATTACTCATCCAACATGGAATCACTTTAGCTCAGCCAGGTCTCACAAAGAGTAGGAAAAAATTATTGAGGGAAAGAAAACTTCTGTCTAAGAGAGAAAGCAGGGAGACTGGAAAGTGGGTTGCCTGCTCACCCCACTTCTCAAAGATGTTTTATACAGCAAAGCCATGTGGTGAGGTGGGTACAAAGTGGTACAAAGCTGTAGGACCCAATGAAAGATTACAAGATGGGCATGAGATGGGGCAAAACCATGACCAACAGGTAAGATTGCAAGTACAGTCACCCAGGTAATATTGATCAAATGGGGGTCAAATGGGGGAGTAAGTCACATAGCGAGTGTACAAGGATTTTCAGTAAGGGTTGGGTCAGGGGTATTTCCTGGAAAGGCTCGGTTGAGACCTCGACCCCCCCAGGTGATTGATACCTATTTAGAATATCAATCACTGCTATTTATCCCCAGGGGAAGCACAAGGGTATAGCAGTTTCTCTCCTTTTACAATTCTGGCCTTCACTGAATCTGTCTGTATTGTCCTCCATGTTGGCTCCATGCTATATTGGCCCTGTCTAACCGCCTTCAAGATATCTAATTAACTTACCTATCTGCAATACCACCAAGGAAAGAGAAACACATGTCCTCTGGTTTATCATCATTCTTTCTTACCATTCTTGGTTCTTAATCTCCAACCAAATCCATGTTTTTAGATTCTATCAGTTTGTATCCACCTAGGAACTATCTATGCTCCTTTCCTGGGACATCTTTCTCAAAGGAAAGTAGAGAATTGTTCTTTAGTGTATAATTCCCATTTTAGACATGTACCTAAGGAAGCTATACCTAGTATCCAATAAAATAAAATACCAAGTGTTCATTCCTGGTTAGCAAATTAAAGTTGAACAGCTTAACATTGTCTATGGTTATTATAATTTTCTGTAGGGGAAACAATGCTTTACTAAATATTAAATGGTTATTTTCATGTGCTTATATTTATGAAAGCAATGGAACTGTTTTAGTGCTTTTGATTAACAAAAATAAATAAAGCATTCACTATGTTCTGGAAACATACGAGTCATATTTCTACAATTATTTTAGCAGATAAACCACTCCAATAATAACATTCTTTTCTTTCTTTCTTTCTTTCTTTCTTTCTTTCTTTCTTTTCTTTCTTTTCTTTCTTTCTGAGCAGTGTAACTGCAATAGAGAGAAATAAAAATCTTGTTAGGAATTGATGACTTGATTCCCAAAAAAGACTTCTGAAAAAACAATCATGATCAACTAATCTATTTCTATTAGAATCATTGTCCAGTAAGAACACTACTTTGTCAGAATATTACTGTCTTAGAAGGTTCAGAAACTAGTATGTGAGAAAGCCAAAATATAAATAAGCTAAAGAGCAAAATTAAATATAGATCATAGAAAAGAGGAACATAGATTTTTTGCAAAAGGGGCAAGGGACCAAGGGATGGAGCAACAGCAGAGGAAGTTGAGTGTAAAGGAATGCAAAATGAATTAGGAATTTTGTGTATTTGTACCAGCTCCCCACAATTACTGTAATCATGAATTTTAAACACACACTACACTAAGAAAAATAAAAATTAAAAAATAAAATGCCATAGAGAAGATTTTAAGCTTATATGATTTAAGGTAGATTTTTGAAGAGGAGAAATTGATTGAAATTAGACAGCATTTGCAATATAATAGTTTGCTTGGTAAATACAGAAAAGTGAGAATCTGCCTAAGTAGACTGTTTTGTGAAAAGTGGGTGTAAGCCCATATCCAACTATTGTGATAATTTCTCAAGAAAAATATTTGTTTAGAGTACTTTCTTCTTGATCAACAAGAAATAATTATTTTAGTTTGAAACATTTAAGAGCTAGAATATGGTAAGGAACTAATTAATAATTAATAATAATATAATTATTATTAATTATAATGATTTTTATTATAATTATTAATACATAATAATTAGTGATTAATAATATTGTTAAACTATATTTATAAAAAACTAGCAAAAAAATGTTGACAGTATAGATAAGTTATAGACAAGAGCTTAAATTATTCCAGAAACTTTGACAAACTATCAACCTAACACTAGACTTAATTCTGGACTATAAACATGTACTTGGTTTAATGTTGGAATGATGAGAATTTGATGATAAATGTAACTTTGCTCCATTTTGACAATATAATTTGTATAACTTACATGATATAAACATTTTCAGGTGATAATGGAGGTACATATTTCATGGAGGAAATTAATTATAGAATCCATTGAATTGATATCGTTAACTGTTCTATCAAACAAATAAAACCAAAGAAGGAAATTTAATTGAACTTTGTAAAATACAAAACCGGTTCAGCCAAACTTTATTAAAAGCTAGATTTTTTTTGTCTGCAATCACACAAAACATGTGTCACTTCTTACAGACAATTAGGTCTTAGTTATATTTAACTAAACAAAATTTTGCAATTTTTAGCATGCTGTTTTAGATATGAAATGTCCACAAAAGCCCATGTGTTACAATTTTTATCCCTAGCCCACAGCACTATTGGGAAGTAGTAGAATCTTTAAGAGTCAGAGGCTAATGGTAAGAAGTTAGGTCACTGAGTATGTGTCCACACGGGGGATCATGGGACACTAATCTTTCTCTCCATTTCTTTCACATCCTAGCCCATGAATTGAGAAACTTTCTCTGCCTTATTTTCTGGTTATGATAGCATACCTCACCACAGGCCCCAAAATTACAGGCCAAAAAACCATGAACTGACCTCCAAAACTAGGAACCATTGCAAAACTTTCATCATTTTGTTACCTCAAGTATTTGTTACAGTAATGGAAAGTTGGCTATCACAAAAAAATTGGTGCCAAGTAGTGGGGCAATTTCTAGGACTATATCTGAGATTATATGGCAAGGTCTTTGACACTGCTTTGTAAGAGAAATAGGAGAACACTGTGAGGAACAGTCTAGAATGTCATAAGTAGACCCTACAGTGATTCTACTGAGGGCTTGGAAGACTAGAATGCTGAAGGAAATGCAGACAGTAAAAGTCATGCTGATGGGGTTTTAGGTAAAAATGAGAATCCTGTCAGGTATTATACTAGAGGCCATTCTTGTTACTGTTTGGCAAGTAGTTGGCTGAATTAGGTCTATGTCCTAGACTTTATGTGTGAATGAGTTTAGAGGTAACAGACTAGTTTATCTCATAGAGCAAATTTCAAGGCAGCAAATACTCAGTGGACAGCGTTATAGGTATTAGCAACTGGCAGATTTATAGTGAGTATCCAAAGTGAAAAGCAGAATTCAAAGGTTTGAAAAATTTGTAGGTTGGCAATAAAAGTGTCATGTCTAAAGTTTTTGCCAAAGGAAGGTGTGGAGATTAATGCCTTTGAAATGAAGTCAAGATCTTTGCATCAGTACAAGAAGAAGGATGATTTGAAGACATCTGAAGATTCTGCATGAATCTACTCAACACAAACTTAAAGGTGTAAAAGTAAGAATTCATTTCAAAGACTTCATTTCCAAAAATGCCTCTGAAATATTTGTTATCCGTAAGTCTACAACAGGTGCTTTTCATCCTTTAATAGCATCCAATCATTCTTTCATAGCCTCTCTCTCATAACTTCTTCCAACATATTTTCTAATCTCCTCAACACTACGCTTTGCCTAGAAGAAAACAAAAATAAATTAGCAAAATAAAGTTCATCTCTTCATTTCTCACAACACATTTTCTCTGATGCTTTCTTGACAGCTTTCTTGACAGTCATCCAGGCATTCAGCTTGTCATTTTCTATTTTAATTTCACATAAAAAAATATTTAAACAAAGAGAATTCCTTTGGTAAGAGGAATCTTGGAATCCAGACACTAACATTATTTACACAATAGGCCCCAAACACATCCTAAAAGAAAAAAGTGAATTGTCCAGTCATTTGACCAATATCATACAAGTTTTCATTTGTTCAAGAGGGTAGTTTTAGAAGCAGATTGAAATGCTTTTACACATAAGATCAAGTGCTTTCTTTAGAAGAAGATGCTTTGTCACTTATTAGTTATAAAACTCTGCCATTAGTGGTAACTGGCATATACTGTAGACCATTGAACTGTATGGATTGGAACTGTATAGGTCCAATTTTATTCAAGTGTTTTTCTATTTTCTTGAGGTTATGCCAAAGAACCCAAAACAGAGCAAAATACAAAGATGAACCATATGGCCTAGAAGTATTAAAAACTTAAGAGTTAGCTATGTCATGAATGCAGAAGTTATATGTAGACAATGGTTTATGTTATCATTTAACAATAGGAAATGCACACAAATTTGTTATTAACATTTTTAAATTTAGCAGAATTTTCACACAAGCATTTATAAACCATTCATGGCACCATTCCAGATTGAGACAAATATGAAAAACCAGAAAGGTACATAAATTGTAACTACATAAATTTAACTGTAGTACATACTGTTCCACTGCCACAAATTTGCAACCATTTTATGTTAATTTTGTGACAAACCCAAGGGTGGGAAGTGTCCACTTAAAATACTATGTGACCTCAATTATCTCTGCCTGTGCCATTTGCTCTCTCTAGTACATTGCTTATCACAAAAATTCGTGAACTTTTAGGGTTCTTGGTATAATTTGTTATTATTTAAAATAAGTATAAAATACAAATTATATGTTAATCCATTATTTATGTTATTGGTATGGCTTCCAGTCATCTGGCTATTAGTAGTTAACTTTGGGAAAAAAATTTTACATAGTTCATCCCCAGAGGGAGCAGACAGTGGACAGAGATCCTGTATCACCCACTTCAACTTTGAACCAGTCGTTACCTCCCATCATGATTGCCACAGCTGTTCAGCAGGGCCCAGTCACCATGAGGGCAATCAGGAAGAGCAGGGCTGAGACCAGCAGCCACCTGACCTCTCTGAACACTAACCATACTAAACCAAGTGTAAGCACAGTGGTGCAGGGAGTGAGGGACTGGGCGACTTTCTGTGTGAGCCACCTGCTAGTAAAGACAAAGTCAATGCAAGATTTTTAGAATAGTGAAAATGGTTCCATGTAAGACACAGATACGTTTTCTTCCAAAGGAATAACACCAAGAAAAATGTATTTATGTATCAGACTGTCACAGAGAGGAAAAACCCCACAATGTACCCTTGATATTTTCATAGACTAAAAAGGCTCAGTGGTAGAAGACATTATATAGCCTAGTACAGTTTCAGGTCAAGGCAGGAAACAATACAGATTTAAAGTGTTATATTTGTTATCCATGTTGTAAGGGTCCACTCCAAAATTACAAATGGAATTACTAAAATAGGGAAAAGAAGGCTGGGCATGGTGGCACATGCCTGTAATCCCAGAACTCGGGAGGCTGAGGCAGGAGGATCGCTGTGAGTTTGAGACCAGCTTAGACTACATAGTGAGTTCCAGGTCAGTCTCAACTACATAGTGAGACCCTGTCTCAACAAAACAAAAAACAAACAAAAAAATAAAAATAAATAAAATAGGGAAAAGAGCAAGAAATTAGAGAATCAGAGAATTCTTGAGGACATGCCTCACAACATTGGGCCTGTCACAAGTGAAAGTTCCCAGATCACCACCATCCTGGGCAGAGAAAAAGGGGAAGGTGCTGACACGTACTGTGCACAAAAACAGGTAGATCAGTGAGACGGAATGCAAATGAATATTATAAATGGTCATCTCACAGTGCCCTTATTACCAAAGGCGGCAGAGAAAGGATAGCGATGAAAAGGAAGCGTAAAATCAAAGTGATGAGACCCAAGGTCATCAGTCAACTTGCCCTTAGTACATCTGCAGCTTCAGTTACTGACGGGGAAAAAATGCCCTCTAAATCAGAAGATGGCAGAAAAGACAGAAGCAATGAAAATTCCTCGGCTCCCAAGGCTGAGCAGTGTGGCATTAAGTAAATGTCAGTTTACCATCTGTCTCTACCCATTATTCAGTCATTCTACAAGAATGAATGAATAAGAAATTACAGCAATGAGAAAAGTTCAAAAGAAGGATCAGAAGACTTTCAGTGCTTGCTTTTTGACCAGATAAATGGAACTACCCTCATTATCTATTTAATGCGGGGATTTTACATAAACACATCATTTTTGGTAATGACTTTTTTTTTTTTAATATCTGGTCAGGTTGAGGTTTTTAGGAACTTCATTTTAAATTTGTAATAAAAGTTTATAACTTGAATTTTAAAAAGTCATCAAACTGTTAGCACTTATTTAATAAAGTCTTAAATGATTTTTACATACATTTTTTACTGTGCAGCAATCAGCAATCTTAATCCCTGACTTGTTTGAGGGTCAGCTATACTTTCTTTTTCAGTCAAATCATGCCCATAAAACACCCACTAAACTAAAAAAGAATTAGTGCTAAGCTTTTGAGCTTAGAAATTTCTTTAGAATCATCCTCCCCTTCTACTTGCTGCTGTGACTTCATTCATTTATTGTAAATCCTAATTTGCAATGTAATTTTGGCTTTTCTCCTCATTTTGCTTTTGGGGTTTAAATTCTAGAGCTGATTTGAAAGATCTAGATTTTTGATAAACAATTCCTTTTGTACCTAGATTGGCTTCTCAATTAATTTCACAGAATTGATTGCCTATTTTGGGGTAGTTTGCTAATACTACTCAAGATGCCTGGTTGATACTTTTCTTTATGTTTGATACTTAGTCTCTGTATCACAGTTTATTGAAAACATGATCATTTCTTTGTGAGTCCTGTCTTCTCTTTACCCTTTCTTATTCACTCATCTGTAGTTTTACATATTCTTTGAATAATTTAGTGCATTTTATCACTTTTTGTTCTAATGATGAGCTAATGATTCACACACCTATATCCCTGCCCTTTAATCTAATCCTATGTAGCAAGTATCATTTGGAAATATTCATGTAGACTGCATTCATCTGTCATCAAGAACCAGATGAATCAGACTGTAGTCATCTTTATCAACCCTGAGGCTGTGTTAATGGAGCTTTAGTCAATTCAGTGTTCTATGAACTCATCTATGCATATTTTCTGAGCTGACTCATGATTATTTGTTTTATCTGTTTATCTCTTAATTATAATTTTTCTGAAGGTAGAACTTTGCCTAAATTGTCCTTGCATTTCCAGCATCAAATAACAAAATATCTCCAATGTCTCATGTGATAAATGTAAAGAATTTTGGCTTTTTATTTCCAAGTTCAAAACCTTCAACTATCAACTAGGTTTCTTAGGAGGTGATATGTAGGCGTGGCTTATACACCGGATTAGCAGTTGAACTAAATTCCAGTACCTATTCCATGCATGAAATAGTATAAATCCATGATATTCTAATACTTTGAAAACAAATTTCATAAGGAGGAAAAGTTAACTTATTTTGGCTCATTGTCCAAGTTTCTAATTAATCATTTTGCCAGTACTGAATGTGCTGCTTAATTGCTTAGAAATCAAATTGCATTAACACTACCAAAAGCTATTGAAAATTGGCACAAATACCATTAACAGATGAAGTATCATTTAAATTAAATGCTTCATTTATTTCATTATTTTAAAGTCATCACATGAGTTTAGAATAAATTAACACACAACTTATAACAATTTACTTTTGGCAAGATTTTGAGTCTTCCAGGGACAAAAGCTGCTTGTGCTTTCTCTGAAACAATCAAAAGTGACTTCCCCTTGGCTCTATTCTTGATGTGTTTTATGATGTTGAGAAAGCAAGATATTTGAGATTTTACAGGGTCATAGAAAAAAAAGCAATGGATAAATATTAATGCTAAGGCAAAACAAAAGCTCAAATTAAATGACTAAACTTTAAAAATCATGTTTAAATCCTTTTGTAAGGCTGTAAGTTAGTGATCTTCAAGAAAAACATAATTGAATAGGGAAAGAGTGCAGACGGGTCTCCAGATCTGCAGGTGCTGTATTGATGTGTATAAATTCATAATTTATACCTATTTTAGAGGGAGAAATATAGTCTCAGATATTATGTAAAAAGAATTACTCCATTGATTATGTATGTAATGGTACAAATTTCCAATGATGAATGTCACTACATTGTTTACCTTAAATGCATCAATAAAATTAATTAATTTAAGAAAAAAAATTACTCCTCACAATGAACATAATCATTGTATACTGCAAACATGTACTAATAAACTTTTTTTTATTTTAAAAAGAAAAGCAAACTAAATAGCTTTTGTAATTTCATAAGTAAATGCCTGGTGCTCATGTTATTCTGTCTTATGTTATTATTTTTGAGAATAGAGTTTTATGGCTACTTCTTTTCTGGCCAATGTTTATTTCCAAAAAGGATTTTGTGCAGCTTATTAGAACCAAAATGAAGACTATGACCTGTGGGTTATTGCACATGTTTATTCTATGTCTATGTGTGGGTGTGGGTGTGGAGGGATATTTGTCTAAAAGAAGTCAATAGTCCAGATGTCATATGTCAGGTAGAGAAATAAATAGATAATAAGCCAATGGATCAGACGATCAGATCATGGCATTTCAACATTCATATGCTTTTGGTGTACAATTTCTATTATTAGACACAGAGAATTCAACTAATATAAAACCAGAAGCAACATGAGTGGTATTCATCCAAGATCATAATAGGTACTGCTATTTTATGGTTGCAATGCTATCTCGTTCCTCTGTGGATATGCACATTATATTTCCAAGATATATTTTCATGATTAATATTTTCTCTATATCCAGTTTACTACATAAAAATATTCTTGAGATTTTGTTTTAATTCTCACTGCAAAGCAAGTTTTGCTGTTATTGTTGTTTTTTTCCTATCCAGAAACACATACAGTCAATTAATTTTGGTATTCTAAAAAATGTTTTCTCTTTAATTGCATGAAAAACATATTTCCCTTGTTTAATTAATCAAGCTGAGCTCTTTTTCAAGGGGCTGAATTATCATCACGAGGGTTTAATGCATTATAAATATTTCAGTGTTTAAAAGATAACATTTCCTAGGCTTAACATTAGCTGGACTAATTCATTCAGAATGCTTTTTTCTGGATGTGAGATACATTTGCCTCTAGGCAAGTTCCATGAAACACTCAGGACATTTCTTACTGACAGAGCACAATACAGAATGAGAATATTTTGGGCAAGATCCTACCTGATGGGTTTGCCCCCTCAAGACCTTCAGTAGTCAAGAATACTAATCATCATACAGTAATACATGAGGAATTTCACTTGTAAACTAATAGAAATTATCCACTGAAACGATTCCTCAGATATTGAAAGAAATCAATTTCATAGCTGAATTTGACTCTCTTCTGAGTAATTCAAAGCAGCTTAATACCTCTTTTTAAATTCTCTTCTCTTTCAAAGAAACAAGGAAAATAATAATGTAACTAGAATGACTGTAGGCCATTCCAACAAATTGTAACATGATGATATAATAATGCATATAATTTGGGAGTTTTAATCTTCCTGACAGTATGTGAAACAACTGAGATTTTGAGTCTCAGTCAACTCCAAAATAATCTAATTGAAAGTTCAACTGTGAGTATTTGAACTGGATAATTTGATATTTATATTTCTGGTGAGTCATATGAAATCTTGAAGGTGCACAGAATAAAGTAACTGCCATTTAATTTAGGTGCAGGTATGAAAGACATGTGAGCAGCAAAAGTGACAATGTAATCACAGCCTAGCATCTTCCTATTCTTGTGGCTCTGTTGTCCTCTTTCTGCTCATTGAAAATCTGAAATGTTTATCTTGAATGACAGATTCCTAAATTTAAATTTTTCTTGCTTTAATAAGAGAAATATTCAAGTGAAATAAATGGGACACACGTGTGTAAATACCAAATAGTTTCTCTGGTATGAAAAATTGAAAGTGTAAATAAAATTCAAAAGGTTTAATAGATAATGTGAAATAGGAAGAAAAGGTGCCAAGGGGAAGGGGAAGTGGGAGGGGTAAGGGAACGGAAAGAAGAGAATGGAATTAATATGAAAAAATGGAAACAAAGTCTTTGTAAGGAGGGAGGGGTGGAGAAGTTGAAGGGAGGAAAAAATAAGAAAACAAAGATATATCAAGTAAAGGTACAAATTTCCAATGATGAATGTCATGATATTGTATACCTAAAAATGTACCAGTAAAATTAATTTTAAAAATAAGAGAAATTACATTTGATAATTTGAGAATCATTGAAAGATATTTTTTCAAATTCAAAGGCCTACCATACTTTTAAAATCAGTGTGATATTTTATGCAGAAAACATTTCACTAGCTATCAGAGGACAATGAGTTAACTTCACTTTCAAACCACACACTTAAATGTGATGAACGTTAGTTCTTCAAGAAGTTAGGGAGCTGAATGTCACTTCTTGGCACATCTTTCTCCTTTCCTTCCCACACCATTTCTAAGTCTTGAAAAATTCTAACTCTAAATATATGTAGAATCCATTTTTTTCTCACTATCCACATAGCTATTAATCGATTCTCTGCCTCCATCAACTTTAATTATTGCAATACTTCACTATCCTCCACAATCTGCCCCACAGAAACTAGACATATTTTATGTAGATTTGGGAATTTCCCTTATCCTCTAAGTTACATGAGATTCCTATTAAACAAATTGATAATATTTTCTTACTTCCATCTTTATTCTTATTAGAAGTAAAAGCAACTAGCTAGGCCTCTATTCATAACCAGGATTTAACACCTGTAACAACAATTATCATCTTCCCCTTGTTCCTTCTTCATCCCATAATTGGCCTGGAACTTATTAAGTGCTAAATAAGTCTTCATGGAATAAATAAACATTCACGGTTGTCTTATAGGTTAAATATTTAGGGAATATTTTTTTTAAATCGAAATAATTCTTAGTGTCTGGTTTGCTAAATTTCTATTAAAAGTTAAGATCGTTAGAGAATTGTTCAAATAATTTGACCAAACAAACTCTTGAACAACAAACAGCAACAGTGATAGGGCACCATTGTTGTAGAGCACATTGCTTTTTTAGTCGATCTACTTTCCTTCACTGGATCTAAATGAGAGATGGGCTCACTATGGTCAATAGGCCAGATTTGATCCGTCACCTCCTTTATTGTCTGTGTGTTAAAAACCAATTTTACATTTTAAGTAATTAAATATGTTTCCTTAACAGAATATTTTAGGACATGTGAAAGTTATATGACAATCAAATTTCACTCTCTACAGATAGATTTTGAAATATAAATAGGCCTGTTCATTAATTGTTGTCTCTTGTTGGTTTGTATGATACAAGAGCTCTGCTAGGTACTTGTGACAGAGACCCAATAGTTCACAAGTCCGAAATGTTTACTGTCTGGACTTTGTTACTTATTTCATCTAAGGTATATAACAAGATCTCATGTTGGAGGGACATTATTCAGTTCTCAAATACGGCCACCAATATTACCATCTTAACTAACAATACAGAATAGTTTGTTGTTGTTGTTGTTTTTTACTAATAACTCCTTTTGTAGAAGACTAAAGTGAGTAAAATAATGTCTTGGAAGGAATACTTTTCTGATAGTTATGTGATTCAAAGGTGAAGTCCTAGTTTTCTTTTTGACTTAATGATTTACTTTTCACTGTCTTTATTTTACAGGAATATTTTTAAAAGAAGTGACATCATATCTATAGAAAATACAACATGAGCATATTATATGCTAGTCACTCTAACAGTCCAATAACAATCTATTTGATATTTACAAAAACACAAACCAAATACATTTATTACAGTTGTATTTGAGAAACAGATTTCCAACATTTCAATCTGGAAGGAAATTTGATAAAGTCCACTTCTAGCAGTTTCTCCCTGTTAATGACTTTGAAAAATAGTAGTGATTTTCAGCCTTGCTGACTTTCAAATACTTCACCTGAAAAAAAAAAATGTCAATAAGATTCTGTACTGGACTTAGCCTATGCTTTGGGCTAGATTCTATCCAAGAGCATATCAAAAAAGCCTACAATAGACAGTCTTCTATTTTTGTTTTTGTGCTTTCCCACTGCATTTGATCATGAAGTTTCAGAAGTTCCTTTCCCTGGTGTGGGGCAGGGAGAGTACATGTGTGGCATGGCCTTCAGACTACTTATTCATAAAATTGAAAATATTTTTTAGAGAAACCAAAGTGCACAGTGATTGAAAGGCATTAACTGAGGCATTACTTGAATGTCCATATGCTACTCCCTAAGTAATTGCAGTATATCCCTTTTAATTTTTAAAAATTTTCAGAATATATGTCCATGACTATATATTAGGTTCTTTTATATGTTAATTTTGGGCCATAGAACAAAACAGGAGAAATTAAGTGACCAAAATATCTTGTAGTTAAATGTATGATAATGACATTAAACTTTAAAAAAAAAAGTCTTGGGGTTTCTGAGATGTGAGATGTGATTTTTGAGACCATACAGTCAAAAAATCCACATAGAACAAATTAACCTCTAAATGAGAAATTTTAACAAGCCTGCCTTATCTTGGAAGAAAATCTAATTATCAGCAATTTGCTGTTTGATGGAAGGAAAATTGTCTTGAGTTTCTCTGGGGACAGACAGAAAAGTCTTCTGCTTCTTCGAAGCATGCCCTCATGAAAAAAGAGTTCAAGTAAGTAATGTCCTTTGGCAGCACTTAACAAACATGAAAGAAAACAAAGACAATGTGCATAAAGAAGCTCAGTAGCACTTCTTGAAATAACATATCTAAATACTATCAATCTTTAAACAGAATACAAGGGGCGTGACGGCTGTTATTGTAAGTTTGGAGTGTCAGCACTTCTTACGTAGCTCTTCATTTTACACACTTAGTGCTGTGCCTCCCTCCCAGTACCTCTTTCAGCAGTCTGAGCTCACAGCCACTGCAACTCTTTTCCTGAGTTCTTCCGCCACTCTCAGCATTTCTCGTGATCTTCACAGGTCTCAGCAGTATCTTTCTGGCTGCCAATCATGGTCAGGGCTAATAGGTCTTGGCGTTACCAGCTTTTTCTTTCTTTCTTTTTAAATTCATTAAGTTTATGGGTACATTTATGATTGCACATGGAGGCCATAAACTTAAGTGAAATAAATAGGACACACATGTGTAAATACCAAATAGTTTCTCTGGTGGGAGAAACCAGCTCTTTCTTAACAAACCCATTCAACTCACTGTGTCAAAAGGTAGAAACCATTAGTCTTCTTACCATATATATGGAGCACCCGGTCTCACAATTTTTCTGGTGTTACAATGCTTCTGGCCTCACAATGCTGGGGAATGAAGTTGCAAACAAAAAGCAGGAAGTTAGGAGAGTTTTTATTGGAAAGAAGAAGAAAAAGAAGTAAAGTTCCTGGATTTCTAAGAGGGCTTCCAAGTGTGTGGTTCCAGGGCCATGTGATTCAGTGCTGATAATTGCGCTATTGTCCGGTGGTCATCTATCACAGCTCAGACTGCCTAATATAGTTTTTCAATATGTTGGGTTTAAAGGAAACTGGGATTTTAGAGATACAACTGGTTTGCTTTGTTTGAAATTCTTCAGTACTCTGGAGCTCAGTAGGGAGTGGTTGCAACTCCCATTAGCAGGGAGGTGGCTACATTCCACGCTGCCTGAGGAAGTTCTTCTTTGGCCCAAAGACCTAGTGCACTGTCTATTCTTACTTTACTTTTGATGTGTCTCACCTCTGCACTGACTCCTCTGAGGGCCCAATCTCTTTCGGACTGCCTATTCATTTCTATGTAATTTCGATTTCTACAATAGGCTAACTTGAGTGGAGACTTTATTGTGACTTGCGCTTCCATGGTGGGGGAGGGTAGTACACAAGAGGGTGGCCTCCTCCAATGACCCCCTTTTATAGAGAAGCAGCAGCCTGCCCAGGTGCAGTCTCCTGCACTTCCGGGACCTATTTTGGGATTTTGAATTAGTGCCAGATGGGTGGGTCACGTGGTTAGGTTGCAGGGTGGAGTCATCTGGGATGGATCTAGGCCTGAAATCTACTGCAGCCCAGGGAATTATTTCCCAAAAAGGCATCTGGGACAACTGCCGCTGTCATAGTGACAACTCAGCTGGAAAATAGAAGCAGTGTGACAGTTCCCACTATTTCTACAGAAACTGTAGGACTAAAAGCTCTGACTGTAGCCACTGTTGTGCAGTTTTCAAAAGTGGAAGCAGTGTTATGTCCCAGTGGGGCTTGAGAATGCTGAGGAAAATGGCAACTGCCCCAGTATATCCCTAATCTGTGTTGGCAGTGGCAGTGAGTGACCAGAGCAGAAAGGGGCACAGCCAACCCCTGGCTCCTGTTAAGGCGGTTTCTGTGGGCTAAGAGTCTGAGGGAATCACAGAGGTGGTGGAAAATGTTGGTCATCTTGGGTCGTTCTCGGATCTGTAAAAGGGAGAGGCTGGATGGCTGTCAGGGAGGTCACATTCCCCTCTGGCTGTCAGAGGGAAAAGGGAAGAACAGGAACTCATTTTTACAACGTTTGCTTCATGTGTGGTTCTGTGTCAAGCCATTTAAATTATACAATCATCTTTAGCAATATTAGTGTTAGATACTATATTTGCATTACTCTATTTTAGATTACATAAATAGTAAAAGTATTTATACTTTAAAATAGTTTAAATTAAAAGTCATATGTCTGGGCGGGGGATATAGCTCAATGGTTCTGCGCCTGCCTGGCAAGCACAAGGACCCCAGTTTGACCCTTGGAACAACAACAACAAAAAGTCATATGTCTTTAATTAACTATACTTAAACCATAATGTATAAAAATGTGCTTAACATTTCCATTTGTTATGATAAGGTACCTGATTTTGTTTTGTTTACTTGCACCTCAGTGTTTGTATACATGCAACACATTTATATTTTCTTTTGTTCATTTGTTAATTTGGTTTTTTGTTTGTTTGTTTGTTTGTTTGTTTTAAGACAAGGTTTCTCCATGCAGTTCAGGCTGTATTTGAATTCACTATGTAGCCCAAGCTGGCACTGAATTTACAGTGATCGGTCCTCCTGCCTCAGTCTCCGGAGGGCTGAGATTACAGGCGTGTGTCAGATGCCTGGCTTTGGGGTTTTTGTTTTGTTTTGCTTTGTTTTTCCCCCCATTCAACACATTTAAAGATTGTAAAGGAAAAAAAAATATGAATTAGGGTTAGCACCTATCACATAAATTATTTTTATCCTAAGCCATAACTATAACACCAAAAGAAAAATTTTGTGAAACATTTTTGTTGCTAATGTGAATGTTAACGAGTTGAAAATTTATGTGTTAGGAAGTGCTTTCATCTAGATTATGAAACAATAGAATTTAATAGCTTTGAAAGAGCTATTAAGTAGACTGTGTCAAAAATATGTATTGCAAAAGTCCCTCGACATATTTATATAAGTGGAGTCATATAGTTTATCATTTCAATTACCAATATACTAAAGAAGAAAGAATCAATAGATTAAAGCACTTTCATTATATG
The DNA here is from genome assembly GCF_012274545.1 of Fukomys damarensis. Lineage (NCBI taxonomy): Eukaryota > Metazoa > Chordata > Mammalia > Rodentia > Bathyergidae > Fukomys > Fukomys damarensis. Next base: position 23,951,507 of record NW_022900932.1, read on the forward strand.
GGATGATGGTTACAGGCAAGCAACCAATCTTGGGCCTTCAAGGAAGTTAACACAAATAACTTAGATATTTAAATGACATTCTCTGTAACATCCCTGAGCACAACTTATTATGAAGAATAAAAATTTAGTCTATACATACAATGATGATCAAATAAGAATTACAGCATGGTAACAAAAAAAAATCATATCCTACAAATTGTGTCAAGCTGCTTTGGAATAAAATGAAATGAAAATAAGGGAAATACCTGAGCTTTTTAGTAGACAATATCAATAAATGGATTTCTGATTTCATTTAATTGATATGAGGATTATATGAGGACAGTCATGGATATAATTTGCTCTAAGGCATTATTACTATTCATATTGTTTTATATATAGACTAGGTTGGAGGAAAGGAATTCTGTATAATGATAATACAGAACAAAGGCACAAGAAAGGGGAGGCAGTTTCAACTGTAAAAAGAGTGGTAAATCTTAAATGCTACCACTTCTGACAATCCATAACTAAATATCTTAGAGTTAGAATGTCTTTGACAGTTTTCTTTCAATATCAGCTTTCAGAGGGCGTCTCTGTAAAGACAGTTTTTATTTGTAGAGACAGAGGACGAAGATAACACTAGGTCAGGAGACAATTTATGAACTAGCAAGCTGAATTATTATAATAAATTCCACTTGGGTAAAGATGATAATAATGTGATAAATACCATGTCTTTCTCTATTCTTCTCTACAGACAAAACTGAGCAGTAACACTAGGGTGGGTGTTTCAACAAACACACTTGAAATTTATTACTTTTCTGCCTGTCAGGGATGGTTGGTATACATAAACAGATTTTTACACTGTTCATAATTTTCCAAGTATGGAATTAACCAATATAACGTACACAATCTGACATATTCCATGAAATCCTTTTAGGAATTTGTACCCCTTAGAAAAATTTAGAAGAATTTTAAGACACTAAAGTTTCCTTTAATGCCACATAAAACTGTTATAATATATAGTTTTCAGTTAAGAAAATGAAACATAATAATGACTTCTTTCCTAAACACAATACTTAAGATTTTTGTCAATTTCCTTATCTAATGTACTGATTATTGCACTACTCAGCAAAAAACATTAACAAAGCAGCATAAAAATTAAAGCTATTAATAAGTAGTGTTTTTAAAGTACAGCCTGAGAAACCCAAACGTTAAGCAAAAACATCATAACAATACATGACTTGGAAGTGATAGATAATTATATTTGATTGAAAAAATCATTTATTCAGTTTTGTTATTCTGATATACAGTATGTTGGTTCACGCTACACAGAATACCCCTTGATACCATTTCAGTGATATAACTGATTGTAAAGAACTCACCTGAAATTCAGGGTAAGTTCAAAGTATATTCTCCCTGTGAAGGCTTTCTAGATTTCTTTACTTAGGACAATCTCCACCATTCTGAACTTCCACAATGTAATATTATACATTTATTGAGAATTTATTTTACTCTAACCTATTATAAAAGTATGTTCACACATATTTATCCTAATTATAAATGCTGGAATGAAAGGAAAGATGATCCTGTTATATCAATATCATATGTACACTCTATTAAGATAAGCATCTGCTGAATATAGAATACATATATAGAGCATAAATGCATTAGATTTTAATAAATTTCAAATACGTTTATAACATGTACAGTGATATAAATCAATGCATATTAGGAAACTATGCTTTTACCTATACTAAAACACTTAAAAAGAAAATGATATTAGATACTACAATTAATGTCATTACGTACCACAGCAGTGTAAAAGAGATTTAGAAAACTGAAAAAAATAAAAAATTTGGATTATTTCTCCTGATGTATCATCATTCATAAAAATCAGTCAATATTGAATACTATATACTGCAATAATTAAATTATTCAAATAATGTTTATTTGCTTTATATTTTATGTGTATATGGCTTAATTAAACAATTATCCAGGGCTAAAACTGAAACTCATTGTCAAAAGATGATTCTGAGCATGTGCAAGGTCCTTGGTTCAATCCTTAGAACAGTAAATTATTCAAAAAGAAAATCACAACTCTTGACCGAAAAAAATGTGATAATGATTAGATTATAAACCATGCAGTTCAAAGTTACGATATAAATATTTTATATGGTAAACTGTTTTGGTGTTATGGGGAATTAAAATCTCATAAATAAGTGAGTGAAATATTCCAATTATTTTTTCTGTGTTTGTTTATATATTAACCTCATACGAAAGCAATAATTTAAATTATTTTATTTTATACATGAAAAATACTATAAAGAGACCAGAAATAATTTAAATGTCCTCAAATGCCTAAACTGCACACTTTCTAAGATGAAGGCAAATGGAATTTATTTGTTATCTGTGAAGTTGTTTCTGACATTTGCAACAAGTTTTATGGTGCACAGGTGGATTTTATTAAAGCATTTGCACTTTCTTTGTGAAACAAAATTTATACACTGGAGACATCTTTCCATCGTTATTCGTAAAAGCTTAAGGATTTAGAAAATCCATATAAAGCCCTCCTTCATCTCTCCCTTTTATAATTACTGCAAAGCTAGGACATTTATTTGGTACACAAACCCAAAAAGAATACTGTATATTTTGTTGATCCTTTTGCTACTGCTGCTGCTGATTTGGAAGATAGAAGATAAGTGCAATAATATCTTTTAAAATAGTCTATCCAGCTCATTCTCATGTAGCTTTTTAAAAATATATTTAAAATACAAAGTTGAATATATGTCCATTCAAAAATATTTACTTGACTCACTGCCAATATTGAACACAAGCAAATTTCTTGTGTGCCAAAGGAGCTGATTTTGAGCAATGACCATATATTTAGCTCATTTTTGAAATTGATAACATGACACAGGCAAAGTAGAGCATCGGGATGTAATTACACTTGAGTATAATTAAACTATTCTTGGCAGATTCTTCTAGGTTTATACAACTGCCAAATAAATTTAAAAGTTTTTTTTTTTTTTTTTCTTGGAACCGGGGATGCCAAAAAAATTTTAAAATTTTTTTTTTTTTTTTTTTTTGGTACCGGGGATCAAACTGGGGTCCTTCCGCTTGCAAGGTAAGTGGCGCAACCACTGAGCTAAATCTCCGGCCCTAAAAGTTTTTGTATTTATATACCAACAATCCTTTTAAAATCTGGAAAGGTTTATTTTCTAGAGATTTAAAAAATACGACTTAGTTTTTTGAGAATCATTTGTTCAGTACATTGGTTATTTTTGCTTTATTTGTTCTTTAGGTGTTAGGCTTGCACTCACTCTATATTTTGATTTTAATCCTCTGTCAGAAAAGTATCTGGCAAAGAATTTTCCCATTCTGTACACTGTTGCTTTACTCTGTTACCTGTTTCCTTTGTTACACAGAAGATTTTTAGTTTGATATAATTCCACTTGTGAATTCTTACAGTTATTTCCTGAGCTGTCGAAGCCTAAGGAAGTCTTTCCCAAGCACTTTTCAGTTTTCCCTCATTGTTCTTGGTGTTTCAAAGTTTTAGGTCTTGCACCGAATACTTTCTTGTAGTCTTGCTCATCATCCATTCCAAAGTTTCATCAAACAAGTCATTGCTTGATGTTCGCAAGATGCACATCATGCACATTAGTTAGTTTTCTTCTATACTTTACATATAACTTTGAAATGGACAAATATTTATATTAATGACTATGCAATGTTTGCTAACTTTATAATTTAATAGTATAATTAATCTATACAAATAATTTACCGTAATTTTGAAGAACCAGTGTTACTCTAAGGACAGTGTCCCGTGAAACAAAATTTTATGAATGAGGACTTTCCCTCTGACCAAGATACAGTAGCAGCACTCAGAGTTACCCTCCTGTTTAAAAGTTCAAAAATCAGAGAATTGAAGGGAGGGCAGGGACAAGGGGAAAAAATGAGAACCAAGACCTGTCATGTAGAGGTACAAGATCCCAACAATGAAAGTAACTGTACTGTGTCCCTAAAATGTACCAATAAACTCAATTAAAGCTGAAAAACAAACAAACAAACAAAAAACAGAGAATCTGGTAAGAGAAACAGAGCTAGAATTATAAGAACAGAGGATCAGAGAAGAAAGAATCAGAGAAAAAACTTAAGAAATATACAATTGATCCCCTCAAGTATTCAGTTGAGCACTGATCAGGACATTTGTGTAAGGAAATTATTTAAGGACACGGAAAGAGTCACTCAAAAAGATTGTTATTCACAAGAGGCTGGGAAGAATGTTTGTTATCAGAGCCAGACTAGAAATCTCATGACATAAGGCATTGATCCAAGCTCAGTAAATCTTGCCTCAGTGTGCATAATAATGTGGCTTAGATTAAGCATTGCTATGGTCTTTCCTGAAAAATCTTAAAAAGCAAACCCCAAAAATCAAACTGATTTCAAGTAATTTAACAGCATCCTGGAACAAAATTTCAAGATATGTATTGGAGGGTAAAATTATCCACGATCCCAAAATGGAAAATTTGTAATGTCTGTATTTAATTAAAAATTACTAGGAATGCAAAGAAACAGGCAAATGCAACCTATAAAGAAATGACAAATCAATTGAATCCAGCTTAGAGCTGAAACAGATATTAGAGCTAGCAAATTAGGGTGCTAAACTAATTAATGAAAACTGCCAAAAACTGAGAAGAGATTAAAATTTTACACCAGTTACAAGCAATAAATTAGGTTCCCACACTTTTATGAATTCTCTAAAAAGACATGGAATACCTTGGTCAAAGGTCTTTAATTATCATAGCACAGAAAGTAGCATGAATTCATATTTGCATTTGTTTCTCTTGACCCAAAACTTTGGTGTTACACAGAAGTGAAAAGGTGAATTCTGTACTTTGATGTGTTTCTCTTTTGCTGAGGATGAGGGGATTAAAATTTTTTAATAATGGAATGCAAATAATCCTATATTTTTATCCAAACAATAACATTAGATTAACTATTGATAATAAACAAGTCTGCCATTTGTTCCAGAGCAAAATATATTTTTCTATAGATGTTTGCTACACAACTGTCCTTAAAACATAGACAAATTAGTTTCTCTGCTAGCAAAATGTGCATAAACACGGGAGATCCATACAAATCATCTTCCATCGATCACTAGACTCACTAAGTTAGAATAGTTTCTTGATATCTAATATTGCTTACATTTGAATTTTCTTAATCATCCTTGAAATGTCTTTTACAGTGAATTGTTGGAGTGTTAGATACTAACTTTTAAATCTTGAACCTTTGTCAATTATTTCCATTCCTTGGTATTTTATGTAATGAATTTTTGGGATTAAATAATTTCTTTTAGGTTTATCTAATGCATCTTGATGGTATCTTTTACATAACCCTCTGTGCCTTGCATTTATTTTTCTTTTTCTTCTCTTGTTTTTGTATCAGGGATTGAACTCAGGACATTGCACTTGCAAAATAGGCAGCAGCATCACTGAGCTAAATCCCCCACCCTGCCTTGCATTTTTTATCTAAAAAGCACTTAGTCCAAGGTCTTGACTAAATTTAGATGAACATGTTAAACAAGAATACTTAAAGATGAAGCTAGGTACTTTACGTTGTATCATACCAGTTCACAGTGGCTTTTTTTTTATCAACATAAGAAAAGTTAATTTTAAGGTTCAGGTAGTGATAGCCTAATTTGCACATTAAAAGTTTTATATTGTCTCATATAAAAACATATAAAATATAACGTTTCAATATCAGAATTTTCATTAAATGATATCAGCTTGAATATATTATATACTTTATGTACTACAAAAGGTCAATAAAATGGTGATTTAAAAATTCTTTCATAACATACTTATTAGATGTGATTTTTTGTATGGAAGAATTTTTCCTAATCTTGTAGTTATTTGGTTACCTTAACATATAGTTTCTACTTGAGGGGAAAAATAAAGCTTAAAATAACCATTGTTTTTATTAAGATTTATATATAGTTGTATCCAAAAAGAGTTCAGAGTCCTTTGGCCTAACACTGACATCTAAAATAACTTAAAAATACAACAAATTATTATCACAGTCATTTTAAAATCATCAAGATATGAATCTTGAACAAGACTGAAGGCTACACAGAGGCATCTGCCTATTTTAGACCAAACATTCCAAAAAGACAGTCAGTCTTTCTGACATCCCAGAAACTTAGAGGAATTTCAGCTGACTTTAATAATAAGATAATTGTAAAAGACAAAGTCAACACAGAGCTACCATTCTGAGAGAAACAATAAGCCTTCGAAGAGAGTAGAGAAAATGCATTTTAGATAATGGAATCAGTTTGGAAGGTTCCCATTAAAATTAGATGAAACGAAAGTCATACTGTAGTTATAATGATAATATTTATTGTAACTCATACACTATAAAAACTTAAAACTTAAATTCTTCAGCTTAATAAGTATTCATAGCTGAAAATATGATGTTTATGGAATACTACTCAGTCATAAAGCATGAGGAACTAGAGACAAAGCTAAATGGATGCACATTGAGGTTATACTCAAGTGAAATAAAAAGGATGCATATGTGTAAATACCAAATAGCTTCTCTAGTGTGAGAAACTGAAAGTGTAAATAAGGACTAAAAGGTATAATAGATAATGTGAAATCGGAAGAAAAGGTGGAAAGGGTAAGGGGAAGTGGGAGGGGTATGGGAAAGAAAGATGGGGATGGAATTAACATGAGAAAAATAAAAAATGGAAACAAAGTCTTTGTAGACAGTCCGGGGTGGAGGGGTTGAAGGGAGGGCAGGGGAATGGGGAAAAATAAGAACCAAGATGGATTATGTAAGGGTGCAAAGTTCCAGTGATGAACGTCATTATATTGTATACCTTAAATGTACCAATAACATTAATTAATTAAAAAATATGATGTTGAAAATTTATTTTAAAATAATTCTTTGGTTATGGACTAAATGTTTTGTGTGAAATAAGATTGTACTTTATTGGTATTAGAAAGGCATGAGGTTGTGTTATACTGTTCTGTTTACCATTATGCATTCAAAGTTTTTCATTAAAAATAAATGAATTCATTATGATTTTCAATAAAATGGAAGGTTATGACATAATGAATCATGCCACTTTTGGAAATAAATATTGTGGATCTGATTTCTGACAATTTAATTTAAATTTGTGAAAAGTTGGAGTTTAAAACAATATTTGTTTTCTTCTATAAAAACTTTTCTCAAAATATTAAAATTTGTATTTCTATTTTTCTCTCTTTGATAGATGTAGATTATATGATCACTGTTTAATGGGATGAGTTCAGATCCAGAAGGAGTAATTTTACTTAGGTTGATTAGTAACACTAGGGGTATGAATTATTTCTTTTAGTAATTATTGATAGGAATATCTCAAAATTAGTAATATTTTAAATTAATTCATACAGAGAATAGTGTCAAAGTTACTACCCCTAAGGTAATTTTGGAATTTGAGATGCAGTGTATAACTGAAGTTCAACTGTTGAGACCCAGATTCCAGTCCAAGCTCAATTATAAGAGTAAAGCTACGAAATGAAGACTGCTGTGTATGTACGATGGACAAATTGAGTCCTCACTTGAGGCAGCTCATGTTTTGGAGATGCTTGGAAGTGCTCAGCATATGTTAAATGTTGAGGTATAAAGTATCACTTTCTGATTTTTTTTTTTTTTTTTTGCAAAAGTTCATATGAAATACTGTGTTTCGGGAATGGAATGGTTAAGCCACCTCTTGAGCAAGGTGGTGCAGCCTGTATTTGTTCAGTGGTTTGGAGGAGGTGGGAGGGAAGCAAATTCAAAGTGTTATGTTAATGTGTTTGTCCTTGGTCTTTTTAAATGCATGTTTTGTGGCATTTGTTTTGCTGTGTATATAGTGTATAGAAAACAAGTAAGTCCAACTTTTGCAACATCTAGTTCCTAAATGTTATGGAGGTTGCCAGTGTATGACAAAGTATTAAAGGTAGCACATTTTGTAAAAAAAAAAAAAAAAAAAGTAGAGTTACATACTGGCTTCAATTTTTCAGGATATAAAATAAAAATTTTTATAAAGTAGATTTGTCTTTTTGCAGGTAATTATTGGGTAGAGGCTTGAGTGGGTATCACACTTTACTAACAAAAGAATAATAAAATTCTATGTTGAGTTATATTTCTTAAATACTTGTACCAAGCTTTACATATGAAAGGTAAATAACAGAGGTGGATTTTCAGACAAACAATGTTAAAGCATAAAAGAGATCTTGATTTTTTGAAAACATCATTGAGTTTTTTTATTCTCTTTAATTAATATGGTATTTCCGGTAGGATTTTTTTTTTTATGAAATCAAAGCTTGACTAGAGTATTTGAAAAAGCATAAGAATAGGATTATTTGGCATGATAACTTTAGAAAATAAGGGATGTTAGTAGACTGGGTGTGAGAAGTCTCCCAAAAAGTAGATGGGGGTAGGTAGGGTAGGTAGGTTCTCTGCCTTCTACCACAGAAAAGGAATTTTGTCAGTGAGAGGTACACAGAGGTTCATTAGGCAGAATTTCAAAAGTATGTACTCAGAGAGAATAGAGTACAAATACTCAAGAGAAAGGTGCATTATGATCAAGGTCTGGGGTTTTATGTGGTCTTGGAGGAATTCTCAAGATAGGTGACCAAGGATGTGTATTCCTACTATGTTATCCATCTGATGGGCTACATTCAAATACAAATCATTAATGTATATTTGAAGCTGAGATATCCTGACCCACTAATATTGATGTCTCCTTGAGGATGGTCACCTGTAAAAGAAAGAGAATTTATTGATGAAAAACATAGTCCCATACATAGGCCAATTTATAGGCTTAGCATGTCTCCTAGGAATTTTTTTTTTTCATGATTTCCTTGCAGGGACAAAGGCCACAGGCTTAAATCACTTCTGTGTCCTAAAAGTACAATTTTCCTAAAGTGTGATTTTCCTTCCCCCCTTAACCTATTATTTGTATATTCAAAAGACATATTTAAGTCTCAGAAGACTTTGAGAACAATTTTGTTAAACTTAATTCATTTTTTCATTTCCCAAACATACAATATACTAAGGACTCTTTGTGAGAATTTAATACCTATTAATATGCTGTAGAACTTATGTAGTTTTCTTGGCTTTGGACAACACAAATTTATTTCATTAGCACTACGTAATATGAACTCTTCTAGGACCAGGAATTACAAAAGAGAAGATATGAGAACTCTGCCCTTATCATGTTTTTAGACTAGTGTAGTGGTTCCTGACCTTCTTAGTACCAAGCACACGTTTCGTAGGACACAATTTTTCCGTGGACGGGATTGTGAATTCTGGATAATTCAAGAGCATTACATTTATTGTGTACTTTATTTCCATTACTATCTTGCAATGCATAACTAAATAATTATTCCACGCCTCATACTGCAGAATCAGTGGAAGCCCTGAGCTTGTTTGCTTACCACCAGATGGTTCCATTGGGGAGTGATGGGTGAGAGTGACTCCCGTAATGGGTTGCTTATGTTCAGTCTGTAATCTTGTTTTGGTCGCCATCACTGCAGAAAACCCTGATTCACAAAGATAAGAAACTGGAAATGGAAGCAGGTTTTGCAGTACTTTTGTGGCAATCTCAGCATATTCCACCATAACTTTAATCTAGAATGTATGGAGATTTGAAGTTGTTTCAGCCATATTTACCTTTATTCATTAAGGTTATTGCTACATTTTAGGAATTTGATATGATGACATTCATTGGGAATTTGTGCCTTTACATGACGCATCTTGGTTCTTCTTTTTTCCCCCTTCCCCTGCCCTTACTTCAACCCCTCCATCCCTACCTATTTATAAAAACTTTGTTTCCTAGAGACATTTATAGCTAAATTGATGCACAATGAGGCCACACTCTTAAGTAAAATTAATAAGACACATGTGTGTAAATACTGAGTAGTTTTTCTGTTGTGAAAAAATGAAATTTTAAATAAAGATTAAAATGTATAATAGATAATGTGAAATAGGAAGAAAAGTCCTAAAGTGGAAGGGGGAGGGGAAGGGGAAAGGGAAAGGAAAGAAGGGAAAGAAATAAATATGAGAAAAGGAAAATATGTAATCAGCCATATTTTTAAGGCCACTGTCATTTGTAATTTCAGCATTTGATGCTCTTCTATCATGGATAAAATCAATTCACCTGGCTTATTCACAGATAGGTCACAGATTAATTTGTTCCCAGTTTCTCAGTCTTTTTTGGTTGTGAAGTGAAAGTCAAACTCTTTTAAAAGTGGAGATAGTTATACACCAGAGATAGAAAAGACGACCTCCTCTTAGTTTCTTTCAAAATCTCTTCTGGTGTTTGAAATGTCAAAAATCCTAATGTTCGCTCATAACTCCAACTTCAGTTTGACTTTGAAAGCAATAATTTCATGTTAACTTGAACACACTTGTCATATTCTTCTTAAATGACAGGTTGCATTTTTGAACGAGTTGAATATGTCCCATGAATAAGAAAGTTTTTTTTTTATTCATTCCACGTCATTAAATTATGCTTCAGTGGTGAATGTTTTTCCAAAAGAAATATCAGGAGCAGCTCTCATAACCTAAAAATTATGATCTAACTTTAGAAATCCATCTCACTTCTAAGTAAGAGAGAAGACACTTGTGCGTTGCTGCCATCTCCTCACAGAGTTGGGTGAACATACACACATTAAGGACATGTATTTTAATGTGGTTGGTGATTTTAATTGCACCTCACAAAACATTAATAAGTTCAGGTGTCGGTTTTTGGCTAGCCAGCCTTTCTCTAGAGATGACACAGAGCATAGATTCACATTCAGAAGCAGCCCCTTTGATCCTAGTCATGACGTCTGAAAGGTTTCCAGTCAGGGCAGCCACTCAGTCTGTATATATGCTGCCATAAAATGACCCATTCAATTTTCCTGATATGTAATCATTTAAAGACTTGAATAATTCTTCAGCTATGGTGTTGGTCAGCAACAAACATAACATATTTCCATGCACATCCTCCTGAAAAGTATATAAAAAGCAAGCGTTTTTGCCCTGTTGTCAACACTGGTAGATTTGTCACCCTGAATTGCATATCAGTAACCCTCTATAATAATTGTGCCTCAGTGTTTTATCACTTCATAAAAATATGATTTTAGCTGAAAAAGGGGCACCTGCTACTTTTTGAAGAAGCTTCTCCTAAAAGTACACAATAAATGTCCTTAGCAGCAGGCAGGATGAACTCTTTATCAATAGTAAAGGGCTTCTTAGTGTTAGCAATGTGGTTAGCCACCAAGAATGATACTCTCAGTGCAGACACACTGATTAAGAAGTGGCCTTCAATAATTGGTTCTGTTCATTGTATTCAGATTTTTTTCTTTTGAAAAATTTAAATCTTGCCTTTTAATGTTAAGATCATTTGTCTCTATGTGACAAATCCGTTTTGAAGGCTTCATGACTTCGTTGGATTGTGGGTCACCACATATACAAAGCAGTCTTGGAGAATAAGAATTAATTGTTGGGATGAACACATATTTGAGTAGGGCTCTTGATATTTTCTCTTAAATGTAGCTTACTTTTTGTTGGCAGTGTTCAAGTCTTCTGGTGTTTCACCATTGGGCCTTTTCCTCTTCAAAAGCAGCTTTCCAATGACACATGTACACTAAGATTAGCTTGTGGGCTTGCCAAAATTGTGAGAGAGAAAAATGCACAGGACAGGAAAGGAGGCTGGATGAGAAGGGTAAATGAAATAACATGTGGGCCTTAAATGGACTTAAATAAGTGTGGAATTCTGACCTAAAGCCCGCCACCAGATGAAGATCTACAGTTGAGGAACATCAACTCACTTGTCACTATAAAGTATGCCATCAGATGCAAGCTGGTTATCACTTTGCACTAACTGATAGGATTTTAACATGAGTCTCTAAGCAACTGATTCATTATGGCCTCTATGTAGTCAAAGCCTTCTGCTAATATTAATCTGTGTTTGTAGCTGCTCCCCCCAGGCTCACATCACTACCTCAGCTGTACCTAGGATCATCAGGCACTAGATTGTCATAGAGTATGTCATTTATACCCCTCAGCAGGACATTTCACAGTATGCTTCATGCTTGTGTGCAAATCAAATGCTGGCACTGATCTGACAGGAGATGGAGGTCAGGCAGTAGTGCTTTCAGTAGGTAGAGGTATAAATACAGATGAAGCTTTGCTTTCTAGCCTGCCACCCACCTGCTATGTGTCTTAGTTCCTAATAGTCAGTAGACTGGTACCGTGGCCACAGTTTTGGGTACCCATGGCCTAGAGGTTAAATCAGCCTTTTAACTCTTCCTTTTTCATATCTCTCTACCTTTATTTTAGTGGTTCTCAGATTGTGGAAGCAAGTATATACTGAATGTTTCTAAGTCATTTAGAGATATTTGTCAAAAGGCAGATGCCTATGGTACTTTTCCCACCTCCAGTGCTCTTCCTAATATTCAAAAATACTTTCAAAGAAGAAGATAAACATGCAATAAAAAACTCCTTTTGTGAAGATTTTATTTTATAGCATGTACCATAATTGCCAGAATCCTTTAAACACGCCCAGAATACAAACATTTGAAATGATAAAGTTCTTGTCCTAAAATGCTTTCTTTATTGGATTTTCTTTTCTAAACAGCAGTATAGAAGATAGTTTGTTTTAATCTCTCTGTAATTATGATAATTGGTCATAATTTTTGATCAGATTTAAAACCCCTCCTAATACTATTAAACCTTATTTCCTTTGAACCTATTATAAACTATTGTAATGAACACCTACTCTTTGTGCAATGTAGAAAAAGAATGAAAGTCTCTTATATCTGGGAACCAGTTCTAGAAAGGCCTGAGAGTTTTACTTATGAGCAGTGTCCTAAGAATGAAGACAGATGTTTATTCATGAAACTTACATTTAATCTGAGAATCCAGTGAGGTTCACTGAGGAAGTTCCTTCTGGAAAAAAAGTTTACATTCATGCAGTGTATAGGGCTTCTAAAATGAGATTTTTAAAAAAAAAATATTAAAGGTGCAGAGAACAGAAAGAGAAACACATTTAGAATATAGTTATATTTAGAATTCATTACTAGATCAGAATGTTGTAACAAAAATTTGGAAAGGCAATTTAGGATGGGAATTTAGAGGTCAGTAATGTTAAAATAAAGCAAAGCTAAAGCAGAATATAAAATAAATTATTAAATTTCCCCTTTCTTCCTTTCACATTCTTTCCTTCTTTCTTTCTTTCTTTTTTTTAAACCCCCAATTCATTTTGCCTGAAGTTGTAAAATGCTCAATGACTACCTGGGCAAGCAAAGAAAGGTCATACACAGCCCAAATATCCGTGTAAAACTCTAAGAACTCATAGGAAGGTATCATTCTTAATTTTTTTTCAGCACTTAGGTTGACTACATTTAAGACCTATAGTTTCTTATTTCAAACATTTTTCTTTTTAGTAATTATGATGTGAAACTTGAGACAGCTGTCTACTCATGAGTGAGTCAATTTCCTAAGTTACCACCTTTTGATAGGTTATTGGTAAGTAGCTCTAGACAGAAATCTTCCAGCTCACTTTCCACTATTATTCTGGAAACCCCTCTGGTTCACTTGTTTGTAATAACACCAGGAGCGTGCTTTGGAATACATTTGCATATGACTCCCTTGATGAGCTTTCAGAAGTACATGTGCATGCTCTCAGCAGGATGTGAGGTTCACAAGACATTTATCTTTATCTTTAAATGTGGCATGTCCGAAAAGGTTCAGTGTCAGAGAAAAACCTGGAAGCATCTGTTTTGTACCTTTCTTGTGGCTGGAGACACTCAGATGACAAGGCTGTCAACTTGTCAGTTTTATGAGTACAAGAGAAATTTAAACTAAGAGTCAAGCTGAAAAATGACATATTCCATAAAAACATCCCTTAGACTGCATTTCTAAATACAATGTATTTTTGCATACTAGCCAAAATACAATTACATGCACAGTTGCACAGGCAAATACATGGGAATATTTTCGTAAGGGTGATTTACAGTAAACAAGTGCAATTAGAAGCTGAGAAGGTTTTTCCTTCTTGCAGTATGTGACTAATAAAACAGCAAATGGTATTACAGAGCAATTAGAGAATACAGAAGTGTATTTTTTTTAGCATAGTCAGTGTCAGTATTAAAATGACTTTGACATCATTTATTTCCAATTATTTATAAACCTTCGTGAAGTCCCTGATAGTTTCCAACTCAATGCACAGAACACCTTCAAAATACAAAGGAAAGGGGAGAAGCAGAGAGGATGAATTTACCAAAATGTGAACTAGATTAATATTTGTAAATAGCTTCTTCAGCTTTCTTTTTTGAGGTTTCTGTCTGTGTCCGGCAGGGGTTCTAATGGCTTTCATGCAGACAGTCCATTGTCTCAGAGCAAAATTTAACCAGAGCCATCTCTGACAAATGCTTCACTTGTTTACTAAATATTTTCTCAGGGGAAAAAAATTCCCAAAACCCATAAACAGTTCATCTCTATTTCCTCTCATTTATTTTTCTAGAAAATGCAAATAATTAGCCTTCTCCAATCAATGGTTTTCTGTGATCTTCTAGTGGCCATTATTGGTGTGATTCCTTCCTAAGACAAATGTTGGCAAATTGGTGATAAAATATAATTTAAAATAACCAGATGGAAACTCTGTGGATTCCAAATTGTATTTGGAAAAACTAATCAAATTAATGCAAATACAAGATATATGTGTGTGCATACAAACTCATATATTTGTGTTTTACATATATATGTATCTTTGTTTTGATTTGAACATTAGTCTTCAAAACTTTATTTTTAATAGAAGCTTGATTACTAATACATAGGGAAATTACTTAGGATTCTTAGATTTATGCTCACATAGATATGCAAACATATCATTATAGAAAATGCAGTTGATTTCTCTTCATGACCGTGATCAGTAAGTATGCCTCAGTATATAACTATTACTCCTTCCAACTTCCATAGTCTTAGATTTTCCAGCTTTAGAGTTAAAACTATGAAACCCAAAAACATTAAATTGGAAATATGGATTGAGAATGGATTTTATTTTTAAAGAAAGCAGGAAAATATCCTAATGTAACATAAATAACTACTGGCATTTTTCCACACTTAAAGTAAACCAAAATAAGTGAGGTAAGCTTTCTTTGTGGAATATAGCCTTTAATTCAGCGTTCTGATCTCTGCAGACCATAGCTACATCACAATGTAACATGCACACAATTTATGCATGCATTTGGAAAAAATGCATTAGCTACAGAAAACTATTTGGTTTGGAAAAGGCTACAAGAAGTAGGAGAGTTGATCTTCAGTATGATTTCTTTAATATTTTACTGAAAAGCAAAAATCAAAATACTCCATTTCTATAAGTTTCAAGTGATTTCTTGCCAATGAGAAAGATATCCAAATACTAATAATTTAGAGTTCATAAAAATCAATTAAATTGAAACGGATAAAGATTTATACCTAGGCATTAAATAAAAAGATAAACAATGATACAAATACATTAAGATATGTGAAATATGAGTTTTCAAAAGGTTTTAAGTAGTTTCTATGAGGACTTAAAGACTAGAGAATGCCATTGACAGTGGGTCAATGTTTTGAACATTTTATAGACTTTGAAAGTGAGAGGAAAGAAAGGCTTGCATTACCAATAACGATGCAAATAACTTCCAGAGTCTTGATCATGAAGTTTCCATTAGTCTTAGTATAGTAATGGTTTAAAAACTTGCTTAAACATTATGTAGAGCAGGATAGAAGGACAGGTGCCGGAAGACAACTGGAGAGAAATTCTGGGTGAAGACTGTAGTTGTGAATAAAGATGAACAGTTTTGCTTGCTCTACAATAAAAATTTGGACAAAAGAGACAATTTCAACCAGCAAAACAAACATAAATAAGTAAATCAAATAATATTATTTCTTATGTGGTCTTTTACTTAATTGCTGCTACATATATTTGAATTTACCATTACATATTATGGGTAATATTAGTCCAGTGTATATGCAACAGAATCACTTCCTAGAGTTAAACTAGTTTGCCAGGCTCTACCCCAAAGTTCTTCATTCAGGAGGTGTGGAAGGAGTCTGAAAATTGTATTTCCAACATGTTCCTAGTTGACACTGATGCTGCTCTGGACTTGGCTCAGACTTTGGGAGTTACTTGTTTGGTTGATGTTTATTCACAGATAGATAGTAAAATTTTTATTGTGATATGACAAGAAATGATAGATTAAAATCATTCAAATTTCTCTTCTGCAGTATTTCTCAAAAATTTTAATATGAAAAATACATTGAAAATATTGTCAAATATTTCACCAGATGGAGCTAAACAAAAAAGGTAATATTCAGTATTATTGCAATCAGAAAGAGGGAATGAATTCAACTCTGTTGAAAGAAAAGAGAATTATGCTGAGATTCCAAATCACTTCAGAAGGATCATGCTGTTGTAAAGAAATCAACCAAAACCAAATGCTGGTAGGGCTGTAGAAAAAAAAAAGAAACCTTCCCACTGTTGGTGCAAGTATAGCCTGGTGAAACCACTGTGGAAATCAATGTGGAGATTTCTCAGAAAACTGAAAATAGAGGTTCCATATGACCCAACTGTTTCCCTTCTTGGTGTATTCCCAAAAGGAATGAAAAGTATAATACCACAGAGATACATGCACACCCATGATTATGACAGCATAGTTTGTAATAGCTAAATCTTGGAAGCAATCCACATGCCCATTAACCAATGAATGGATAAGGAAGATGTATATCTATATATCTATGTCTATATATCTATATGAATAGAACAAGACAATGTAAAACCCAAAGAAATAGAGAAAGAATTTACAATTTTAAGATTTCTAAAATAAATGCTATAGTAAAACAGAAGCCAGAAACTAATAATCTGGACAGTATGTATCTAAATTTAAGTCAAATTGAGGAGAACATTAAGATCATTTTGGTCACCATTCAACAACAGGATGTAATGTGTGTTCTTACCGAAAATTATTTACTTTTTTTTCTGGAGCATTACTGATTTTTTTTTAGTTGTAGTAGAGGTATTGCTTTCCTAAAGAATAAATTGTTTTTTTTCAAAAAAAATTATTTTATGAGAAGCCTTGTTTACAATACTCAAAGAATTCTTACCAAATGTTATTAAGCTACTTATGGTGTCATTTGCCAAAGAAAACAGCATATTTCTCTGAGTAGGAGTTGCTTGAAGGGATAAATGGCACAGTAAAACCTTGAAGGCTAAAAGTGGGAAATACATAAGGTAGATGGATTTTGTAAAATCTGGTCCTTATTTTTAGAATGCTAACACATCAATTAACTTTGATGTGAATATGCTGCATGTGCATATGGTGGTAGAAACGCTTCACATCTTTGGATGTAAGCGTGTATTTTTAGCTACATATGTGCTGTCAAAAGTATCTGGAGGTATCACACTCATATGCACAAATGCAACCTGGTATTTATTCTTTCACATTCTTTTTTTTCTTTCAATTCTTTTTCTTTCTTTCCATTGCTTTATCTAAGCTGTACATAGACAAGTAGGAGTCTGATCTTTGATAAATTTTTCAAATTTAGCCACAGATTATCCAGATATTCTTCTCCATTTATAATAAGATATTAAGAATTTTAAATTTATATTTACATTGCCTTTCTTCCTTGAATATAAAAATATTTTTGTTTAGATTCTTTTGCAATAAAACCCAGGAGGGGCCGAAGATTTAGCTCAGTGGTTTCAGCGCCTGCCTTGTAAGGACAATGTCCTGAGTTCGATCCCTGGTATCAAAAAAAATTAAATAAAATAAAAAAAAAAATAAAAAAAGAAGTACATAAATAAAAAGACAAGATTCTTTATCTACAAACCTCTAAGCCTCTGTTCTTTCACAGGAAGAAAAATATTTCTAATATTTCCCATTATATTTCTAAAGCATACACTTTTAATAAAGCAATATAATAATTTTATACATATTAACTATCGACTTTCTAATAAGTAAAATAAGAATGTAGCACTTGTTCAACTCCTTCAACTGCTAGGCCAACATTAGATGTTCTCCTGATACACTTGTATTACAATTTGGGATAAGTTAGTTTTATATAGTTTCATCACAGTAAAATATATAAAAATTCATGATAATATTTACAGCTGAGCTGAATACCATATTATGATTGTATTTCCTTTCTTATGAACCTTCTCACCTTCCATTCCAGTTTAATTATAGCCTTATTAGAGGCTTACATAGCAATCTTTCACCTAAATGAACCATGACCAAGTAAGATTCTCAAAGGCCTTGTTTCATGGTCAAATACTTCATGGACTAATCAGGAGCAGAGTTTTCTTGTAAACAGTTTTTCTAGACCACATCCTCCTCTAGCTTCAGTCTGGGCCAGTGAGTCTTTAGGACTGATGCCTAAATATTACTTGGGGCTTTGTGGTAGCATGACCTGAAGGTTTCTCTTCTCACCGCTGTAGGTGATATCTTCTTGCTTAGATTCCACATCTTTTTCTTGCCTGTTCCTTGTTAGTAGTCCCCCTTTTTTTTTTCTGAAACATCTTGGGAAACTTTCAATGAAAAGTTAATTTTTTGAGGCTATAGAAACCTAAAAATATCTGACATTTATCCACAGACTTAAGCAATGATTAAGATCTAGTTCATAATTTTGTATGTAAATGGCAAAATGGTGTTTTAAGAAGGAAAGCAGAACGGGAAATGGCTTACAAGGTGGGTTGTGCCAGATTGTCAGCAACACTATTACTTTATGCTTCCGTCCTCTGCCTTACAATAATATTTCTAGAGGCAAGAAATATCCTTCTTAGGGTCCGACCTTGTGGGAATCTGAGCCAGATTCTATCAGTCACAGATCCTTGTCTGAGAAGTGGGAGGTAGAAAGGTCACATACTGGTTCTCCAGCAGATAGGACAGGATGGGTTCCATGAATAAGAAAGTTTTTCATGCTTCTCCGATTGTTTCCCTGAAAAGCCTGCCTCTTTGCTGGAGACAGCAAGGATGACAAGGGTTTTTCATTAAAGATGCTAATTCCTGGAGATCTAAATGTAAACATTGAAAACTCCTAATGCAATTTCTAACCTTTTATTTCCCCCTAGCCCTTTCAGTTTCCTTATTTCTCTACTGAAGTAGTACTGAAATAAAAGGCTAAAGGGATGGAGAAGAGACTTTTCCAAGACTCTCATTAAAAGTTAGCATTTTTTAGGCCAGGCGTGGTGGCGCATGCCTGTAATCCCAGCACTCCGGAGGCTGAGGCAGGAGGATCGCTGTGAGTTCGAGAACAGCCTGGACTACATAGTGACTTCCAGGTCAGTCTCAACTACATAGTGAGACCCTGTCTCAACCCCCCCCCAAAAAAAGTTAGCATTTTTTGACATTGGGAAAATGCAGAGAAAATTAGCACCTGAAGACAGAGAAATTAAATTCATGTATTAAAAAAAAAGGCTCAGAGAGCCAAGAGAAGAGGTGACAGAGGATGGAAGTGTGGGTAAATACTGCAAATTTGCGGTGAAATGAAAAAATATGGAGAACTTAGCCTAAGTGTGTAGTTTTGGATAAAAAAGTTATGAAAATGCGTGGGTAAATTATTAATTACAAGTCCTTAATGCTTTTTGAAGAAAGGCAAGTTTGGGATTACTTTTAAAGATTACTTTGTGTTGCTGGCTAGCAATTGAGTATCCAGTGCTTATTGGAGATGGGATTGTACATGGCTTCTTAATTCATGTGAATTATATTTAAAAATATAAGGAAGCAACTTGCTCAAATGTAGCTGGAGTTGACCTATCACCCTTCGGTACTTTCTGCCTTGTTTTAAATCCATCTTGGGAAAAAAATCCTTAAAATTAATATTTTCTTCAAAATACTTTTAAGGAAAAGTCCCCTGGAAGGACAAGTTCCATTTTTGAATCTCCATCACACACACAAAAGTTCCAGACAATAAAGTTCCTCAATATCATTTACTCTCTCAGGACTACTATTCAGTCTAACATTTCTCCCCTATTGCTTACAGCTGGTTTCTTAAAACACACACACACACACACACACACACACACACACACACACCACCCAACCATAACCACATCCTCTTTTCTGAGATCTGAAAGTTAGGGAGTAAGCTTTTGTATCATTCTTTTTTTTTTTCTTTAAGCTTATTCTATAGCTTCTGTTTTTTTCTAACTTTTAAGTATACAGCAATGTATTTAATCAAAATAGGAACTGCTGTTCATACTAATAAAAAAATACAACTCAGCTTCTATAATGAATCTCTTAGCTATTGAAAAGACCTATGAATAACAAATAAAAGAAGGAAAAGTTTACTTTGGGTTTGAGAGGTTTCAGTCTGTGTGTATGGGTCTGCTGTGGGTCAGAACATCAGGTGAAAGGATTTCGCAGAGGATGCTGATTACCTCACGGAGTCCAGGAAGCCAGAAGAGTGAGAGCAAGAGCAAACAAACGAGGGTATACATTAAACACACCTTAGAAAAAATTCTTTCCTAAATCATGATTCTTACGTAAGATGAATTTCTGTGTTCTGCTGTTTCTATATTTAATTTTTATTATTTTTATAGTAATGCTTATCACAGTTACTTTTTTGTTACTGAGACAAAATATTTGACTCTCAAAGTTAAAAGGAGGAAGATTTCTTTGGCACAAAGTGTTTAGAGGTTTCAGCTTATAATTGACTGGCTCCAAGGCAGGGTGGCAGGGTAGAGGGTCAACACAGAGGAGGAACAGTGCGTTGCAGGTAGAAGACAGCAATAGCAATCAAGTGACAAGCCTCCTTCTCTTCCTTATATTTCTTCTAGGCCACCTGTCCTAAAGGCAGGTAGCACTCACAATCTTAATCCTAGCATTGCACCATGAGCCCCACACTCTCGATCCGGCCACCTTAGAAAACCCTACCTAGGACTGCATGAGGCTTTGGGGGGACATCTAGACACAAGCCATAACTCTGTTTATGAGGAACAGTGTGATAATTCAACATATGCATACTATTTCTACAAGTTTGAGACAGCTTTTCCTTTTATTGTTCATTTCTTCCTTACATAGTGAATAAAAAAATTCTCAGGAGCCATAATATTAAATAAGTAGTGAAATATCACACTTCATATTATGTATTTTTCACTATCTCTTAAGATTTTTCCCACCTACTAAAGGGAAAACAATATATACTCTTTAGGACATTATGCTTTTATCAAATAATTTTGGTAAAACGATTAGACTAAATATTGTATCAGTTATTACAAGCAGAAGAACAGACATATTTTTTTCTATTAAACATACTGCACTTTCAAAATCACGGATACATCTGCATATAGTATTAATAAGCAATGACTTCCAGAAAGGGTAAATTGTCTTGCTTGGAAAAAAACACAGCACTGACTTGGGAGCTTGGCTTCCTATGATCTCTGACTTCTTACTGCCTGGCAGTCTCTCTGATTTATAAATACACACACAAAAGGCATGCTATGCTTTTGGCTGTCCAAAGACTTTTGTTTTCACAGAGACACAAAGTGAAATGGTAACAATGGAGAAAAAAAGGGTGAGAGACAGAAGGAACCCATATATACTCAGTAGCTCATCAAAGCTCCTCTCAAAGAAAAGAGAAAGATTACTGGGCATACTTAGCAGACGTGTGCCTGGACTTGGGATGTAATACTCTGTGCTTCTTCCCCCGTACTCTTCCAGATTCATTCATGAGCACCAATGGTCAGTTTCTTTTTCAGATGGACTCCACCAACCTGTGTATATTCCCATCAAGAGCACACCCAGGACACAAAATTAGTCAATTAGCATGGTGTGACAATAAACTATTGCTGCTATCTACTGACTACTTGTATAATTAGCGAAGTATATGTAGTGTTTCATACTAAGATAAATGTTCAAAACCTCAGAATTTGAGCTCCTGGAGACATGGAATACAATGTAAAAGTTTTGTTCATTAGATATTATTATAGGTTGAATTGTTCATTAGTTTGTAAACCCCAGGTTGAAGTCTTAACTCCTGATACCTCAGAATGTGACCTTCTTTATAAAGAAGGTCATTTCAGATGTAATTAGTTGAGATCAGGCTGGAGGATAGTGGGGTCTTAATCCAATAAGATTATTGTCCTTGTAAGAAAGCTAAATTTGTACAACAACACACACATAGGGAGAACAGCATATGAATATAGAGTCAGAGATCAAGGTTATGCATAGGCCAAAGGTTGCCAATAAACCACCAGAATCAGGTCAGAATCAGGTGAGAATCAGGGAGCAGTTTTTTCTCATAGCGCTCAGGAAACCCAGCTCCCAGACACTTTGATAGCTGATTTCTAGACTCTAGAACGGTGAGGTACTACATTCTGTTGTTTAATTCATCCAATTTGTGGTCCTAGGTTATGTGCAGCCTTAGCAAACTAGTACAAGCACCAATTTACTTGTGTTTTTGGTGGAACTTCACATTTGGAAAGTTAATACTAAATCCATTTTGCTGTATTATACCACCTCTAATTGCAAAATGTTTCCATTATTTATGAGGTTGAAATTTTTCACACATTTCTAAACGAATATATCCTGTGGCCCATTTTACCCTAGCTATTTCTACGTAATAATGATAATGACAATTTGGCCAGTGTTGCTCCATCTTTTCTTCAGCTATGCTGGGTGTCTAGCTAGCATAATGCTTTCATCCATTGCGTCGCTCTGTAAGAAATATTCTTCTACCTTTCGTCGGCTCCTTAAATCCTGACTTCAGTTTTCTGCCTTATTGTCATTTTTACTTAAAATTTTAGTTCTTCCTATTAAATACTTGCTGAACACTTGTGCAAAATATTGGTGTTTTCATCACTCTATCAATTATTAATGCAATTGATATAATTATTTCTATAGTACTACCTGACACTTCTAAATTGTAAGTACTAAGAAGTTATTCATAGAGATAGTGAAGATCTATCAGTGAAAACTGTAATTAAATTCTCTGATTGCAAATTCAGATTTCTCACTGAAGAACTTTGGGTAACAGAAAAACACTAACATCAGGTGTCACAAGTTTATTCTCCTGAAAGAATGTGTTTTTTAGGATTGTCATAAGAATAAAGGGATACGATGCATATGAATAATTTGCACAAGTATATGTGACAGGTATTGGCTGTTGTGCCCATTTTTATAAATCTCAGTGCCAAGCATATACTAAATATTTAAATAAATATTTATTGAACACTTTCTGGATTTATTACCTGTTTTAGAGTGACTGATTCATTTCAGATACAGAATTAGTTGGGAAGTTTATCAAATAATTTGATTACGGATAATAATTTTATGGTTTTAGTCTTCATCTTCTAACTGAACTTGTATAACAAATCCAAAAGAAATGCTGCATTTTAGTGAAGAACGTCAATATCAGAAATAAATTTGATATCACACTATGCTATTATTTTGTGCCTGCACGTGTGCACACATATGTATTTGTGTATGTATCTGTGTCAGTATGGCTGTGAAAACAGATGACACACTGAAACTGAAAGCTTCACTTTAAATTTAATAAGGAGATTGTTTACAAAGATGTGAGCATTATGTAAGGAATAAAGAGACAATAGAAGCTGCTATAATACCTTTGGAAAGGACAAAGAAAGAAAACAGACATAGAAATGTAGAGACAGAAGCCATATTGAAAAGACACGCTGGCAGGAGTTGTGGCGTACCAAGAAAGAGTTGAGAGTAATTATCTTGAACTTATTTTCAGCATGTCTTTGGATGTCATGCTAGTGCCTCTCAATATCCAAACCTGACAAGAAGTTTACTAATGATGTAGTTCTACTCAAGTTAGCCTTTTAGGGCAAAGAGTTGAGCAAAAAAAAAAAAAAAAAAAAATGGTGCAAGTTTGATCTAATGAGGCAATGAAGTATTTCAAACCCAGTGTTTATATGTGCAGGGAAAAGTTTATAACATTGTTAAGCTGTTAAATTCTGCTGAATCTGACAATCTCCCCCATTTCTATCATTTCACACTTAACCCAAGGAGTACAAATGAGCATGAAATATTAGACTGAGTATAGAACCTCCTTGCATTCTAATTCCTTACCTAACTCATAAATTTATTTCCATTCTTACCCAGTATAGAAAAAAATGATGTATCATAAATCAATTCACTCCCCCAATGTATTCTTGACTTTTTTCTTGAGCTTTTCTCTTCTCAACCCCAATCACTATATGTCTTCACTTCTTTCTTAGTCTGTTCAGAGATACTAGAGAAAGAATCACACAAGTCTACACATTGGTACAAGTATAAATTTGTGTTTCCCAAACTCAAGCCCAGGATGCCTTCTTGAACATCCTTTTCATATCTTTAGGTCAGAGTTCTAAATCAAACCACTGAACCCAACTAGGAACCCTCACATTTAATTTAGTGTAATATCATGGGCCACCAAGCAAGCTAAAATTGTTTTCCTTTGATATGAATATTGGGCACTTTGAAAAAATATGTCACAGTTTTCTATTTTTCTTCCTACCGTTCTTTAAACTGTGTGCAGTGCTAAAATATTTTGTGGAGGCAAGATTGAGAAATTAAAAAAAATAATTGATGTAAACTCATAGACAACTACAGAAAGAGTACAGCTAGTAATGAGAAATGAAGCCAAAATTGTCCTTAGAGGCTTAAGACTCCAAATATATATATAAAATCAATAGATTATTAGGTTATTTTTAGCAAGAAAGTAAAGAAGAAAAAGAAAAACCTGTGATTGAGGAGGCTGGCTCCAGGCCAAAAATCTTCTGCGTGATATTTCAAGCCCAGCTGTTGGCAATTGCAAAAACTCTGGGAGACAGGTCTCACGGGAAGGAGCTGCCCTCCCACAGCAGATTTGGTGCACAGCCATGCATTTTAACCTTTTAAAGGAAGTTTCAATGATGACTTGGGAAACTAACCTCCTCATCCACCATTCCCAAGCCAGTCACATAGAAGTATCTCATTCCTAGCTCGATCTGATTTAGAGGCCACCTTATCAGAAACTTTGACTAAGGCAGGTTGCTCTACTTTGATTTATAATCCTGCCATTGCTAGTGCTTCATCTTCTACTTCCCCATTCCACAAAGCCATAAAAGAGTAAGATAAATAGATAAAAATCATGGTGTTTGTACACAATCAAGTACCAATCTGCAATAAAATAGAATAAACTGTGTCAATTGTAGAATAATGAATGAATGCACCTTGAGACTATAATGTTAAGTAAAAGAACTCAGACACAGAAGCTTAAATATTATATAGTTTTTCTTACATGAGAAACCCAAAATGTGAATATAGCACAAAATAAAAGATATAGAATAGGAAAAAGAGAAATCCTTTGGAAATGGGAAAGGGGTCAAGGAAGATGAAAGGGAAAAGAGGGTCTAAAAAATAATTAAAATGTGTACCAACTCCTCATGAGAAATGTAATCAATTTTCACCCATCAAAAATAAAAGTTGAAAGAAAAGAGAAGCAAGAGTATTTTGTTCAGGTATCCTGAGCAGTGAAAGTCAGTATCAATCCACCTAATGCTCCTCAGAGCTGTCCCAAGGGGGAAAAATGGGACATTAAGGAATCATTGCTTCCTTTTCACTCTTTCTTATACTTTTGCAGTAACTAAATACAGGCTTGGTTAGTACTTTCAGCCTCCTTGTCATCACCCTGACAATGACCAACTTATTTGTTTGTTCTCCGTACTGGGGATCAAACTCAGAACATTGTGCTTATGAGGCAGGCATGGCACCACTGAGCTACACACCCCCACACCTGTGACCAGCTTATTTGATGCATTAAAAGGCACTTGATTTAGCTCAGTGGTTACACCGCCTGGCTCACAGGCACAAGGTCCTGAGTTTGATCCCTGGTACAAAAAAAAAAAAAAAAAAGGCACTTGAAAATTCAACTTCAACTTGTGATAAAAACTTTCAAAATTTAGAATAAGTATAAATTTACTCGCCTTATTAATAGAAAATAAAAACACTATAGCCAATGGCACTTTTAATGACAAACTAATGAGAGATTCTATAGTAAATAAAATGCAATGAAATATTGTCAAGTCTTTTCAACATTCCTTTGGTCCTAGTCAATGCAAAATAAATCAACAAATAATAATAGGCATGCAGATTAAACAGAAAAAATCAAAGTTGCTTTTTCCAGATTGTGACATTTTTTATATGACAAAAATTCCGTAAAATTTGTGCAGGGTGATGACAAGGAGGCTGAAAGTACTAACCAAGCCTGTATTTAGTTACTGCAAAAGTATAAGAAAGACATTAATTGGCTCATTAAGCTTTCCTATCACTGGGACACAGTACCCAACACCTACAATTCAAAGAAGCGAGATTTTTTTCCTCATTGAGTTTATGGGTACATTTTAGGTATACAGTATAGTTACATTTATCATTGGGATAGTGTAGCTTTACATGACAGGTCTTGGTTCTCATTTTTTCTCCTTGTCCCCGCCCTCCCTTCACCCCTCCTCACTTCCCCATTTACAAATATTTTATTTCCATTTTTTCATTTTCTCCTATTTTTTCTTTTCTCTTATTTCCCCTACGCTTCCAACTTTCCCTTCACCTTTAGCCCTTTTCTTCCTATTTCACATTGTCAATTATACTATTAGGATCTTATACAATTATAGTTTTTCACACCAGAGAAACTATTCAATATTTACACATGTGTGACTTATTCATTTCACTTAGGAGTGTATCCTCAATATGCATCCATTTTCCTATGAATGAATCCAATTTCTCATTCTTTATGGCTGAGTAGTATTCCATTTTATAGAAAAATCACATCTACTTTTTCCAGTCTCCAACTGATGGGCAAATGAGCTGTTTCCTAGTTTTAGCTATTACAGACTGTACTGTTATAAACATGGGTACACATACATACCACTGTAGTATGATTCTTTTAATTCTTTTGGAAAGATAACCAGCAGAGGGATGGCTGGGTCAAATGGAGCCTCTAATTATAGTTCTTTGATGTATCTCCATATTGATTTCCACATAGCTTTTTTTTTTTTTTTTTGTTTTTTTGAGACAGGGTCTCACTATGTAGTTGAGATTGACCTGGAACTCACTATGTAGTCCAGGCTGGTCTCGAACTCACAGCGATTGTCCTGCCTCAGCCTCCCAAGTGCTGGGATTACAGGTGAGCACCACCATGCCCTGCCACATAGCTTTTAAAGGTAGAACTCCTTTCTGCTCCCAAAACTGTGAAATTTAGATTTTGAAGAAATCTGGAAAAATCACAAATTATTCTCCATATGTTCTTCCTGAGATACACATGAATACTGAATTCCAGTGAAAAACTTCAGTATTACATAGACCCTTAAAATAAATGAACAAAAGAATCCTAATGGGAATTGTTCATGGCATATATTTAGTCAAATAAAACTATTATTCATCATCATAATAAATATGATTAAATGTGTCATTTTACATAATCTTTTCAAAGGCAAAAATAAGCATGTTTCTAACAATATTTTGATTGTAAAGTGTATCTTCATTGATGTAGTTTTTTTCTCATAAGCTCAAAATAAGGAATTTTAAGAAACAGGTATATGGAATTATGTGGACTTCTCAACAGAAGCCATAATTATAAAAACAGTTGAGTGAAATGTTCGTGTTGAAAGACAAACTTTTCCCCAAATTAGTATTCTATATGCTATGAAATTACTCTTCAAAAGTGAAACAGAAATGCTTTATCAGACAAATCAAAACTGAAGGAGGGCCAGGAATTTAGCTCAGTGGTTCTGCTGCCTGCCTCACAAGTGAAAAGAAAAAATTGAAGGAAGCATTCACTAGCAGATTTGCCTTACAGGATATATGAAAATACATGGCAAAGTACAATTATATAAGTGAGAAACTAAGACTTTCTTAAAGAATGAGTAATTCAAAAAGAACAAATAAAAGTAAAACAATGTCTTTTAATTTTCTTTATCTTAGTCTTAAAGACACTTGTTTAAAGTAATAACAGTAATATTGGTGACCACAGTACAGTGTGTGGCAAAGAAAGCAAATGAACAGTAATGGCACAAGGGAGATAAGAGGGTACCTGAGAGCACTCTGATATAAAGGAACTATAATGCACATGAAGTAGTATAATACTACATCAGGTAAAATGTGTGTTCAAAATTAAAGTCAATCACAAAATTCTTTTTAGGCTATAATTGATAATAATGAGTGGAGATAAATGAAAGCAAAAGCAGGAAACATGGTCAATTAAAATGACAAGAAATTAAGGAAAAAGCACCAATGTAATTATAGGAACCAATTACAAATACATTAATCATATCTTTATCTATAACAACATTCACTTTACATATGAATAATCCAAACATATAAAGAAGTCAGAAACATAAGGTGGATAAAATAAATGAAACGCTACTGCATGTTACATAAAATACCATCCTTTAAATATATGCGTTTGTACATATCTCCAGATAAATTAAAATTAAAGGGATGAATAGAGATCCACTATATTAAAACTATTCAAAAAACCCTATTATATTAATTAAGGTAAACTACTCCTCAGAGTAGGGAA
Source organism: Fukomys damarensis (assembly GCF_012274545.1). NCBI lineage: Eukaryota > Metazoa > Chordata > Mammalia > Rodentia > Bathyergidae > Fukomys > Fukomys damarensis. Next base: position 23,980,040 of record NW_022900932.1, read on the forward strand.
ATTATTAGGAGTAAGAAAAGAGAATATGTGTAATACAGTTGGCCCATATGCAAGAATCCATACTAATCTGGACATGCGCACTGGACAGAAGAGTGTCAAAAGACACAAAGCATAGCAGTTCTATGAATTAGACATAAGGTGTCAATTCCTTAAAATGTACAAACAAAACCCACACAGGGAGGAATATACAGCTTAAATATCTTTATATCTATTACAGAAATAAAAACAATACTTAAGCTTACAACAGACAATGCCCCAGATCCATATGGTTTCCCAGCTGGATTCTACCAAACACTTAAGAAGGAAATGATATTCACTATGTACAATCTGTTCAAGACGAGAGCACAAAAATACATTGTAACTTATTCTAAGTGGACAATATTACTGTGACATTATTAAAATACCATTTAAATAAAATAAAACTATTATAAGAAAGGAAAGTCTCACATAATGTTTCTTGTGAACATGAATATTAAAATCTTTAACAAACTTTTAGCAAACATAATCCAATAAGGTATAAAATAAGTGTACATAATGACCAGCCACATCAAGGTTTTAAAAAAGAAAAATAGGGGCCAGAGATTTAGCTCAGCAGTTCTGTGGCCTGCCTTGCAAGCGCAAGGACCCGAGTTCAATCCCTGGTACGAAAAAAAAAAAAAAAGAAAGAAAAAAGAACATATACTTTTAAAAAGAAGTAGGAAAAGCACTTGAAAATATCCATCATATATTTCTAATTAAAACTGTTACTAAATTGATAATGACTGTATCCTTTACTTTATAAAAGAATCTACAACAAGGCACAGCTAATATTATCTTCCATATTGGAAAGAAGGCAAGTGTGTGATCTCTTACCAGTCCTATTCAAAATTCGAAATCCTAGTCAGTACAATAAAATAAGAAAAGCAGATAAAATGTGTACATTTTAGAAAAAAAGTAATAAAATTGTTCTTTCACAAGACAAAATTATCTCAGAGAAAATTCCAAAGTATTGGCAAAACTCCCCTAGAACTAACCGTCAAATGTATCAAAGTAGTAGAAAAAAGATCAACATTTAGTTCACTAGTCTAGATAATTCTTCAGCTATACACAATTACAATTTGACATTTTAAAAATACCTTTTATAATTGCACTTAAAATACTTAAATGTAAATCTAAGAAAGTATGTTCATGATCTGTTTGTGGAGAATCATAAAATTCTGATAAAAGAAATCAAATAACTAATAAATGAAAATAAATGTATTGTCCATTTTCATGAATTGGAAATGTGTGTAGTTACAGGGCAGTTCTTCTCAATTTGATTTCCCAATTTGATCCATAGATTCAATACTAGGAAAATATTTGGTAATTATTGAAAAACTTAACCTAGGGCCGGGAATTTAGCTCAGCGGTTCGGTGGCCGGCCATGTAAGTGCAAGGACCCTAGTTCAATCCCCAGTACCAAAAAAAAAAAGAAAAGAAAAAAAGAAAAACTTAACCTAAAATTTACATAAAAACCCTAAGTACAAAATTGGTAGATACAATATTAAGCTTCAGGGTTTTCCATAAAGCTATAATAAATAAGAAAACTTACTACTTGTCAAAGAATAAATATATAAATCCATTAAAAAGAACAAGGTCACATACAAAGAATGGTTTTTTCACAAAGAAACACAGGCAAATTGATGCAGAAAGGATTCTACCTTCAGCAAATGGCGCTGGAACAATCAGGCAGCTACTTGCAAAGCAAAATGAGCATTGATACAGACCTGCGAAAACCAACTCAAAAAAAAATCAAAGCCAAATTATAAAACATATAACAAAATTGTAGTAGAAAGTACATGAGAAAGTCTGAGATGCTTTGCAATTGTTGGTGAAAGTTTAAAAACAAAACATACATCAATGAAAAGGTCAATTAAAAGTAAAAATTCCTGCTTTGCAAAAGAAATCAGAAATTGAAAATACAAGTCATACACTAGGAGAATATTTTGGCAAACACTTATAGCTAACTGATATCCAAAACACACAAACACACACAGACACACACAGACACAGACACACACACACACACACACAAACACACACACACACACCTCTTAAAGCTCAATAATAAAAGTACTGACAATAAATAAAAATATAGCACAAGTTTTAAAAATAGGCAAAAGATCGTGTCATGTCACCAAAGAATATAGTGACGATAAACAATAGAAGATAAACAATCATTCAAAGATATACAATGTCAGTTGTCATTAGGGACTGACAAGATGAAGCAATGAGTTATTGCTACTTGACAAAGTTGTTAAAATCTGAAAAATTGAGTGCAAAATGGTAAATCTACTTTGAAAAATAGTCTGGCAGTGCATTAAAAGCTAAACATAATCTTATCGTATGACCCATTAATCATGCTCCTAGGCACTTATTTGAAAACATGTCCACAAAATAGCCTACATGTGACTCTTTCTAGTAGCTATATTCATAATTGCAAGTAGGTCAATCGTGAAATAAGATGTGATATATCTACCATGGAGTAAAGTAAGCAGTTCAAAGGAATCAGATTGAATAATCAATAGTAGATTCTTTTTTGTTGTAGGTAATTTAGAGCTTTACTGATAAAATAGGGAAAATAACATTGTTGACATCAAAGAGTTAAGATTAAATGTAAAAAATATGTAAGGTTTGGAAAATGGTGCTCATTGCTCAACTATTCAAGAAATACGTATTACTATATACGCTCATGTAGGTAATAAGCTGCTATAGGGTTGTGGTGGCAGACTTATGGCATGTGTGTCATTTGTTTTTCTTTTAAGACAAAAGATATTAATGTATGAGTTTTCCTAAACTAAAACCTCAGTTTTCAGGTTTAATTGCAGGGTTGCCACTTTGCAAAAAATAAGTGGGGTTTGGGTTGGAGCTTGGTGACTTATCTCTAACACATTCACCATCACTGCTATAGGGGAAGGAGTTAATTCTAAAAAGTTTACACAACAGTATAACCAAAATCTTGGTTGTTAACCCCCCTTTTCCATAACAGGATGCAGGGCTGAGTCTAGATAGGAGGCAGGTTATATATAAAATGAGCCTGGAGGATCTCAGAGGATCAGAAAATATGAAAGTGCTCAAATAGCAAAATAATAGATAATAGAAGTAGGGAAATAACTTTTTTTAAATGAGAAGGCATACAATAGATGAAGGGATGGTGGAGGAAAATGAATTAAACAGCACAGCTCATATAATAAAAAATCTTGAAAATGTTCTATAAACCCGTTAACAGATGCTTGGATAAAGAAAATGTGGAATTTATACATCATGGAGTTTGACTCCACTATCATGACAACTTTGAATCATTTGTAAGAAAATGGATGCACCCTGAGACCATAATGGTAAGTGAAATAGCAGGTATACAAACTTAAATATTGCATAAATTATCCGAGATGATAAGCTCAAATTATCAAGAATTTAAGGAATAAAAGAAAAGATGAACAATAGGAAACAGGGAAACAGATCTTTTATAAATGGGACAGGGATCTAGAGATAGCATGAGGAGTACAGAAGGAAGAGGGGGGTGATGTTATATATGAATACTACTTCCCAGGAGGCATACAATCATTATGTACTACAAATATGCAAATACAAAAATTTAAATGAAGAAAGATGGAGGTATGTAAATGGACACGGGACCTGTGGCAAGAGTTCCACCAAGTTAAAATTAGAAGAATTCTAGCAACAAGTAACGTAGTATGGGTTAAAGTCCAAAGTATAAAATAAATACAGATGCCCAAATTATAGTTTAATAATAATAAATAATAAATAATGGAATTTACAAACAATGCAAGAAAATAGAGAAGTTTGCTTTGCAAACATTTCATGGAACTTTTGTAAATACTTCTCTTTCGAGGGCGATAGAAAATAAATCTCCATACCGTCAATGTTGGGACTTCTTCCAAAGAGTACAGAATGGAAGAAGCAAAAATGGATTCACGGTACAGGGGAAAACATGGCAAAAACTACTCCAGTCAGATGATCCAGGTTAACATAATCAAGTTGAGTCGTACTGGCACGATGTGACAAAAATGGCATGTTACTACTGTGGTCTCCCTCCCCAAATCACATTACCCCACTTCAATAAGAGAAATAGTAAATCCACTTCATTCCAGATGCTTTATAAAATATCTGATTAGTATTTCTAATATCATTAAGATCAAGAGCAAGGAAGTCCTAAAACACTGTCATTGTAAGAATACCCCAAGGAAACAAAATAGCTAAGTATTATGTAGTATCTTATATGGAATCCCAAAACAGAAAATTTGCTTTAGAAGCAGGTTAAAGATATTTGAATAAGGTTGGGAATTTAATCTAATATCAATGTATTAATGTGCTTTTAATAAATCTGCCTATTTACAAATTTACATCCACTAAAATGTTAATGATAGGGGGTAAATGAGAGTTATTTGAGAAATCTCTGTATAATTTTGCAATCATACCACAAAATAAAAAATATTTTAAAATAAAAATATTATTCAAAAATATTTCCAGGTCATTTAATGACAAGGGTACATGCTTATAAGACAAAGTAAAAAAAAATTGATAGTAAAATCTCCACACACAGTTAAAGAGTGTGCATACAGAGTAATTACAAGGAAATCTATTATAGCATTATTAGAAGTGTTCATTTTGTCTCGAAACTGCCATTGTATAATTGGAAAGGCTCATTATCTTTTCATTCTTTGTACACCTTCAAATAATAATTAAAACATGTACTTAGATATGTAAGTAAAAGGTGAGACTTCAGCTCTGAATGCTTGAATCAGAATATTATACCTTGATGTGTTTCCTCAATTCCTATAAGGGGATCAATGTTAGCAACAAAACAAAACAAAACAAAATAAAACAAAAAACACCTAAAAAACTACTCATGCCAACTATTGGAATATTTTAAATGAAAATCAGATTTTTTTAACTTTATAAACATTTAATAGTTTTTTTAATGTACCATAGTTTCAGCTGACTAACTTGTTTTGTCTATTTGAACAATCATTTGCTTGAGAAATTAAGCAGTTATTTTTGAAATTGAAATATAATTATATCTATCTTCTGTTGATGATTAATATAGAACAAAGTAAATTAAGGAAGTCAAATACTATAACAATTAATGACGCTATCTGGAAATTCAGAAACAGAATAGTGTGCATTATAATTTCAAATAAGAACAAACTGGATTCTTTATTGTAAGGCAGGAGACACTTCCCTCTTAAACTTTCTTTGTTAATGTGTTTTCAAAGATTGTAGAACCAAACACTAACAGAGGTCATTTTGCCAGAATACAATACTTAGGTTACAAATTTTACTATAAATAAAAACAAATGGAAGTTTGGTCAGCATGGTAAGTTTACAATTCATTGTAAAGCCAAAAATGTATTTTGTTAAATTATTCCAAACATTTTTACTTCACTGTTAGTAGAGTGTATTGGAGTTTCTATTTGAATCAACAAATGAAAGTTCTCAAAAAGTACACCAAAAAAATTGATCATGCCAAGTAAAGTGATAAACTTATTGTCTACTAATCCAGATATCTGTCTACATATATCCAGTAATGAAAAGTAAATATATGATATTATCTCATCAAGAGCCAAGTAGAATTGTCTTCAATTTCCCAGAAAAATATTTAAGTCTCTTTGGGCCATGTGTGATTTTGCTGTCATAGAGCTGGGTGGACAAATTTGACTTTGATATCTCCTTTGTGACCATGAGCAACAGGATTCAGACATGAGCAGGAATAAGAGTAATAAACATGTAAAATAAAAAAAAAGAAGGACAGGGGGAAAAAATGAGAACCAAGACCTGGCATGTAAAGGTACAAGATCCCAACAATGAATGTAACTGTACTGTATCCCTAGAATGTACCAATAAACTCAATTTAAAATAAAAAAAAGAAGGAAATAAGTGACAATAATGTGAACTGTATTTTCTTGGAGGTTAAAAAAGAAGTGAAATGCTGTTTTATACTTTTTGTGAGAAAAACATTCAAAAGAAGATTGAATGCTAATATTTAATCATGTTTTTAGATATAAAGAGAAAAAAATTATTTTTACCTAAACTACAGGAAAAACGTCCTAGACTAGAGGAAAGCATAAGGATTCTAAGAGTCTGTGGGCCAATGATGGATCTTATCTTCAGAGTAGATAAAAGAAAGAATCAGCTCTTGTATGTGACTGACCTTCTACATGCATCCTGTGGTCTGAATCTGACCTTGTTCCCAATCCTTTTTTATCTTACATTACTCAGTTTTTTCATACATTATTTATCAGTCCTTCCTGGTGCATTCTCTTAATGTCTTTTAACTTTGAGTTTTTGGCTTAAAACCATAGAAATTCACAATGAAACTTCTGTTACTCAAAGTTATTCTTTGTAGATACAAATGCTTTGTGATGTATATACAAACACACACACACACATATACACACACAAACACACACACAAACACTTGGCTTCTGAGGCTTCTAAGGAAATTCATGATGATTAAGTTTATCAAGTTGTTTGGCTTGGAAGCTGCCTAGGGTATTAGTGAAGCCCATATCTGAGTGTGTAAGTGGGTCATGGAGAGGTGACCTTGGGGACAATATTTGATCCCTTCCTCTCTGGAGCTTCTCCCCTGATCTGCTTGCCAGACACTACAAACTAAGCAGCTCTGCTCCAGCACTCTTTTCCTTTACTTTTCTATCTTGGAGCCATACAACCATGGACTAAATGTTCTGCCAAATTAAATCTCTGCTTCACTGGTGCAACCACTATGGAAATCAATATGGAGATACCTCAAAGAACTAGGATTAGAGGATCCATTTGACCCAGCCATCCCTCTGCTGGTTATCTTTCCAAAAGAATTAAAAGAATCATATCACTGTGATAGATGTGCACCAATGTTTATAGTGGTGCAGTTTGCAATAGCTAAAGCTTGGAAACAGCCTATTTGCTCATCAGTTGGAGACTGGAAAAAGTAGATGTGGTTTTTCTATAAAATGGAATACTACTCAGACATAAAGAATGAGAAACTAGATTCATTCACAGGAGAAAGGTTGCATATTGAGGATATACTCTTAAGTGAAATGAATAACTCACACTTGTGTAAATACCTAATAGTTTCTCTGGTGTGAAAAACTATAATTGTACATAAGATCCTAATGGTATAATTGACAATGTGAAATAGGAAGAAAAGGACTAAAGGTAAAGGGAAAGTGGGAAGCATAGGGGAAAGGTAATAAGAGCAAAGAAAAAATAGGAGAAGTGAAAAAACGGAAATAAAGTGTTTGTAAATGGGCAGGGGAGAAGAGGTAAAGGGAGGGCAGGGACAAGGGTAAAAATGAGAACCAAGACCTGTCATGTAAAGGTACAAAATCCCAGCAATGAATATAACTGTACTGTATACCTAAAATGTACCAAAAACTCAATGAGAAAAAAATCTATCTGTGAAATTATATCATCCATTTTGTCATTTAAAAATATTTATTATTATTTTTCCCTGGAAATAAAGGCAAGGCAATGTCCACATTATGAAAGGGCTCACAGTATAGTGGGCAGAATCATCAAGAGCTAAGTTCAATAGTATGAAATGTTTCATTGAAGAGGCAGCCTTATATGAATCTAAGTAGATAATTTCTGAAGGAACGAGTAAAAGAGAGTCCAGACTCAAGTAAAGCCAGTGAGTAAAGGCATAAAAATGTGGAAGAATAAGACTTTTCATAGAACTGTAAATGAATGTGACTGTAGGTAAAGTGCAATGGCAATAAAGTGAGATATCAGGTAATAAGACAGAACTTTTTTAAGTTTGTTAGACAGTGGATCATACTAATAATCTGAAGGAAGTTGTTGCAGTCAGAAAAAAATATTATATTTTATGAAGAATTTGAGCAATATTAGGTTCATGTATGGACCCAAGGTCATACAAAGGCTCTTGTGTTATCCTATCATGCTTATATATTACTTTATATGCACAAAAACACGAATGATTTTAAGTGGGACAGATCGTGGGATAAGGTTGTGTGTGATGTCTTCTTTATGATGTCTTTGAAGTTATAGTGATACAGCATTTATCAGGTTTTCCCAAGGTAACTGTCTTTTTTTTAAGTAAGTTTATGTTTCCTTATTAATATCTCTGTTATAGATAAATTTTGACTTATTATAATATCTTGGTCTATCTGTCTTCTATCAATAAATCCTTGGCTTTTGGATGAGACATTGCTGTCACCATTCTATTATTTCAACTGAGGAATAGATACAGACCTCTTCTTTCCCAACAAAGCTAACATGATGCTCTAATTTTTGAAAGTTTAATGAAAGAGAAAGGATAATGAATGGAAATTACAGAACAGAGAGTAATGTAGAAGTGACTGAGCCTGGTCCTCTCAAGTAATTTTAGTCAATCTCTTCCTAACAACTGTTTCAGGCATCTATTGGGCTTAGCATTTAACTACATTTATTCCATTTTTTACTACATTTATTCTATTACTCATAAAAAGAACCTTCCACTTTGACTTTATACATGTCCTTTTCTTGAAATTTACTTCCCATCTCAGTATTAATCTTTCTAGGTGATTGATATTGGAACATAAACACTTTTCAAGGATATGGTAGGAATACAAGAAATTCTCAGTTTCTTTCCTCCTCCTGATAAATGCCTTTGCATCCAGATAAAGGGGAATTCATCTCCTCACTTCATCTTTTCTGGATATGAGATAGTTTGTGATTTCTTCTGATTAATATAGTAGGGCAGAAGTTACACTGTCCCTTCCTGGAATAGTCTACAACAAAGAGACCCCAAATCTTCTGTTAACTTAATTCTAGCACCGTATAAGAAATCTGACTACCCTGAAACTAGCATGCTGAAGGGAATCCTAAACTAGTCACAGTGGAAAGACTTTGGAGAAAGAAGTTTACTCAACTTTCCACAATCCCGTCTGTAGTACTGAGAGTTGAGTAATAAAGCTATTGTTGTAGACTGAGTTGTGTCTCTCTCAAAACTTGTATGTTAAAGCCCCAAACACCAACATATTTGGAAACATGGCATATGAAGCGTGAATTAATAATAATTGATGACAGAAGGGTCTAGCCATCATTCAGTTAGACTGGTATCTTTAGAAAGAGAGGACAAGACTTTAGAATATCCTACATAGAAAAAAAAATGCGAGGTAAGAAAAAAATGTGGCCATTTGTAAGATAAGGAAAGAAACCTCAGGAAAAACAATCTTCTAGCCTAAAGATCCATCAGAAAATAAATTTATGTTCAAACTTCTGAGTCTATAATATTTTGCTATGCCAATCCCAGTGGACTACTAATTCCACCTTGGAAGTTCCAACCCATTATGACAATGCTGGGCATAGAAACAGCCCAGTGAAGTACAATCACAGAAATAATAAATTTGTGTTGAAGTCCTGAACTTTGGAGTAGCTCCTTGTACAGTGATAGAGGGCTAACATAAAGTTATACAACCTCATCCTTAATCCTATCCATAGAGATGCTTGCTAGAATATTGACTGCAATGAATATTTATGGCCAAAATCTAGCTCATTTTGGTGTTGCTAATGAATATCTCATTATATTCCCCTATCCACAGATTTAACCAGAATCACTGATAAGTACATTTGACAATCTGATAAATTATAATAATAACTTATAGTTTTTACCACCCTTGCATTTTGTGAGGGGTAATAATCTTTCCAAAAAATAGATAAAGCATTAAAGATATAAATATTATTTGTTAATATTTTATTTATAATTTTTCAATCTAATAAATTAAATTGGTAAAAGGATTTATTTTGAGGGCCAGCATTAATCACTATCTTGTCAACAAAATTTAGCATGATACAATGAAACTTGTTTTCAAAATTTGTTCTATACTTAGATAAAATAGGAAATGTATTGATAATGTATTCCTTGACCATTACATATAGTGTTGTAACTCATTTCAAGGATTGTTTAACATTTTTGAGTGGAGTGAGGAATATTAATGATTATTTTGTAGAAATAATTTATATCACATGGATATGTAAAATTGTTGGGATTAAGTGCGTGGGATTCTTTTCTAATTTTCAATCATACCTGCGGCTTGTTTCCTGTTTTGATATTAAGTTTTGTGCAATCTCTTTATTTCCTTATCAGTATTTAGTTATAAGAAATGAATTATGAATTTTGGAGTTACTTGAGATATCTCCAATTTAATAATTTCTATGTAATTACCTTCTCTCTTTTACTTTTAAGTGATTCTAAATATATTACTGAATTTTAAACGTTGGCTTCATATCTGCTCACTGGATAGATGGATGGTTGGATGGGTGAATGGATGGCTGGATGGAGTGTTAGAAAAAGCAAAAAGTCTTATTTTTGCTCTACTTTCACACCACAATCAGTGCAGAAGACTTCTATGACCTCAGAAAGTGCAATAATTTTTCTCACCAGCAAGAATGTAATCCTTCAAAAGACAGGATGTCCTTTAAGTTCTGACACCATTGATCTAGACACAGTATCAGATTCCACAAACCAAGTGTTCAAACCCCAACACTAGCCTCACCTCAATTACAGTTTCAAGCTCAGGACTCAGGACTTCTAGTTGATGAACCAGCTACAAATTTGGTTACACATAATCATCTCCTCCAGTAAAATTAATTCACTGGAGAATTCAGAGAAACAGTACACTTACATTTATTAGTTTCTTATAAAGGATATAAATAAGCAGCCCAATGAAAGGATATATAACATACTATCTGGAATGGTCCCAAGAATAGGGGTAACAATCCCTGTGGAGTCAGGAGTGTCACCCTCTTGGCCCATGAATGAGTTTTTGTCTGGGAGCCTCCTCCTGTTCCAGTGTCCAAAAGGTATACGAATACTGTCTATTTGTATTTTTATGGAGAAGTCATTACATAGGCACAATTGACACATGGACAACTGTGTGGAAATGTGACTGTACACAAATGGTGTGACCTAATGCTAACAGACTGTGAAAATGCAGCCAGTGCTATCTGCTTCAGCTTTTTTCTCTTGCTCTTTGTGAAGGTGGGTCTTAGGTATTGGGGTAGGTCAGAACATTTCTTTATGGCCACCTCCTAGAAATAAAGATACAAAATTTCAGCTTCTATAATCTGCCTTGGGAAGAAAACCTCTAGTTTTTATGGTCTGTCTTAACAAGCACGTTATGAGTCATTAACTGTGGAGGAAAACTAAACTATACATAATGTACTTTCATAGATGAAATGAGTGGATATGTGAACAGGTGTATGGAATGAACAGATGGCAAATTTAGACTTTACATTTTCTGTTCCTTTATTTTAGCCGTCACCCCTGTTATGTACTGAGCTCTGTTCCTTGACCCTACAAATTCATATGTTGAAGCCACAGCTCCAGTGTGACTGTTTTTGGAGAAAGGAACTTAGGAACTAAGAGCTAATTAGTGTTAAGTGTGCTCGCGAGGGTAGAGCCTTAATGGGCTAGTACTGGTACCTTTCTAAGTGAAGAAGGTAAAATCGAAGTCTCTGTCCTTCTTTCTTTGTACAAGGACAGCATAATTATGCATGCATTCAGCACGAATATGGCCACCTATAAACTAGGAGGATAGCCCTCATGAGAAACTGACTACTTTTTGCACAGGATGAAAAAGTAAAATTTTCAGGGTTTAAAATACACGGTTACAGGAATAGTTTTGGATGCTTATTCTAATTTACTTGCTTTTTCCCACTCTCACTGAAGAAGAATAGCCTGAGAAAAATCTGGGAAGTACACGCAGTAAGAGGACTCTCTCCTGGCTTCATTATATTGAAAGCTATTTCAATACCCTGCTCTCTACAGAGTGAGGGGAAGAAAGAGATTTATAATTTAATGGATACTAAGGCACTCGTCATCTTTGTTTCTCATAACAACTAAATGAAATGGTTATTACTCTACTAATGAGGAAACTTGATTCCTAGATGTTAATTTTCCAAGGTCAGATCTAAAATGCACACATTACCCGATATGAGCTCAACTATTGCTCCAAAAATTCTGATTTCCCAGGATAATCATTTTCTAGTAAGCAGAGTATAATTTACTGTGAAAAAGAAGATGCTTCCCAATCCTCTTTTAAGGGAATTTGCCACTTAGAGCATATTTTACTTTTAAATATTTCAAGTTTCTCCTTTCTGTAAAAGTGGCAAATATCCATAACTGGAAACATCATACTCATACATCAGGCGAGATTGAGCATTCCATAACTTGGAGGTTAAGTGGACTTTTTATTAAAGAGGACATCACTGATTTGAAAGCAACGTGGTTCAACATATCAGTCAGAATTTATCCCTGGATAGATGTCTCTTGATGAAAATTTGTTACAAAGCTGCCCTTACTCTTTGCTAACTCATTGTGGTACCATCCTAAACTTATTAATTAAAAATTTTTTTTAAATGTCCCTGGCTATGTAGTGCTTATAATCCAGTCCTCTGAGAAAACAAAGTGTGATATTTATATAAAATATAGAGGATAGACAAGAAAATACATACTTCTTAGACAAACAGATATTAAATTCAATATTATTGGTATTGCTTACCAATTAAAATCAAAGAGCAAGAGTCAGGGAGATTAAATGAAGGATGAGTTAAGGACATTAATTCAAATCTTAAAGAGTTATAAACCAGGGAAAAGGGGAAAGTTACAAAAATAAAATTTAATAAAAAAATTCTACCACTTACCAGTTTTGTTGCCTCACTTTAGGTCAGTTATTAAATTTGTTTTTGTATTCATAAATTTGGGATAATAACATCTATCCTCAAAATCACTGATATGTTTATTTAAACTATATATATCTATATTTGCTCCATCAATGCAAAAAAAATGAAAAATGATTGAAAAAACAGAGAGAAATGAAGATAAAACTCTCTAGAGATTGGAAAATTACCAGGAATGGATGGGTTTTTTTCCAACTAATGAGATAGAGTTGAAAACCAATGCTAAGTTAGCCAAATATCTCAAAGAAAAATGCCTACATCATTAAACATTGCTCCAGGGATAAGAAAATTCCTGATATTTACCAATTATGTCATGGTAATAAAGTATAATAAAATAAAAATCTAACTCAGGTCAGGTATTAGTGATGAGAACATAATGAATATGAAGGTGGGCAGGGTAACATCAGAAGAGGAGAGAGGAAAGCAGGATATGGGAAAGAACTAAATATTTTTAAGTATATATGACAGATTGCCTCACAGAAATCTAATTAACCCTGCCTGAAACTGGTCATGGGGTCTTTTGAGGTCAGAGTCAGAGTTAATCAGAGTGGCTGATAGTCACTGATTCTTATGTGAAGGAAGTCCCCTAATACTGAATATTGTACATCTGAAAATGTATTTTTCTGTGAAAAAACAAACAAAGAAACCCCTAGGAAACAATTTGTGGATAATGATTTGAGATCCTGTGATTTCCAGTACTACCTGGATAGATATTGATGGCCAGTTTTCAAGTTATTAGTAGGTGTGTAAATTAGGTTTTTATTTTATATTACATCTCAATGAGTACTGATGACCTAAATTCTGTGGCTTAACACATTGATCTGAAGGACATATTTTAAGTCCTAAAAATCTTTCTTCAAGTTTTATATATCAAAAGTTATATCAGATTAAAATAAGACAAATGCTGAGTCAAAACTATATAAAATGAATGTTTATATATACACATATATGACTAAGCATGCACACATAGCACATATAGCTCCTATGTGAATTTATTAGGTAAGAATATTGGAATTCAGCAACCATTGATCAGTATCATTGAACTGCTTACCTTCTGTAAAAAAATAGAAACTAGTTACTATTATGTGATACTCACACAACAAGTTGAGATGCGTATAAAGCATTAGAAAGACCTTACTTTTATAAATGGAAATCAAAACTGTGATTAATTGAACTCCACTTACAAAGGAAGTGACATATGGTTAAACTGACACATTGAAAAAGCTTGGTGAAATTTTGGAATTGAGTGTGGAATGTAGGGTTTCAACAAAAGTAAAAGATTTTGCTTTGCTTGACTAATTGGACTGTGCTCAGCAGTCCCTAAATTCTAAATTAAACAAATACTTTCTGCATGTTCACTGTAGCAGTAAATTACATAATGCATTATAAATTATAGTTTAAAAAGTTTTCATTTGAAAGTGTGATGTAAGACAAGCAAGGATAAGGAGGCAATCAGCATCCTACTGTTTCCTCTTTTCAAAAGAAATGTGTTTAGAACAGTTAGCAAAATTTGTGGATCTCATTGGTGTCTCAAACTCCAACCACCCACTATTCAATAAATTCATATTTTATTGATATGCTGTAGTTTTTAATGTTTTATAGTGAACATCACATCGACAAAGTGTAAACACATCAGTTTACACTTTAATCTATTTACACTTTAATTTATTTACATATAATCTCTTTCAAGTGTGTGTTTCAGAGTATTAGGGTTGCTCTATATTTATGCTAGCTATATTTTCCTATGATAGAGCTAGCTGGCTCCATTCTCAAAAGTCCAAGGGGGACTGATGATTAGAAATCATATATTCAAGTAATAGTCTAATCCAGTTAGAGACTTGTAAAAGAGATCTTGTTGAGAAGACCAAAGCTTTATTAATGAAATGTGGTGCTAAAAAATCCCATGTAAGGAATTTCTGCAGATAAATTATCAAGCAGCAAAATGAATCCATTGTTGTAGAAGTCTTGCTAAAACCTAATGTTTGTAGTTATATGAGGAGACAATGTGTTCTAAAAATGTATTCTGTGTTTTTATTATTGTTCATTTTTTATTCCTGAGGAAGAACAAAAAGGTACATATTGTTATTTTTTATCAGAGCATAAAGCATGAGAATAGGGAAATTATTGTCAATATTTCAATTTTGTGTTAGCCAGTGCCTAGAACTTAAAACTTAGGTCATTGACTTATGGTTTACCATTAACTTATAGTAAACACATTATATATATCTTATTAAAGCACTTTAGAGTACTCTATATGTGATCAAACTAATGTTTCTTGTGTATTCTAAAGTATATGAAAATGTATAAACATTTAAGCAAACTTTTAAAATATTAGGAATTGTAAAAGTGTCATAAAACCTTGAACCATTACAAATGACTACAAGAAACAAATTGTTATTGATAGAAAATTCATATTCCAGTCTGTTGTATAACTCTCATTTTGTTTGTAAGATAAATTTGATCTTGTTTTGGACAAAAATACTATTATGCCACTTGTATCTGCCTAATCTGCTTATAAACTTTTTCTTTTTTATTTCTTTTCTCTGAATCTTTTGTCAAGCCCCAAGCTCATAAACCATGTTCCAGTGCTAATTATCTTGGAAAAGGTACATTTGTAAATTGGAGAAATATCTTTAAAATTATAAATATTTTGTTTCACTTGCAGTTTTGTGTATTCTTGAGGAAATTATCCAGTTTCTTTCAGCTTCATAGCTCACATTTTTAAAATATAAATCATAACACCTTGCTATAAGAGTTTTATGTAACTGTATGAAATAGTGACTCCAAAGAGCTTAACTCAGTCCATTATAGTTTATTTATGCCATGAGTTATAAGAATAATTATTTTATTATGATCACCTTCAAACAAATAAAAGATAATAATGAAACTATAGTCCCAATACTTTTTTATAAATATAATTCACTCACTTAAATATAACTCCTCTCAAATGTCATAAACATAATCCAAATATATATTAATACATAATTATATATGGTTATAAATTTTTATAGAATCTAATCTCTATATATATAGGCATACAGATAAGAACATTTATTAGATAGCTTTATGAGATTGGAGATATGATAGCCCACAATGGCTATCTGTAAACTGGATGTTCAGTCCAAGAAATTGAAAGCCACAGAACAAGAGGAGCTCAGTATGCAATAGCAGTCTGAGGTTAGAGGTCTAGAAGCTCCTGGAAGAGTCAATGGTGTGAGTCCATATTGAAAGGCTAACAAAACTTGAGACTGAGGTATTCAGGCAACAATATTAGCAAAAAGCACACCCAGGTTATCATAATGGAGAATTTCAAAGGCAGTCTGACTTCTTTAGTCTTCCCCTTCCATTCTATTTGGTCTGTAAACCTATTGGATGGTCCACTGACAATTATGTCGGATCTTCTTTAGTTTGCTGGCTTACATGCCAATAATCTTGGGACATTCTTACAGACACTTACACATATAAGTGTGATTTCCTGATCTGTTCAGTATCTGTTTTTTTATTTAGCTTACTGATACATTTTAGATATACAGTACAGTTGCATTCATCATTGGGATCTTGTACCTTTACATGACAGGTCTTGGTTCTCATTTTTTCCCCATACCCTGCCCTCTTTTTACCGCCTCCACCATTCCCTATTTACAAAGACATTGTTTCCATTTTTCCTTTTCTCATAGTTTTTCTCGGCCCTTATTTTCTTTCCCCTACTCTTCCCTCTTCCCCTACATTGCTAGCCCTTTTCTTCCTATTTCACATTATCAGTTATATAATTTGAATCTTATTTACACCTTTAGTTTTCACACCAGAGAAACTATTCAGTATTTACACATATATGTACTATTAATTTCACTTAAGAGTATGGCCTCAATGTGCATCCACTTAGCTATAAATGACTCTAGTTTCTTATTCTTTATGGCTGAGTAGTATGTAAACCTTGATTATTTTTAATCCTATTTAGACACAAAATAAGGAGATCTAACCATCTTTAATAGCATGGATGAATGCATAATGCAATAAGCTATATAAAATAAACCACATCAATAAATAAAATAATTCACTGTCTCACATATGTATAAACCAATAAAGAAAATCAAATAAACAAAAAAGTTCAGGACAGTGATTATGTAGGTGGCATGGGAAGATAGAGGTCAATGGGTACAAAGTGATAATTATATATGATAAAGGAATTTAGAGACTTAGTGTATACTGACTACTATAGTCAGTAATATTGTATTTCATAAAAGGAATTTTCTTTTTTAGCCCATTACATTTATTGCTACATTTAAAGCAAATAATACAGTTACATTTATCATCGGAATCTTTTACCTTTACATGATATGTCTTGGTTTTCATTTTGCCCCATACCCCTGCCCTTCCCTCACCCCCTTCACCCTCCATATTTACAAAGACTTTGTTTCATGAAAGGAATTTTTTTTTTTTTTGGTACCGGGGATTGAACTTGAGTCTTTGCGCTTGCAAGGCAGGCCACCCAACCACTGAGCTAAATCCCTGGCCCCAATAAAGGGGATTTTCAAAGAAAATAGATTTTAGATACTGTCATCACACTCAAAAAAGGGAAAGCATGTGACATGATGGACGTGTAAATTTCATTGATTATAGAAATCATGTTTCACACATAAAATATATGCAATATATGTATTAAAAATAAAATTATAATATATAAAGACTTCTTTTATATTATTTCACTTTTTGTACACACATATGCATTCATATATGCATACACACACATATCCCAAGTTTCTTTGAAATTCTGTTATGCTTGCTTAAAAAACACCTATAAAGTTTATGCTAATTATTCATAAATTAGTGACTTCAAGACTTTCTTTCTTTCTTTTTCCTTTTCTTTTATTTATTTATTTTTTGGTACTGGGTATACTCAGGATCTTGTGCTTGCAAGCAGGCGGTGGAATCACTGAGCTAAATCCCCAGCCCAAGACTTTCTGAATGTGTTAAAAGTACTGTATATGTTTAGTATATACTAGCAGATTATGTATTATGATTATATAAACTAAAAGTAGATAATTCAAAAATAAAAATAAGAATTCCATGAATGGAAACACATTACATAATTTTATGCTTTTCATCTTTTCACAGATTTCTATAAGGTATGAATGATGTCTGTTTTTTCAAATTATCTATGACAATTCCAGTTCTTCAAATGCTATACAATTGTAACTAGAGACTAGCCAATAGTCTAGGCTTTAAAATATTTTGATCATGTTGTGATAGTTTTTTAGGTCAAGAAAGCAAGCACACATAATGATAGATTTTTTTTTTATTATTGGAATGGTTGTACCTAATGCCAATCACTTTGGGGAAAAGGTAAGGAATTAAAAAAAAAAAAAGAGAGAACTTCTTGAGGTAAAACTTTTAAGTGTGCTTAAATAAATATTTTCCTTAACCCAAGTAAATGTATTTGTGATTCCAAGGCCGCTAATTTCTTTCCTGATCGAGGCTTCAGGGTGTAACACAGAAACATGATTAAGATGTTCTGAGCTGACCCAGGCATTATGCAGCAGCATTAAGTTGTTTTCTTTTGTGTTCATGAATGTTGGTATTACACGTGTGTGCACGTGTTCCTGCTCATCTTCACATCCTCAGTTGGATCTTGCTAATTGTCCACTTTGCTTTAATATGGTTTGAGGGGAGGCCAGAGGTCAAACCTATTGTCTTAACTGACTAGGAGAGAAGGACACCAGCCTGTCACAAAGAGACACTGGTGGCCCTTGAAAATTATCACAGTATGAGAGATATCTGTAGTCACCAAGAAAGCACAGTTCTGATGGTAGAGGGCAATGTGCACGGAGTTGGTGTTGCAGAGTCTGTATTGTGAAAGCAAGAGGACAGAGATTGGAGTCTATCTTCTGAGAAAGTCATTTGCGGCCAGGGAGCCTAGAGTTCAGCAATATTGTTGGTAGAAAATGATGATATAATGATTCATATAGTTTTCAAAAAAGAAAGGAACTACATTTTCAACTAAATATTAAAGAATGCATGACTATGAGTTTCATTAATATGTTAATGTGAACTTAAGCACTATAATAAATATAATTTGAATGAATATCTCCATTAAAAATAGAATCTGTTGTGGTTGTAATGAAACAGTAGCAAATATGTGTTCATATCCAGCATATGGAAGAAATTTTTCCTCATTTCCTCTCAGGCATCAGAGTAAACAGGTAAAATCCCCTTAGAATCCAGTGGACTTCCTACAAACTTGAATTTACCATTGAAATTTTAAAAGCAGAAACTTCAAATATCAAGAAGCTAATCCATTTTAGAAAGTGAAATAATGATTTTTTTTAGAAATTTAATGTGCAAATATTGGAGTGAATTTCTGTTCATGTTCATTGAACTACTTGACAGTCCTAAGATTTTACTATATAAATTATTTTTATTTGTTAGATGTCCTCTCAGTAGGAAGCAATTTAGGTATAGCTCACGGAAATATACATTTTATTTTGTTTCTTCTCAGTTTTGATATTTGTTTTCTTTAGTCCCTGATTTGACTTGTTTTTTCAGTGGGGAAATAAGAAAGAGAAGGTCAGTAAGGTTGGTGATTTTAAAACATAAGTATGCAAGATTTGAATGAATTTATTAATATAAAAAAATTTCCAAACATTTATGAAGCTTACATTTAAACAAGGAATTAAGTACACTCGTGTCCCTTAGATACAATTAACATTCACTTGAAAAGAGAGAGCAGGTATTTGAAGAGACCATAAGACTACAATGAGCTATGTTTGAATCATTTGAAATGTATCAAAGTAATTCTCTGATTACATTCTAGTTTCCAGCTTCAAAGCTTTTTACAAACAGTAGATAAGTCCATGTATCAAATCACATATGTGATAGACAAAGTGGAGGCACAGAAGGTAAACACATGCTTTCCCAGTGCTGCAGAGGGAAGTGGCAGCTGGCAGGGAAATTCCTATTTCTTGTATCATTTCAATTCTGTTTCCATATGATAAATTATAAAATTCAATAGTGTAATAACAGCCATTTAAATCTTTTTTCAATTATACTTTGACTAATGTCAAGTCATTATATAATAAAAAATAATTTCTGAATTGAAGTATTGAAATGAAGGATTTTGATGCTGTTTTCCAATGCAGTT
>NW_022900932.1:24000310-24040555 GCF_012274545.1 Fukomys damarensis
AATATATATAGTAGTATTAGTTACTTTCTCATTTCTGAGACAAAAAAATCCAATACCCAGAATTAAAAAAGAAAGTTTATTTGGCTCAGAGTTTGTAGAGGTTTTAGTTAATAATCAGCTGGCTTGAAGGCAGGGTGAAATTACAGAGGAGAAACAGTTCATTGTGGGAAGAAGGGAGTAACAACCAGAGATGACCATAGCTCCTTCTGTCTCTTATATCTTATCCAGGTCACTTAGGGTGGGTAGCACTCACATTCTTAATCCTAGTGCCCTTGAGTTTAGCATTGCACCATGAGTCAATTCCAGAATCACACATACCAGATCCAGCTACTGTTGAAAAAGTGCCATCTATGACTGCATGAGGCTTTTTGGGGGACATCTAGACACAAGCCATAACATTCTGCCCATGAATCACCAAAGATTCTTTCACATTCCTTTACGAAAAAGGCATTTAGCCCATCTCTAAGAGCTGCTAAAATCCTAACAGTTTTAGCATTGCTAAAAAGTCTCCTCTGAGATTTAAAACAAACTCTTAGCTGAACAAATGAAAAGAAAGCTAACATTTCCAACATTCAATGGCACAAGGCAAGACATTTACATTCTAAAAGTTATAAACAGGGAGATAGCAAAGAATGGGAACAAAGCAAAACCAAAATCCAGCAGGGTAAACATAAAATCCAATAGTTCCACTTCCAGCATCCCCATAATCTGTGATAAATTGTGAACTCCAAAGGTCTTGGGTGACTCTGCCCCTATGGTACTGCTGGTGGTTGTAGCTCCCGTGGCCTCACTCTGGATAGGCTGTGCTCCCTCCTTGCAGTTTTCCTCAGATGAGCCATGTTCCTAGTTTATCCAAACATTTCCAAACACCTTTTGCTTCACACTCACAGCTTCACACATTGTCCTCTCAGAAACGCACTGCCTGGCCTCTCAGGTCTTTTTCTGCAGTCTGGGTGGAAGCCTTCCTAACTCCACAGCTCTTGTATTCTGCATGAACCTAACACCAGCACAACATGAGTGATGCCAAGGTCTACCACCAGCTGAAGCAGTAGCAAGGCTTCTTTCTCTCTTAAATGTAGGGATCAAGTACCTATGAAGCAAATCCTGAGGAGAAACTTCCCTAGGCTGCCACTGTTGTAGAACATAGTGCATTAGGGTTTATAGAGGTTTCAGTCAATAATTAACTGTCTCCAAGGCAGGCTGGCTTCACAGAGGAAAGACAATTCATGGTGGGAAGAAGGTAGCATAGCAGCAAGGGGAGACCACAGCTCTTTCTATTCCTTATATCTTAACCAGGCTACTTAGTGTGGGTAGCACTCACACCCTTAATTCTACTGCCCTTGAGCCCTTGATTCACTAAGCCATGAATCAATTCCAACATCACACACTTTAGAATCAGCCACCTTGAAAAAACCCCACCTATGACTTCATGAGGCTTTGGGGGGATACCTAGATATGTCATAACATATGTATATATTATAAATATATGTACCTATATACCTATGTGTATCCCTGTTAATTTTTAAAATCACCAAAGCTCTATTAAATTAGAGTGAGAAGAAATTTTTTTGCACTGAGAATTACCTGAGGCAGGAAAAAGCAAGATTTTAGTTTTTTATCCCTGTTGAGTATGCTAGGCATTTTGTCATGCATCTGGTACAACTTATTATTAGTGAATACACTGTGAAAAGATTGGCATGATAGAAAAATGAAAGAGTCCCTGTAGAATATACCCCAATAAATTATATGTTTAAGGCCTATTTCATCCTCCAATACAAGAAACAGAGTGGCTGATATTTATTTCAGTTGATAGTTGAAATATCACTTTTCCTTAAGGTTTTCTTAGCATTATCACAAACAAAACCAATAAAATATGTTGCATGTAATACAAAAGAAATGTATTTAAGATCAACAGACCTATGTATAATCCTTTATAGTTACATAATTTTATTAGTTTCATCTAATATTCATTAATTTAATATCTTTCTATTTGGGTTTTTATAATATGTCAAATACTATGTAGTTTATAAAAAGCAGAGATATATTGTTGATAGTCTTGGAGGCTGAGAAGTCTAAAATCAAGGTGCCAGCAGATTCAGTGCCTGGTGAAGGCCATTTCTCATAGATAGCTCCATGTAACTGAGTCTTCACATGTAGAAGAGGCTCACTAGCTCTCTTTATAAGAGCACAAATCCCAATTATAGGGTCTCTGCCATTATTATCTAATCATCACCAAAAGTCCCCACCTCCCGATACCATCAATGGGGGATTAAGATTCAGCACATGAATATCAGAGGTACACAAAAATTCACATAATAGTAATTTTAGTTATAAGCATTTTAAATTTAGCTTGGGCATACTGACAAGTAAGTGATATAGTAGATGCATGCACAAGTATATAATAATAGATCCATGTATGTGTGTGCATAAATTCATGATTCTGAAGGGTCAGATAAAATAAAGGCTTAAATTAATTTCTGAAATTTTGATGAAATCTAATACAAATATTTGATAAAACAGAAGTAAAGATTTTAGTGTTGTAAAACTGATTTTCTGCAAGCTACCATTCAATATTACAACATTAAGAATTTAATGTACTGTTTTGAGTTTTTATTTTCAGTAGGACATTGTTTGCCTATATGATGATTAAATTATTTGTAGAGAGTTGATACATATAAAAAAACTCACTTATTTTTCTAGTCCTATGAGCCCAATACAATGCTTAGTATCATTCTGTTTAGGAAAAGTATATTTCCCTACTTTCTATTCTTTGTGTCTTTTTGGTTCTTTATGTATATTTGGGTTTCTCATAGAAGAGCAACCATCAAATGTTTAAGCTGTATATCTGATTCATTTTACTTAACATTTTTTTTGGACAGACATTTGAAAACATAATTTTATGGCTTTTTTCTTGATGAGGAAATTAATATACACTCATATAATTTGCACAATTGACAGAATAACCAAAAGAATAAACAAAACTTGTAATATTTTCATGCATATATGTATATCTTTATATGTGTATGTGTACATGTATGTATAATACTTCCAGTCTTTTTTTTAGAGAGGGATTTTGCAAATAAAATTGAGATACTACATGACACATATATTTCTAAGCTGCATTTTTATTTAGTATTATACAAGAATTATGAGTAAATGTCATTTGAAAATATGGCTTTCTATGAACTTTATTGGTACATTATAGTATACAATACACTAACATTATCATTGGAAATTTGTCCCTTTACATCTTGGTTCTTATTTTTTCCCCATTTCCCTGCCCTCCCTTCAACCCCTCTACTTCTCCCTATTTACAAAGACTTTGTTTCCATTTTTTCATTTTCTCATATTAATTCCATTCCCTTCTTTTCTTTCCCAATACCTCCCACTTCCCCTTCACCTTTGAAATTGTAAATAAGTATCAAAAGGCATAATAGATAATGTAAAATACTTAACATTATTGTCTCAAGGTACATCTGTTTTTCTTCAAATGACTCAAGTTGATCTTTTGCTGTTGCAGAGTAGTCTTCTATTGTGTATAAATATCACATTGTCTGTATCCATTCATATGTTTATGGATACACAGGCTGCTTAAAATTGTGCTATTATAAGCATGGGTGTACACAGATTACTATAATATGATGTCTTTAACTCTTTCTGGGAGATGCTTAGAAGGAGAAAAGCTAGATCAAATTAAATTTTTAGTTTTCATTTTTTTTAGGAATGGCTATATTGATTCCTGTAATGACTATACTGGTTTACATTCCTACCAATAATGCTAAAGGATTCCTTTTACCAGCATTTGTTATTATTTTATTTCTTGATCACAGACATTTTTTAATGCCTTTATCTAATTGTTAGTTGGACATTTTTTTTTTCATGTATGTTTAGACCATTTGTACTTCTGAGAAGTGCCTATTGATTTCACTTCCTCATTTTATGATTGGGTCTTTTATTTTGGGAGGATCCAATTATTTGAGGTCTTTGAATATTCTAGATAGTAGTCCTCTATTTGAAGAAAAGCTGTCAATTTTTTCCCATTCTGTACTTCATTCAGTTGATTATTTTCTTTGCTGTGCAGAAGTTTTTTAAATTATATGATCCAATTTGTTGATTTTTGTTTCTGTATTTTGTGCCACTGGGGTTCTCTTCAAAAAGTTTTTGCCCACATCTATATTTTCAAGAGTTTCATCTATATTTATGTTACAGAAAATTAACTGATTCTGGTTTAACATTTAGATCTTTGATCCATTTTAATTTTAATTTAATACAAGGTAAGATATATGGGTATAGATTCAGTCTTCATGTGGATAGCTTTCTCAAAATCATTTATTAGAGACTATCTTTCCACCAGTGTGCATTTGTTACTCCTTTGTCAAAAATATGATAGTTGAATATGCCTAATGTCATTTCTGCATCTTATTCTGTTTCATTGATGCACATGTCTTTTTTGTGGCATTTTCATGCTGATTTTATCACTGTAGCTTTGTAATATAACTTCCATTCTTTGTGATGTCGCTTGCCTTGCTCTTGTTACTTAGTATTGCTTTTGTTATTTTGGGTCTCTTCTGATTCTATATAAATTTTGGGTTTTTTTTTTCTAGCTCTCTGAGCTATATATTTATATTTTGATTGATTTTGCATTAAATCTTTATGTCAGTTTTGGAAGTAGGGCCATTTAGACTATATTTTTTCTGTCCAAAAATGTAGTATGTTTCAATTTACCTATATTCTCCTTGATCCCCTTTTTTTTTGTCTAGTTGATCTGCATATTTGTGATAGTGAGGTATTGAGGTTCCTCATTATGAGTATTGATGTTTATTTGATTTATTTCATATAGTAGTGTTTGTTTTACAAAGTTCAGTGTCATTAATTGGAGCACATTTTTTGTCCAATTTTTATCTCTTCCTATGCAATTGTTCCCTTAACCAATATGTATGTATTGTATTGGCTTTTTAAAATTACTTTGGATGAAAGTCTACTTTGTTTGAAAAAATTATAGTGATTGTTGTTTAGTTTGGTTTTCCTCTTGGAGGCAATATCATTTCTCGCTCTTTGATATTTCTAGTCTATCTTCCCATCAATTTAAAAGATAGTTTTATAGGATATGTCAGTCTGGATTGGGAGTTGTTTTCTTTTAGGGCTTGAAACATTTCTTTCCAAGCTTTGCTGGCCTGCAAATTTGTGTTGAGAGGCAGGCTCTTATTGTAATGGGATTGTCTTTGTAAGTGACTCATTGCTTTTCTCTATCCACTCTTAAGATTCTGCTTTGTTGAACTTCAGAGAGTTTGACTAAAATGTGTCTTGGGGAAGTTTTCTGATCGTGACTATTTTGGTTTGTATATGTCTAATTTCTAATGCCCATAGTTTTGATAGAATTTTAAAATCCTCTTAATTTGTTTAATGCTTTTTATGGTTTCTAATTTTTTTCTATACTTGACATTCATTTTTGTATTATTTTGTTTAAGTGTTTTAAATTTTTATTATGGCCTTCTATATACTTATTGATTATTTCATTTATTAGATTCATTATCTGTTTAGTTATAGCTTCTTTAAGTTGCCAAGCACCTTATGGATATGTTTTGATATCATTTTTTTATCATTTCAAATAGTTATGCTTTGTGCCTTTTGATTGCCTCCCACTCAAAGTCCTACAGATCAGCTTTGGGGGATTTGGGATTTTTTCATGTTTCTGTTTTTTGTTGGCTTGGATTTTTTGTTCTGAGATTTGTGGATTGATTATAGTGAAATTTTTTGTTGCTATTATGGAGACCTCTTTAGACAGTGTCTGGATTTTAGTGATCCATTTTCAGTGCATCTAGCTATAAACTTTGCCTTCTTATCCAAATCTCACCATATCCATTTATCTGGGTGAGGAATCTGTGATATAGTTGGCTCAGTGCCTAGTTGTCTGGGAATGGGTATTGATAATGATAGCACGACAATCCAGATATTAGTAAACAAAAGAGCAACTATGTCACCTTGACTATAATAATACAATCAACAACAATAATAGCCTCTTATTCAAAGTGGATGTTGACATAACCTAGGAACAAATAAATTATCATCCTTAGCACTATGTACTATGATTATAGTACAAACACTAAGACAAAAAAAAATTTGATATCCAATAGATATGTGCTAAATGGAACAACTTTACCTCCACTAACAATAGAACAGTATTCAACAGTAATAACATAAGCTATCTAAATATTAATAAATCTTAATGGTTGTACTATTACACATAGAGGAGTTGGGGGACTGGAGAATGAGTGAAATGAAATTTGTTTTATTAATCAATGGAAGATGAGAGGGAGTAAAGAGACATAAAGGATCTTACGTGGAGTAAAAGTAAAATAATAGATAACAATAGCAGATGTGAACAAGAAACAGAAAAAAGAAAAACCAGCAGGAACATAAAAGAAATAAGAACAATAAAAAATGAAAAGAAAAAGTTAAATGGAGAAAGAATAAAATGAATTTAAAAAAGTAAAAAACCACTACGCTCTCAAAAAAGCCAATGAAATTACAAGAAAGAGTAAGAGTCTCCTCTGTAGTTTTGAATGAGTGGCTTTCTTCCAGAGTCTGCACTCTTGGAATCCAGCAACTCACAATTTGTTCCACCTTGATTTGTGGCCTTGGAAGTGCCCTCTCTATTTCAGGGACCCCACTCACTAGGCACCCCAGACTAAGGCAACTCTTCAAGCTGAGACATGTCATTGCTCACACTGGTGAATGAGAAAGCAACCACTCCTCTGATCTTTGCTGGATGTAGGCCATATGGCACATATGGTTCAAGAAGACTCTTAGACTTAGTGGTAACACTTTCAGATCCAACATGCTTTGAAAGCCAAAACTGCAGGACCCAGTTTCTCAGAAGGAGAAGGCATGTGTTCTTCCCAGTCCGAGCTACACACCCTCTTTGTGGCTGTCTCCCTTTGCTATCTCTTACTCTATCACTATGAGAAGGTTACCTTGTAAACCCTGAAGTGGAGTTGTTCTGTAGTTGTTCTGTGGCTCAGTCTTAACTCCTTCTCAAAATGGAGCCTGATTAAACAATATGACTGACAATACAGTAAGTGCTGCACTTGGTTTCTACTCCAACTCTACGCTGCTTTGGAGGGGTCATTTTTGGAGGAAAATCATATTGTTTTTGTAGTTTGCAATATGCCCATTATTTATCCTGGAGCTGCAGACTTTCTGGTGCTTAACTTCTCTTCTGTGTGTTGGTGCCATCAATGATAAGGTTAGTTGATTAGTCAGTGTCTCTGCTATATAGTGGTGTTAGATGACAGATATTTCCATCTCAGAGTTTCCAGAGAACATAAACATTTAACATATATGGGATGATGATCAGTCTGGCTGTAAGTAGAACTTAAGCTCTTCCATCAAAGATGGCTCATCTCATACATGGCAGCTTGGCCAGTTGAACGCTGTGGAGATGCTCCAGGAGTTATCTTGGACAATCTTCCCCAAGAGGAAAAGGGAACAGGCCACAGGAGAGGGCATAGAACCTCTGAGAATATTTTAATATAGATGGATGAACTGGAAGGAGCTGCAATAGAGGTTGCACTCAGCATTCTGAGTGGAGAACCAGCCCACTTCTTTACATAGATACATTTGTTCATTCACTTTGCTCTAATTCATTGAAACTAAAAGTGGGCATTGACATGCTATAATATGAGCCTAAGTTTTGTTTTAATTTTATTTTGTTTCATTTTGGTTTTTCTTGGAGACCAGGTCTCACGGTATAGTTCAGGTGGGACTTGAACTCACTATATAGCCCAGGTTGGCCTCAAACTCACAGTGATCCTACTGCCTGAGTCTCATAAAGGATAGGATCACAGTTTTGTGGCACTACGGCCAGCTTATTTTAGTTTTTTATAGTCCCTGTTGTCCTGGATTTTGTCTTCCAGTGTGTGTGTGTGTGTGTCAGTGGGTAGGGTAAATGAGAAATATTGAAATAGATGGTGTAAATAGTATAAAAGTCAGTGACAGGACACAGAGAGAATAAGCAGATTCATTGGACAAAGGGCTTTATGAATCTCTACCTCAGTAACTAAAAAATAAAGATCTGTATACTGAGAAGATGCTGAATTGTGATTACAGATTAGAGTTTGGGTTAAATAAGGCAATTTAGATGTAATTTTCAGATAATAAATAAATAAAAAGAAAGTAATACATGCAAGACCTGAATTACAAGCCCATGCTAAATGACAAAGGGCCTAGGAGACAGTGCTCTAACCCTCTCCCATTGTAGCCATAGCCCTGACCTTTGTTCACACCTTGGCTTAGAAATGTAAGGCAATCTTGTACTGTTTGAAGTCTGGATCATGATTAATGTGTAAGTTAGTTGTTCTAGACTATATGATAAAATCTGTACCATACATAGAGACCCCAAGTTAATTGTCAAACTGTTTGCTCAGCCTGAATGTCTTGGTGGCCTTTAAAACATCCTATAGGTATCTGTTAATCATCAATGTGTGACTGCCAAGTAAGTGACTGCTGACCACCAGCTCAAATCATCAGACCTTTGTCCCCTGCCTGCAAGCTTAGAATGTTAATCCCCCTTTCTACCCCCCTGTAAAAGGACCTCAGCCCCTGAGCTGGCACCTCTCTGAGCCAGCTACTTGGTTCTGAGAGTGCCGTCTGGCCAGACTCATAAAGGTCTGTTTACCATCTAGCCTGGTGTGTTCCTTCCTGCATGACTCTTGTTCCTCCGTCGAGCTCCTGGAGCCTCGCTGGGATATAAGACTCAGCCTCGTGAAGGCCTTTTTGGCTGTTCACTCTCCTTGGAGTGGAAGTGAGACTTCAAGTCTTACAATACACTCACTTATCTTTTAATATTGATATAAAATTTCTGGCTAATAAAACATATGAGAAAAATGTTTTAAATATTAGAAATAAAATAAGTAACAAGAAAAAAGTAATGAAAATAGAGTTCCAATGCACAAGATCAATCACAATGGTAATGAAAAGATAAATAGGTTTACTGTTAAAGAAAAATCAGCTTTCTCTCCAGGGTTAGTGTGATTAGACACTCGAGCTGTTATGGAAGGAATCGGCAAGTGACACACAGAGAGGCAGCAGAATGGAAGTAAAATAAAAAAAATTTACTCCCTCCATGGGGATCGATGACACCTAATGATGGTGCCTGACCAACTCCCCCATTGGGTTACAACTCCTTATTTTATAGGGTTTTACAGCTTTGGTCTTAGTTGGATACCCAAAACATAAGAGCAAGGCAGTTGAAATTCAACCCTGATGCAGTTCTTTGTCAAGGAAGTTGCTTTTAAGATTTATTCAATTACCTACTCTAGCCAGGGGGAAGGAAACTTGTTTGATTAATGAAGCTAACAATGGTTCTTTTCACTTACAAAACTTTTGTGAGAGACTAGGTGTCTCCCATTCCAGTTAATTCTAAATTAAGCAGAGTGAGGGGCAGAAGCTATCTTATATTGTGACATTTCCTAAGTTTTCTATATTAAAGTTTTCCCTACCAGAGCAGCAGTTGGAATTAACTCCTTTACTTTTATTAAGAGGACACATACAGCACTATTTACTCAAGTAATTGGTAATGTATTTAAATTCATTTTAATTAACAACACAGAACAAGACCAAACATTATGATAATAAAATGTTTGATGTTAACCTTTGTTTAATATAAGGTTGAAAGGACTACTGTATTTATAAGGCATTTTGTCTAGAAGATGAATGGAGGGAGTAGAGAGGAAAAGAAAGGGATTTTAAAAGAATAAATAAGATGGGTTATACATAGGAAGCAACTCCCAACAAGGAATGTGATCATTATATACTACAAATACATAGAAATAAATAATAAACTATTGAAAAGTCTGGGAATTCTTTTTTTTCTTTTAAGAAATTAATATGTGTGGGACTGATGGATAAAAGGGTATACATTGCTGAAAGTGCATGTATTTTGCTTAACCTCATTATCAGTTTAACTTTACTTTTATAGGCCTTTGGCTTATACATCTGAATATTACCTCTGTCCTTATTTTTTATTTATATTCTTTTTTTATTCTTTTGATTGCTTTGATTTTTGTCAATTTTTTCTCTAAATCTAATTCAGTGAAAAATCCTCCTCTGTGAAATCAACTGTACTATAATTAAGCAAAATAAAAAACCATTGTAACTGTTTCTTTATTTTTTTCTTCTTAAAAGGAGAATAAAATCCCTCATGGAGAAATAAAATACCTATCATGAAATAGTGTTTGCATTCAAGAGTTATGTTAGAAGTATTCTATAGCATTAGGCTTATTTTATGGAATAACATTTTGAAATATAGTATATGAATACAATTGTAACAGTATCTCTTGGTTATCTCAGAAATTAGTTATTTTCTACAGTGTTTATGCAGAAAGAAGGAAGGGTCAATCCTTCCTCCTTTTATGGTCTACTCTGATAATTTACACAATTGAAGAAAATGCACAACATTCTAGGGATAATTAGATTCATCCTTTATCTGTGAGTTTTGAACTTCCATTCTATTCTGTCATTATTATTCTTATGGTGCTCTCAGTGTGTTTCAGTGTTCAATATTTTATCTGGGTGTCTAATTGCTTCATAAGTCCAACATTAGCCAATGATGTGACTAATGAAATTCCACAGTTCCTGTATGAGGAAACATCTCAAACAACAAATGGCAATATTTATTTAGAAATGCTGAATAGCATGGGTACGTGGTAATACTTATGAACATTGGAGCACAACGCTGAAGAACTATTGATTAGGGTGATTTTGCCAATAATCACCCTGCTGATTCAGTGATGAATTTGGATTTGCCCTATTAATTTGAATTCATGCTACCCTTACATATATTATGGCATCTACTCTTTAATGCATTTAATTTAATTTTACTTAGAAACTATATAATTTATTTTGGAATTTTGATCCAGAGATCTGAAGCTTAGCTGAAAACTAAGTGGAAAAAATTAGCAAACATAATTCTAATGTAGAAGAGTATCAAGAGGGCACTCATCATCCCAGAACTAATTTGAATAATACAAAACTGATGTAAAATTAGATAAGCAGAGCAATGAAATAGAGCTGACATCCAGAAAATAGGACTTACTACATGATATCAGCTGTTTAGATAAGAAAAGAAAGAATGTATCAAAAAGGAAGTGAATTTATCTTAAGTAACTTTTTTTAAGAGTAGAAAAATCTGTTGGGAAAGATACTTTCTGTCTAAGAGAAAGAAGGGGGACTGGAAAGTGGTTTACCCACCACTCCAGTTTTCAAAAATGTTTTATACAGCAAATTTATATGGTGAAGCAGGTATAAGACCCGATGGAAGTTTACAAGTGGGCATGAGGTGGGCCAGAACTACAATTAACCAATAAGATTGCAAGCACAGTCACCCAGGTAGTATAGAGCCAATGAGAAATCACAAGTTGGACAAAACTATGAACAACCAATAAGATTATGACAAGTATAGTTGCCTAGGTAATATTGATCAAATGGAGATCCAATGGCGAAACAAGTCACATAGCAAGGATTTTCAGTGGAAAGAGGTGGGTCAGGGATCAGTGGCTCAGTAGGCAGGTTCAGGCTTTAGGGGCCAGCTGACAGCATGATCTTGCTTGAGGTGAATACCACATCATCAAGGAGACATTCATGCTGAAGTTCCAGAACACAGCTGCTGGAAATAAACCAGAAGCAGTAGAGGTGACATTTGCAGATTTTGATGGGGTCCTCTATCATATTTCAAATCCTAATGGAGACAAAACAAAAGTGATATAGTATTTCTTTGAAATTCTACAAGGATCTTCAGGTATTTGTTCTGATGAACTATTAATGAGAGTCTATAGAAGGTTCTTGGTAAATCCAGAATCAAGATACAATGTCTCTTTGCTATTCAACCTTGATAATTTGCCTGCTTCCAAAGTTTCCATTGTGTATCAGGCTGGTATGTTGATGTGAAATTGTTTTACCTCCATCTTTGGGAAATATTTCCAATTCCAAGAAGAGGACAAGGAAGGAGAGAACAGGTCAGTTATTCACTATAGGGATGATGAAACCATATATGTTTAATTTAAAAGGGACAGAGTCACAGTAATCTTCAGCACAGTGTTTAAAGATTGTGAAAATGTGGTCATTGGAAAGGTATTCATGCAGTAGTTCAAAAAAGGATGCAGGGCCAGACACACAGTCCCCCAGGTTCTCTTTACCAACAGGGAACTTCCTTTGGAGCTGAAAGACACAGATGCCACTGTGGATGACATCATTGGCTACATCACCTTTGTGCTGTACCCTCAACATACCAATGCCAGTACCCAAGACAACACCATCAACCTGATCCACATTTTCCAGGACTACCTGTACTAACACATCAATACAGGCTCCACGGCCTATATTCATACACATATGCAGGCAAAAACATCTAACTTCCTCAAGGTGCTGAACCACGCTCACCCAGATGCTGAGAAAAAATAAATGAAAACAATCACAGAGAAAATGTTTTCATTCCTCTAACTCTTGGGAATGGAGGAAGAAGTGCTGGCCACTGAAGGCAGGGCTGCTTGCTGCTGGATAAGTGTGACCCTTCATGTTTCACCTCTCCAGGTTCTAAGGAATTCTCCATTTGGGTTCCATTCTGTACATGTTTGGAAAATAATCTGCAGAAATGAGCTGTGCTTGCAAGAGCTTCAAGAATTCCCAAGAATAATAATAAAAGAAGCAATTCCACTTGATCCACTTAATTCCTTTTATTTTATCTTCCTCCCTCACTCCCCTTCCCTCCCACACTCTTACCCTCTTTTCCAAGCTGTTTCATTTTGCAATATGCTACTGCTTTGGTTTTTTTGTTTTTTGTTTTTTGTTTTTTTTTGGTACTGGGGATTGAACTTGGGACTTTGTGCTTGTGAGGCAGGTGATGGAACCACTGAGCTAAATCCCCAGCCCTGCGATATGTTACTGTTAATTAGTTGGAGGCTAATGCAATCTTAACTTGTTTTCTCCTAATTATTTGAGTTCAAAACTCCTGTATATAAAAAAATATGGTTGATGTCATTAATAGAGAAACTCTTTGTATCTTAAAAAAAAAATACATCAGCCAAATTATAAGGTCAGCAGATTTGTGAGGTCAGCCAGTAAGAGTTTCCACCAGGAAGAACTAGTAATAGCCTCCCACAAAGAGGATAAGAAGAAGGTCCAGGGGACTTCAGGAAACACCATAAAAGTTGTATGGCATAGTTTAGCAGTTATGAGTTATGTTTACAAGGTTGATCTGGTGAATCCCAGTAAAAGAAGTCTAGCATACTTGTCATTAGTTCCATTTGTATGACTGCTTGGAGTTTGGCAGCCTCTAGACAAGAATAAACCAAACTTTAAAGAAAGTAGAGCATGCACAATCTAAGCATGAGCACACTAGAACAGAAGGGCAGGTTGGGGGAAAGTCACACCATATATATATATATATATATATATATATATCACAGTATGTTAGTAATGTATTTCCCACATGACTATGGAAATTATTGGGATTCCCTTTGTGAAAAAAGTCTGAAAAAAAAATTTCCAGGCATCTGCTTCTTTATTTACCAAGGGGAGTCCTGTCCAGTAGTTTTCCTAAGTCCAAGAATCTTTATTTAATTATCTTAACAAATTGTACATGACCTATGAGAGCCAGATCCTAACAAATAACTCATTATTTTTGATCAGTGAAAGATCCCTCAGTTATTATTTGTAGACAGTAATATGTACTGTATTTGTAAAACCAGTTGACATTATTTTGATCATCTGGAAGCTGGAGGAAGCATGTCTTTTTTGGGCTTTTTTTTTTTTGGTACCGGGGATTGAACTCAGGTCCTTGCGCTTCCAAGGCAGGCCACAGAACCACTGAGCTAAATCCCCGGCCCAGGAAGCATGTCTTAAATTACATTTATCTATAAGCCAACTTGAGTTATTGGCAAATATATTAAAAAGTCCAAAATGCCAAAAGAAAAGTAGCTCAAACAAAAGGCTACATGTGTTGTAAAAAGTTGAGCGCACACACACACACACACACACACACAGAAACACACACACATAAGACAACCAGAGTGCACTCAGATGTATTTGGCCAGGTTGAATTTATACTTTTTAGGTTTATAACTGTAAGACTAGCTAGAACATTGTAGATCAACTAACTGAGATCTCTTGTAATAAGAATCAAAAGGAATAAAAATCTTTTACACCTGTGAAAGTCAAGACCATTTTAAGATGGACCCTAAGTTCATGGTCCATCTCACTGGAATACCTAAATATATAATCTTCTCATTGTTGCTTTGATAACCAAAATTATTTGCTATCCACTTGTAATTGTTCCCTCTAAAGGGACAGACTGTTAAAGGTAATTTTAACTATCTAGGGGGTCCACTCAGGCCATGTTTGCATGTAGAAGAAACTAGGTGACACTCTTTGGAGCTAAGTATGAATTTCAAATAGTAAGGCAAGAAGGACAGCCAAGGTGCTAACCTGCTGTGCTGTAGATGTCTACCTATGATAGTTTTTATTTAATTTTGAAAACAAACAAAGGAAAGAAGTCATCCCTGTCTATTCCTCTTGTTCTGTACCAAATCTAAGGTTAGCCTGTAACTCCTGGACCATACTCAGCTACAGGATTTCTTCTTTCAGAGCCTCAGTTAGTATCTCTTTGAGAATGGTGGTGGGCCTAGCAAAATATTTTGGAGAGATCATGATGAGAGGTAGTCCTCTGGGGACTGGGTCTGCGCCTAATTTTTAATACCAGTTTTTGTTTAAAACTGTTATTAAGCTCTCAAGGTTCCCCAGGAATGTTTTGTTCTATCAGTGAAATTATCTTGTTATAAAAAAAGCAGTCAGTATCATTCTTGAGGGACATAAGAGGAGATCATCTCCAACTGTGCCTGAGGAATGAAAGATAAATTTAGACTAAAACTTATATTTAGACTTCAATTGTTTCAGGATTAAACCTAGTCCAGTTTCTATATGGCCCCCAAATAAGTGAAGGTCAGCTGTACTTTGGAAGGGTTCCAGGCAGGGGAATCTTACCATTCTGGAAGCATTGTCTTGAAATCCAGCAGCCAAAGAGGAGGGAAGTGCCTTGAAGCAAATACTGTTGAGAACTGTGTTATTTCTCAGGGGCAGGGCAGTGGAGAAGGGACTGAGAGTGCCTTTAACTATGGCACAAGAACTAAATCTTAACAATTGCAGATGTAGAAGGACAATTAAGATCAGGAGCTTTTCCAGAGTGGAACTGTAATATTTAGCAAAACATGTCTCTAGAAACAGAAGCTATGATTGATTCCAACTGCATTAACAAGCAGAAAATCAAACCAATAATCAAAGAACCTGAATGGCTACTTTTTGCATCTTCAAAGAGAACAAGGTGTTCTAACTATATTGTTTAGGGGCTTACTCTTGCAATGAATTACTCTAAATCTATAATATCTAGTTTATGATTTAAATATCCTACAAGCTGTTGAACAGCCTGATCTTTTAGAAACATTCCCAAAGCCATGTCTCACCTTTTATTAACATAAAAAAATGAAGCTGTTCTGTAGGCAGGCATGTACAAGTACTTGTTTGAGCTTCTGAAAGGTGCTCTAGGAATAAGGTTCCAAGGTTAAAATATGGCTGTCTTTTGGGTTTCTCTATAAACAGAGAGAAGGGTCACACAATCTCACTATATTCTACTGTTTAAAGGCAACAAAAGCTTGTAATTTCTAGGAATCCCTTTAGCTATTTAAGAATCTTGGGTTGTGGAAAGGAAACAATTGGTTTAATTCTTTCTTCTCCCAGTCTTTAGGTTCCCTAAGATATAATAAGGCCTAAATATTTTACCTCCAGGCTGCAAAGTTGTGCCTTAGACCTAGAAATATTACAGCCCTTGTCCATTAGAAAATTCAGCAGAGCCCCGGTGTCTCGTTTAAAAAGCTCTTCTGAGGGGGCACATATCACTATACCATATACATATCATAAGAATGTGACTTGGGAAAAAATATAGTATTTCCTTTTATCAAATCAGAATCTAATGACGTCCTCATCTTTTTTTTTCCTGATAAATAGTTGACAATTTAACATAACTGAATAGCTTAGTTCTCTTTACACCTTCAAGAATACATGCCTGAAAATGTGTTCTATTGAATTTCCTATCTGACTAGCAGGCCAGTGGGAGTCTTGTATCTGAACTGTTTGTGTTCCAATAGGAACCAGTTATTTCCCTGGGTGCCTGTCTTTTGAGCTTCCAAAATTAAGATATTTGTCTCTAAGTGTAGTGGCATCTTATAATACTACTTATCTCTCATTAAAAATCAATATTTTGATTTAAGAGCAACATTACATCTTTCTAATCTAGTGCTCAGGTCTGAATAAGTGCTCTGAAAACCTCAATGTACGTATCAGGATCATCTAAAAATTTCTTAGGTGTCATTTAATCCATCTTAGATCACTGAGAGAAAAAGATACTTGAATGCAGATAGTCCCGTATTTGCCATTTACTTCCTGGAAGGAATATGGTCTTTGAAGGACCTACATAACTTAGCTAAGGACGGATATAGCCTCATGCAGATTTTAATTATGGCTGGCCTAGAAACTCCACTCTCATCACCTGGTAGTCAAGGTTTAAAGTTATCTTGGAAATTTTGTTCTAAGGTTGTAAAAGGTGAGGAGTAGGCTCAGGCTTACAGGTACCGAATGCCTTTAAGGATGAGGTATTTCTTTTTTCTATGACCCACATCTACATTTGAACATAAGCAAGGATCACTTCTTAATGTAAAGAAAGCCTCAACAAGAGATGATTTTGACCATTTTCTCTCTTTTACAGTATAATTCCAGTTGTGAGATAGCATCACAGTACTTTCCTCTATGTGCTTGGCTTTAGAAGATAGGCACATGCTTGTTTCAAGCAATCAGAGATCTGCCTCAGAAAGAAACCCAACTGCCTATCTGGTCAATGTTCCACCCATCATTGGCTTCAATGGGAGTAGGGATTCACCAGAGGGAAACTGGAGACATCTGTCCTCTGCTTTGAGAGTGGCAGCTGCCCTAAAGGCAGTTACTAGCTGGTCAGAATAACCACTGTTTGGCATTCTGTAAGAGAAAGATAAAAGCCTGAACTGTCTTTACCTGAGATGATTTCATAAGAGATCCATTTTACATTTTTTTAAAGAAAGTTTCCTTTTTATTTTCATTCATTTATTTTTTTTTTTGGTACCTGGGATTAAACTCGGGTCCTTGCGCTTGCAAGGCAGGTGGAGGAACAACTGAGCTAAATCCCTGGCCCTCCATTTTACATTTTTAAGCAACCAAGTCCATATGTAACATATACAAAACAAGAATAAAACATAATTTTAAACAAAGGACTGCATAAGAAAAACAAGAAATGCAAACATTTAAAACACATGACTTAAAATTAAGATACCTTTGATTTAAAAGCCAAAACAAAGGCCAGAATTTATGAAACTAAAACAAGAATCCATGAAACAAATAGCCAGAGCCTATGAAACAAAATTTGAAATCTATGAATCCAAAAGACCAAAGAGAGAACCTAAGAAAGAAAACTCTTACCTCTGACAAGTAATCTTGGTGGAAGACCTCCAAAATGATATAGGGAGAAGAGATGTAACTCCCAAACATGTTAGGTATCTGAAACTCAAGTTTGTGTTCTCTAAAATTGAAGAACGAATTTTAGGAACAATGGAGGTTGAGTCAGAAAATTTATTGAGAGAAAGATAGCTTCTGTCTAAGAGAAACAGAAGGGGTACCAGAAAGTCAGTTGCCCCCATCTTAAATAACTTTGAGAAAATAAGAATCTATATTATAACAAATGATACTATATTCTAAATACAAAAGGAATTATTTAGGGTACAACACATTCTATATAAAAATGGCAGGGCCAGGGATTTAGCTCAGCGGTTCAGTGGCCTGCCTTGCAAGGGCAAGAACCCGAGTTCAACCCCCGGTACCAAAAAAAAAAGAAAAAAAAAAAAAAAAAAAAAAAAAAAAAAAAAAAATTAAAAATGACAATACAGAAGATGACTAAATTTCATCTTAATGAATGTTTAAAACTTGTGCATGTAAAATAGTAAAACCATAGAACAAATAATAGGAAAATATGTTTGTTTTTATGACATAAATTTTTTTGTATTAAAGAAATATCATACACATAAAAAAACAGAAGCACCGTGACTTTAATTTAAAAGTGAGCTAAGTCTATAAACTAAATAAACTAAAATTTTGCTTAATTATAAAAGTATCAAGTGAACACATAAAAATGACCTGCCTCCCTAATCATCCAAGAAATACAGTTCAGAACAAACTTAGAAAAGAAAAATTGCCTAGGCAGGTAAGTATTAATACAGTTCAAGTTGAGAGTGGATTACAGCAATTTGGCACCATGAATCCATTTTGAAATAATTCTGTATCTATTCTGTATGTTTTACCTCTTTGAAACTAAAGTAAGAAATAATGACTGGCAATGATAATATTCAGAAAGATATGAAGTGTAACTTGTTTTATAGCATCTGTTTTTGAAAATAACTTTCATTTTCAAGCAGGAAGAAGGCTAAGTAAATGGTAATGAATCCACTTAAATTTATATTCAGTAATGTTATTAGAGTACACTGAGAAAAGATTATTAGTTGAAAATGAGAAAGTAAGAATAAAATGATGTTAATATTTCAATTATTTAAACATCTCTGAAAGGGAAAGTATTGAAGGAATTGTACACATTATTGACAGTAGTTATGACTGAATATACTCAGATAAAATAACTTTTTATATGTTTATTTTAATGAATATTAGAGATATTTTAAAAAGAATGAGCTCTATGAAATCTATAGTATTTCTGTATTAGGACCATTTTCCCAAATTCATGCTGTATCTTTAGGAATGTCACCTATACTTGCTACTAAAATGTTTGTTAATCAGTAAGTTTATTTCATATGAGACATGCATTTAATACTTTGAAAAATACCCAGCTGTACTGAACTTATTATTATGAAGATATGCCATAGCAATCAAGAGTTTAGGTAATTATAACCTATCTTACCTGTCACCCTAACATCCTTATGAGAACAGCTACAGAATTCTGCTTCTTTTTATGTCCTGAAATTGAGGGATTTCATTGTTATTTGAATCGAATCCAGTCATTATGAGAACATAAAAGGTTAAACGAGGGCTGCACAAATTAAGACTTATAATGGATCATGGTGTTTTAAAAATAATTTTACCACAAATTTTTTAATTTGTGACACCAAAAAGCATGGATGTGAAGTTACCTCTATGGGAAGCTGCAAAGGTTTACAATCATGTCAATTCTAAAGTATAATATTACATTGCAGATGTTAATATTTGAATAAAATTTCTAAAAAATGCATCCACACTCTATATAGGTTTTCATACATATTTTTTATTGAGCTGCTATTTCTGAATAAAATGAGCAAATCACTTTTCTACACAAAGCACCATTCTAAGCATAGAATTTTGTTCATCAAAGTTTTAAAGTAACTTATTCTCACCTTATCTGTGCTCTGTGTAATATGTGCATTTAACCTCATAGTTGGCAATTGAGCAATACCATATTTGTCTATGCCTGTTCTGGAATAACAGAACCCAATAATATTTCAATGTACTTGTATATTTCTTATATGAGTCACTGTTTATTGTTGTAAAATTATTTTACAATTTGAAGTTGAAATTACCTTGTAGGGATGTAAGTCTGACTCTTGCACCATAATATCAACTGTAAAAGTGATGGTATTAATATTGGAGAGTAATTGTGTATTTGAATGCTTGAGCTTCTAATAATTATTCTTATTTCATCTCAGTTAATAACATTGCTGACTACATGTGTAGATCTAATGTTAAGAATATTAATATTCTAAAATTAATAAATGCCTTCATAATATTACTTCTTAATGGTTAGTAACATTTCAATATGAATATAAAAAATGTAAAAGTCATATTTATTCATTCAAAAAATTAACTGATTGGCTTTTTCATTTTAGAGGCAGTTTTTAAATAAATATAATATTTAATGAATATGAGATGATTTTTAGTAATCAACAAAAAATTAGTCCTGGCATACATAATAATAGTAATTATAAGATCTATGTATACTTCCAAAAGAGATAAAGGCAAATATGGAGAAATAAGCCAAATTAGAAATTATTCTCTGAGGAGAGATAGCACCTGCAAATTGCAGTTTTGATTTTTTTCCTATAGACAAATTTATGGTGAAACATACACAGGAAATATTAATGTGACTTTAGAAAGTCTCCTTTGAGATTTCTTTTGCTTACACAAGCAATGACACAGTTTATTTTATTTATAGCATTAATATGTATGAATGAATTGTGTATATAAATATCAAATAAGCAAAAGGACTCTGATGACGAACATAACCCTAAGGCAAACATAAGACAATTAATGTAAAGCAATGCATTTGAAAAGTAGTTTCATTAACTAACATATTTATGAAATCATTTTTCTTAAATATACAACCAAATTTAATTGTTGGTTAGCTCAAAGATATTAAATCCTGACATAATTTAGGCTTTGAAAGTCAAAATATGCTTCGTTCGAATAAAATCTTATTCCAGAAGTCAAACATTTACTGTTTTTGTTTCTATTTAAGGTCAATTATTGATTAGAAATTTCTTTGGCTCCCACTAATTATCTTTGAATGATATAAATTATTTTTCAAATTCCAAGATATTTCTGCCATACTTTATTTAATATATTAGTACATTTCATTTTAATTTTTCAAGTAGCAGATGTTTATTTTCTCCCATTTTTCTGCTGTAGCCCAAATTTAAGGTCTTTTTCTCAATTATTAAAAGGAAAACAACTGGATTGGAAATAAATGAGTGAAGAAAATAAAAAACAAAAAGCAAAAAGTAAATAGATAAAAAAACAATGAAAGTAACCAAAAAAAATTTAAAACAGAAATTTCTTAACCATGAATAAATTCATTATTTTAGTCAGCATCTCTTGAGAATAGAGTAAGTTATTCTTTTAAATCATGAAACTTTAAAATTATTTAAATCATATACATTGGCATTGTTGATTATACTTTCTAATTGAGAATTTGTAATTAACTTTCTATGTAGAGTGCTAATATTACTGTGATTACAGCTTTCAGAGAATGAATTATTGACCAGTTGTGTGCTACAGTAATAGAAGAGTTGAAAGGTCTTCTAAAGAATCAAAATTGCTCATGTTTTAGAGTCTAATTTTTGGGTTTACCAATCTGGAAGATGAATTTCGTTTCTTTAGAGATAGTTTACACCTGTTCGAAATCAGAAAGTTCCCACAAGACCAACATATAAGCTACATATTTGATTAGTTGGTTAAAATGAGACCAACAGTATTGCCAAGGAATTTTGAATGCTTATGACAGAAGTACTTATATCTCTCAGTAGTCACATCCATCAAGCAAGAAATATAACAGAATGGCTTTCAAAGCATAAAAACAGAGACAGGAAACTTGGGTAGGCTCAATTTCATATTAGAATCATTGATCAATGATAGTCAAATTAAATCATTTTGCCTAGAAATCCCATTGTCCATTGAATCTCAATGGGCCTTGCATTATGGATAATATTCCATTTGTGTAATTGTAAAACGAAAAATGGCATTAAAATACTAGAAAACAATAATGTTCAAGATAGATTTAATCAGAGAAAAGACTTCTCTAATTCTTTTCATTTACAGAGTCCATGGTTAAAAACATTCAAGGTAAAAAATAATTTTTAGTAAGCACTCACTTAAAAGAAACCCATAAATTATATGGCTTCCATACCATTGCTGAAGGAAATGTGTAGTAGAATCAAGTAATTCTAAGATTACAAGAAAATTAGACATAACCTGAAGAAAACTGAACTTAAGGTAAGTAGAATATGAAATGATAGATATTACTATAAATATGTCAGTAGTAGTAAAATTTTCGTATCAACCGAGTATAAAAGGCAATGATTTTAGATAGTAGACCCTTGTATGAGCAACAGCTGGTAAAAGTTTTTTCCCACTTGCAGGTTGTCTCTTAGCTCTGTTAACGGTTTTTCTTGCAGTGCAGAAGCTTTTTTAAAAGATGAGATTCCATTTGCTGATTCTTTGTGCTATTTCCCATGCTACTGAGGATTTGTTCATAAAGTATTTTCTTATGCCAATGCCTTCAAGAATCTATCTAACTTAAAAAAATCAGACCCCCAAATATAAAGACCTAATTCAAAACTGGGTATCTGAAATGAACAGACATTTCTCAGACAAAGAAGTAAAAGCAGCAAATAAACATATGAAAAAACGTTCAATGTCACTGGTCATTCTATAGATGCAGAGGAAAACACTGAGATTCCACTTCACCCCAGAAAAAAATGACTGCTATGAAGAAATCAACCAATAACAAATGCTGGCAGGGTTGTGGGAGAAAGGAACCCTTCTTCATTGTTTTTGCGAGTGCAGACTCTTGCAAGCCCTGTGGAAATCAATATGGAGATACCTCAAACAAGTAGAATTAAAAGTCCCATTTGACCCAGCTATCCCACTGCTAGTTATTTTTCTGAAAGAATTAAAAGACTCACACGACAGTGATATATGTGCACCCATATTCATAGAGGCACAGTTTCTAATAGGTAAAATTTGGAAACAGCCCAATTGCCGATCAATTGGAGACTGGATGAAGAAGATGCATTTTTGTTTTAAAAAATGGAATACTACTCAGCCATAAAGAATGAGAAACTAGAGACATTTATAGTTAAGAGGATCCACATTGAGGCCAAACTTTTAAGTGAAATTAATAGGACACACATATGTAAATGTCAAATAGTTTCTCTGGCATGCAAAAACTAAAAGTGTAAATAAGGATTAAAATGTATAATTGATATCATGTAATAGGAAGAAAAGGTCTAAAGGAGTGGGGGAAGTGGGATGGGTAGGGGCAAGCTAAGAAGGGAAAAGAAAAAAAGAAAGGCAAAATAATGGAAACAATGTCTTTGTAAATAGGGAAGGGTGGAGGGTGTGAAGGGAGGGCAGGGGGATGAGTAAAAAATGAGAACCAAGACCTGGCATGTAAAGGTACAAGATCCCAATTTTGAATGTAACTGTACTGTATACCTAAAATGTACCTATAAACTCAATGGAAAAGAAGAGGCAATGATTGCCCAATTGTATTTAAGATATTCCATCCAGTTGATGTCAATGTGTAATAGCAAATGCAGGCTATAGAAAATAATGATTTATTGAAATAGAAAAGAAATGAACAAATTCAATATCCTATTCAACAGAATTCAGCGATGTGCTTTGATAAGTAATGCAGAAAAAATTAAATAAAATTATAGGTGACTAAAATAATGTAATTAGTTGAACTTAATGAACATACACAAGATATTTTCCTTAAAATTTAAAAATACACTCATATGCACATATAAAATATTTATGAAATTTATTTAATAAAAACCACACTCAAACATGATATCACACAGGCCATTTTGGAATGTATTAAAATTATAAAATATCTTAAAAATAGGATTATATAGTTTTGAGGAAAGGAAAGTAAACTTGTATTAAATAATCCAAATAAATATCAATAACATTTTTTACTATAACTTATGATTATGTCATTAA
This sequence comes from Fukomys damarensis, assembly GCF_012274545.1. NCBI lineage: Eukaryota > Metazoa > Chordata > Mammalia > Rodentia > Bathyergidae > Fukomys > Fukomys damarensis. The sequence continues at coordinate 24,023,921 of NW_022900932.1, forward strand.
TATAAAATTCAAAACCTAAAAAGTGTAACAGCATTTTTTTTTTTGAGACAGGGCCTAATGTAGCCTAGGGTAGCCTTGAACTCATGGTATTCCTCCTGCCTCGGCCTCCTGAGTGCTGGGATTATAGGCATGTGCTGCCATGTCCTGTCACAGAATATTTTAAAACATAGTAATATCCCTTTTTTAAAAAGCAGAGAAATGATAAATACAAAATTCAGAATTTTATTTGATATTGAAGAGGGAAGGCAAAAACTCCAAAGGGCATTTGAGCTTTGAAAGGTATTTGTCATGCTTTCTTTCTTAATGTGAGGGGTAATTTACAGTGTTTTGTGTATATATATTATTAAATATATGTGATAGATAAATTCAAAGGGCAAATAGGACCAGAAGTTTGTTAACATTGTGATCATATTCCAATGGAGTCACTAGATTTCAATGCAACTGTGATAATTGATTTTTATGTCATTTTGATAGAGTCAATGGGTACTCAGATATTTGGTTAGGCAGTACTACTGGATGTTCCCATAAAACATGAGCTCCAAGTATGCACACACTGAGTTTCCTGAACACCTAGTTTTGAGTGAACTCAGAATGAGTCCTTCACTCCACAGAAGGCTCCACAATAGATGTAGGCCTCTGGGGAAGTTTCTAAGAATGAGTCTCAGACCATAATCTAATAATGACTGACGTGTCAGTTACGGATAGGGCATGCCATTTAGAACCATTGGCAGTCCTTCAAAGGTGAGTCATAGCACAAGATGGTAAGATTTTGGGCAAAATCCCTGCCATCCCATGCAAGTGACCACTTCTCCTTTGGAAAAATAGCTCTTAGTCTGTCACTGGGCCTTTGTACACACAGGTGTAATTTTGTAATCATAAACCATCAAATTATGCTACAACCTGAAATGTCTGTCCTCTACTGAATGCTATATGACCCATCATGTCACATAGTTGGACTTACTTGGAAGTACTCCGTTATCAAAGGGACATCACACATATGCAATCAAGCTCAGTCAGACTCAGGAAGCATAGACAATTACCCAAGGAAGTGTTTCAATTGCCCACCATCCCCACTCTTATTGTCCTGCCTCTCTCTTCTAGACTCCATCTAAAGCCCCATGGAAAGTTCTATTTTTTTTAATTGTATTGAAACACTTTTGATATACATAACCATCACATTCATCATAGGGAATGTGTACCTACCTGTGCATAGTATATATCTTCTTTTTTTCCCCATGCTCTTCTCCTCAGTTCAACCCTTCTTCCCCTCTTTATTTACAAAACCTTGGCTTCAATTTTTTTTGCTTCTATTCTTTTTTTTTCTCCCTTCTCTCCCTTCCTTCTCACCCCTCCTTTGTTTCCCTTCCCACTTGAACATTTTCTTCCTACTTCCCAATATCTACCATCCTTTTGGTCCTTATTTAGTTCTTTGTGATTAGTTACAGAGAAAAGAAGACGAGGTATGATTCACTCCTGCATAACAACTAGGTATTTCGTGAAAGTGGATAGCTGCAACACTGTAGCCCTTGTCTGAGACAGCTCAGAAGTACAGTAATGAGTGAAAATCATCCCACTGATCACAACTCTAGACAGACCATTGTGATGGAGCAAGAAATGGTTATACTTGCAATTATATATCAAGTCATAGGCAGTATATAATAGTTTTGATGTTGTCATCAATGGTTTGTCCTTTTTCCATTGCTATGAGAAAAATACCCAACATCCACAGCTTCAAGGAAGAGGAGTCTATCGTGGCCCATGTTTTCAGTGATTTAAATTCATGCTCAGAAATTAAGGCAGAAATTTAAATTGAGTCAAAAATATCAAGGCCAGAGGGTGTCAGATAATCTGCTCAGTGCTTAGTATTTGAGGAGCAGAGAGAGGGGAAGAGTAAGAGAGGATGGAGCAAGGCAGCAGATGTCCTCAGGGTCATTCCTCATAACCAACCCAAGCACACACAAAATTGTGCTTTGCGAACCTCAAAGCCCCTCATACATCAGTACATTGATCATCCGGGATAACCATAAATCCAACCTTCATCAACTTGACAGTGAAATACATTTCCTTAAACTATTTTTAACCCCTAGAGACAGTAATAATGTCATGATTCCAGCTGGCATGATGTTACTTTCCTCTGTACAACTAAAACTGCACAAATTCCTTCCTACAATCTCACTACTTCCAGCAATGCTCAAAAGTCTAAATTCAAAGTCTCAAGACAAACTCCTACCTATGAAGCCCTGTACATTTTAAAAAGCAAGTCACATGCTCCCAAGATACAATTGCACAGGGTAAATACACCTATTCCAAAATGGATGACTAGGGGATCAGATAGAAAGCAGACCACAGCAAGGTGGAAATCCAAGGCATCAGACTTTAAATTTTGTACCTCCATGTCCAGTATCTTCAGGAGGTGAGATCCAGAGAGCTTGGGAAGCCCTAACCTTAAGGCCTTGCTGTTTTTAGCCCACATAGTCTCTCTTGGGGACTAACTAGCACATTTGTAGCTTTTCATGGTAGATTTTCCACATTTCTAGTATCTTCAACTACCTGGGGTTTTCACTGCTACTTGGGCTCTGTTCTCACAACTTCATGTACCATCCTTTGAAGGATCCTGAAAAAGATTCTAATTCTGTGACACAGTTACTGGCCTCTCAGCCCTTCCATTAAAGTTCCTGACTCCATGATTCTTGAATTCTATATGGATGAATAACCATAATCATGTGGACAGTACCACCAGCTTGAGTCCCACTGAATCATTGTTGCAGTGACTTCTGAGGTCTTGGGCAGTTAAACACAAGGAAATGAATCATGAGGATCCAATTCCCTAGGTGGCCCTTCTTGGGCAAGGGGCTCAAGGGCTGTTTTCAAATGAAAATGTGTCCTTATAGGTGTTTCATATTAAAAATTGTTCCCCAAACATATTAATAAAGTTAAGAGCCAGTGACTTATGCAAAATCAAAACCAATTTTGAGTTGATGAAATTCAAAGATACCTATAGAATCACAAAACATTTAAACAAGTGTAGCAAAGAGTGTTTCTTATACAAAATTATCTTACTAACCACTAAACTAATAATAATATACCCACAGGAAAAAAAAGTCTCAGGTTAGAAATTAAGAAAAATAAGTAATAAAATATGAAAACCAAACTTTTTGCTAATGAAATGTACACAGTTCGCAATACTAATATTACATGATCATGGCTTGTCAAATTGTCAAAACGTTGATTCTGTCATAAAATACTTAATACGAATGTCAGTTGATATGGACTTACTAAATTCAATTAGAATGCTTACAATTTTTGTCATGTTTACCCTGATCACATTTCTAGAAAAGGTATTAACAGAAAAAAATTCAGGGATATTTTAAAAATATCATTACATCGAGACATTTAGAAAAACATTTAGGTTAATAAATTGTAACACAACTTCAGTATAAAAAGTGGAGCACCCAAAATATGGAGTAGTTTATTAAGGATATTCACCACCCAGACAATTTCCTTAAGTTCAGTTTTACATATAAAATACAAAATTTAATTATTTCAGTTGCTTTAAGCATCCGTATGTGTAGATGATGCAGTGGGTAGAAGGACTCTACACTGTGGCATTTGATTACCAGGCTTATAATCCAAGCTCTAAAACTTATCAAGATGATATTTATGTTATGTTAGCCACACAATATTTGCTTAAGATTTCCTCCATGTAAAACTGAATAGTAACTACTATTTTGACAAAGTAAATTGCTAAACATCTCTGATACAACACTTAATAAAAGATCGCCAATTAACATCATTTTATATTTTGTGTATAAGGAGTATTTCTGTATCTATAAACCTAGTTTAAGAAAATTGAATAAATCTTTTATACCCCTTCCTCTTTACAGGATGTTTCCCTACAGGCCACTATTCCCATTGATTTTATATTAATCATTCATTTGAATTACATTGCTTAGTATTATATATTTTTTAATTCAGTGTATCTGGAAACATATCAGTTTCAACCTAACTTGCTTCCTTTTCTCAAGATTGTATTTTCAGAATTTATCCCAGATGACGCATATGGTTTGTTGATCCATTTTCAGGGCATACATAGTATTCATAGAATAAGGCATATGCTGGTTAATTCATTTAAACTAATAATGATGGTATGAAAAGTTAGTTCCATAGTTTTGGGATATTACAAAATTTCTACCACATTAATTTTTATACTCCTTATGTACCCATCCCAGAATGTCCCTTGCTATCTTACTACAGTTACACTTGCTGGATTGTATGTAAGCATATATTCATGATGTGTGGCTTCACTGATTCCTTGATTTCAATATTAATTCTGTAGAAGTTCCAGATAATTAACATCAGAGGGACTGGCCTTATAAACATGCCACATTCCACACAAACACACACACACACACACACACACACACACACACACACACACTCACATACCCACGAAGACATCCTTTCAGTGCCAAGTACTTCAAGTGAACACACCTCTACCATAGAATGGAGTATTCTAATGACACTTTTATAGATAGAACTTGACTGTTCCATTGAGCTGCTATAGTTCTCTTTGAGTTAATACAGCAATCTTCTCTTCACACAGGTCTTCTTCTCCCCACCCATGTCTATATTTTAAGCTCAAAGTAAAAGACAACATAATCTTTCAAATGGCAGCTCTTTGGTCAAGTTATTTCCTTTGTGTAAGCATAATATCATTAATTCATCATCGGAGAAATTATTGATAATACCTACCCTATTAATCCACAAAACCCAATCAACTCTAAGTAGCTCAATCACCACTAGCATTTCCTTTTCCTTTTCCTTGACTGCTTTTGACATAGATTGAGTGGGTTGTGCCTGACTTCTGGCTGTGTTTTAATGATACCAAGAGATGTGCTCAGGGTTATAAATTACTGCGGATTTTTTTTTTTTTTTTTTTGGTACCGGGGATTGAACTCGGGTCTTTGCGCTTGCAAGGCAGGCCACCAAACAGCTGAGCTAAATCCCCAGCTGGAAAAATTAAAGCAATTTTACCACAGAGTAAGGTAAACAAATCATTTTCATATCCTGTTTTTAGTATTCATTCTTTTAAAAAATATAGGACAGCAGCCTCTTTTGGAATATTAGCACATGAATTATTCTCTGGATGAAATTAAAGAATAAAGAATGAAGAGTTTCAAGTATTACTAACTAGATTTGAACATGAATAATTAGCAGGCAAAAGAAAATATGTCTGCTCATAGCCATTTTTTTATTATGATTTCTTTTGTTTGGAAATGTGTGACATTTTAATTTCTCTGGTTCTCTGAATGACTGTCCTCTATGCTATAAACTAAGGGAAAATATTTGTATGTAACTTCTTGAACTTCTCAAAAATTACTCTCTTTGGTGATATGTTCATTGTCAAAAAAGAAAAAAATTACAAAAAAGCAAAGTTTATCTTCAACTAAAAATAACTATGCTGTATTGGTTTAGCTGAGTTATAGCCAGGGACAAGTTCTAACAAAACAGATGAGGACAACAGACAACATTTCAAATTCTAAAAAAGAGAAAAAAGAATATTCCTATTAAAAACTGTAAAAACATGTATATGATTTTGTGAATCTTTCCTCCAAGGGATACTACTGATGCAATTTAGATTTGCATTGAAGAGGCAGGGGAAGCAAACACTGTGAAATTTTTTCCTGATTTATCAGAGATGGATTTAATGCATGATTTCCGGCAGGCAAATGTATTATAAAGAATAACCTAGGTGAGAAAGTGTGGTGGGGGGTGAGCTGATGACAACTGTGCTTATGAAATAAGATAAGTAAAATAGACAGCACATTGTTTCTATTCATAAACCAGGCTACATGTGATGCTTGAATAAAATATCTTATGTAAATTAGCTTATATTTTTCTCATATCACAATAATTAAAAAGTATTTATTAGTACATATTTGCTGTATGTAGTAATTATATTAATGGTTGAAAGTTCATCAGTTATTTTTACAGATGCTGCCAAATGGCTCTTTATAGGAATTTGCTATTGCCCATGTTCCACACTGCAGGTGTAAACTGGAAAGTCTTTATAATCACAAGACCCTTATGTTGATTTTACAGAAACACACACACACACACACACACACACACACACACACGCTAGCGTTTCTATTTCTCTGGAAAACTCTGAATTTAATAGTGACGTTGGTGGTGTTTCTCTCCCCTTCCAATCCCTTTCTTTGCTATGATTTTTCAGTTAATTAATGAATAGTATAAGACAATTCATATACATTTTTATGTTTGTTTTTAAGTTTGTTCCTATATGGTTTAACTATAACTCCTCATGAATTTAAACAATTGTTACCACTCATAAACACTAATATTTTCACCATATTAATTTTAGACCTAACCAACACACAAAATTGTCTTAATTTTTTAGTTATTATTTTTGAATGTAATCACTCTTAGAATTTTAAACACTCAAGTATATCATCTAAAATTAATGATAGCTTTCTTTTCTTTTTTAGAAAGATTGCACTGTATTGTCTTTTTTACCTAACTGCATTGGCTAGTATTGTACTTTCAAAACAGTATTATCTTGAATAACATTAAAATAAATCCCTCCAAACTTTTGATGTAATATATCAAAACAGAAATTCTTGTGGTAAATTTCTGAGGGTTAAAGTCAATGTGTGCCTTTATCTATTTTTCTCAAATCACTGCTATATCTGTAAATATGACTGGTGTGTAATAGCTGTAAAAATACTTTTTGAGTGAAATGAATTACAAAATTCAGAAACAAATTTAGAAATCCCTTTCTATGGTTGCATTCTGTAATGGGATCAATAGCCTCACTTATAAGTTCTAGCAAAAATAATTTCTTGAAAAATCTTTTATTTCTATTACCATTTAAATTTAAATTGTTCCAAGGGTTTACAAGTTTTAGGCTGGGTTCTTGGAAACTGATTGGATTATAGGGGTTGGTTGGTGGGGCCTGGTTAAAAAGCAGTAATTTGGGTTGGGATTTAGCTCAGTGGTCCTGCCACCTGCCTTGCAAGTTCAAGGTCCTGAGTTTGATTTCTGGTCAAAAAAATAAAAAAGCTGTTACTTGACACCTGGCTTGGAAGGGTTTATCTCCCTTTCCGTCTCCTCTTTTTTGTCTCTGCTCTCTGTTTGCCATGCCATGCACAGTGCTCCTGTACCACGCCAATTTGCAGTGCTTCCCTGACTTGGAGCAGGCTGAGGCTAAAGACTGAAACCTCTACACACTGTGAAATAAAATAGGCCTTTCTGTCTTTAACTTGTGCTTGTCAGGTATTGTGTTACAGAAATAAGGAAAGTGACTGAGACAGATTTTGGTACTTTCTCATTGCTGAGACACAATACCCAATAACCACACTTTAAGAAAAAGGAGAGGATTATACTGACTCATGTTTCAATCCATTATCAGCTGGTTCAAAGACAAGATGACAGGCACAAGAGCACCGTAAAAGAAAAGCACCTTATGGCATGGTGGTCACAAAGCAGAGAGTCAACAGAAAACCTTGGAAGTCGAACCCTTCTGGTTGCATGACTTGTGAATTATCTCTTTGAATCAAGCCCCATATCCTAAAAATAAGTCCACTCTCATAATCAAATAAACTATCAAAAATCCTACGTAGGAGCACACAAGGCTCTTTGGGGACATCTAGATATGTAGCGTAACATTCTGCCCCTGACTCCCACATAACATATACACATCTCCTTACATAAAATGCATTTTATTCATCTCTAAGAGATGCCAAATTTGAACAGCTGTAGCATTGCTGCAGTTCAAAATACTCTCTGATACTCAAGGCGCAATCTTAGCTGCGAGCCTCTGAAAATTCCAAAGGAAAGTTACACACTACTTACTGATACAGACAGCTCAGTCAGGTAGAAATTTTGTAGGCAGTCAGACAGGGTTTGGACCTCTAGGAAGACAACACAGAGGATGAGAAAACACGGAAGCTGTGGCTGGAGCCGCATGTAAATATTCAAATCACAATGGCCAGGTTTGCATACTTCGCTAAGAAATGCAGAGAATCTTGAAATTATTGGTAACGGTCTTTTGGGGCTTTCTGAATAGACAGACCATTATCTCATTAGGACTATCCTCTCCCACCAATAAGACCAAGACCACCAAGACTCAGAAGACTTAGACTAAGACTACAGATTATCAACCAGCCAAGGTTAATGATGTCATCCGTATACACTTGTTAGTCTTGGATCGATATTATCTAAGCAAATATACTTGCAATCTTACTGGTTAATTATAGTTTTCACGCATTTTAAAACCATCCCTTAGGACTTTATTAAAATTCCCCCTGAGAAGTGAACTCATTGACAACCCATTTAGGACCTGCCCTGTCTCTCAGGAGCTATTCTTATTCCCCATTCCTATTCCTCATTTTTATTCCCCAATACATTTTCCTACTTTTGACCTCTTTTGTTCCTTAGAATTCATTTTTCAACTTTGGGGAACAGGAACTTAGCATATGTGACATCTAGCAGGTTGGGAGTTACATTTTATTTCTCCTATATCATTCCTATATCACTACTGAAATACAATGGTATAGGGTAACATTCCCATTTCAAAAGGGAAGAATGAGGAGACAGAAACCGGTGGAACCAAAGCAAAATGAAACCAAAGCAGATCAAATACCAATTCTGTAGCTCTGTGTATGTGATGGTTGACAGACTGTCAATTTGAGCAAGAGAAGCTCAGCTGAATTGATTCAGCAATTCCACACCCTAGGCTGTGGAAGACTCACTTTAGGGTGGCTTGTTACCTGCATGGTATAAAGGGGAGATGTAGAAGGATGAGCCTGCTTCTGTTTCTTCAGAGGAGGTCCAGTCTCTGCCTTCACTTTGGATGTCATCTCCTAGATTCCAGTGCAGACTCTTCGGCTTCTGGTAGAGACTCTTGGCCTTCCAGTGCAGACTTTTCAGCCTTCTATTACAGGACTTTTCAGCCTGTGTCTTGTTGACTTCCTGATAGACTCTGCTGTGATCTCTGGAACTTTGACTAAATTTGTGATCTCCAAGGTGCAGAAATGCCCTTTTAATTCTTCCACATCCAACTCTGCGGGTGCTCATCGTAAGCCAATCATTTATATTGTTACATATTTGTATATCTTGTATTATATTTCTCTAGTAAAAACTGACTACTGATGTATCTAATACCCAGGGAAGTTGTAACAAGATATGCACTGCAAAAGGCTTGGGCATCCCTTCATCTATAACATGGCTGATGCTTGTAGCCCTTATGGCTTTTCTCTTTGGATGAATTTGTTCATTCCTTGCAAATTTGCTCAGACATTCCATGTTCCTGTATGCTCCATCTTCTTGGAGTCTCTATAATACTTTTGGCTTCACTCTCAAAACATTATGTCGTGCCCTCTCAGAGGCACATAGCTTGACCCCCCAAGCCATCTTCTGAAATCTAGGTGGAAGCCTCTATGATGTTGTAACTTTTTAATACTGCATGCACGTAAAACTAGTATAACGTGAGTGATGCTGTGGTCTCCAGCCAACAGGAACACTAACCCAGACTTTTAAAATCCTGCCTGTTGTTACAGAGGCTTCTAAGTGCCTGGAGACTCAGTGTGGTGAACTGAATCCTGGGAAATTGTTTTCTTGGGCAGTCTTTCAACAGACTGTCCCGAGACTCTCTTCTCAAAGCAAAGACTTTAAGTTTTGCAGGTGAAAGGGTGGTCAGTGCTTTTTGCTGACTTGCCCTCGAGCCATTTTTTTCTACTGTCTTGATCCAAGGCATTTGACTTATCTTGAATCTTTTTCAGTAATGAAGCTTTCCTTTCCTCCAACTTTCTAGGCTCCAACTTTATAGCATCTTCCTTTCTTGTGAAACTCAAAACTTTAAAATCCTCTCAGCTATGCTATTTGCTCTTTATTCTCAACACAGCTGAGCCCCTGCCCAAAACACCCATGAATATTGGTCTGCCTTGAAATTTCCTCCACTAGTTTAACTAGTCCACCTCCCTTAATCTCAGTCTTTGGCAAAGTCTCAGGACTTAAGGGAAATGTAGTTGAATTTTCTGCCTGAACATAATATGCATAGCCTTGAGTGCAACTGCTAATGGAGTCTTTTTTTCCCAAGTGATGCTTTCTCAGCCTGATCTTTACCATGTTCCTTTTTATCAGCATTTTGGTCTTAAAGGTCTGACCAGAATCTAACTCAGGTTTGGTTTACAGCATTCTAGAGCTTCTGTAGTCATCATCTTCAAACCTTCTCAAACTCTGTCCTGGAGCCAGTTACAAACGTTTCTAAACCTCATTGTCAAGTACAGTTACAGTGATGAACTTCCTTCTCTTGTACCAAAATCTGTCTTAGGTAACTTCTCATTGCTGATATACAATAGCCAATACTTCCTGATTAAAAGAAGAGAAGTTTATTTTGAATCACATTTCAGTCCATTTTCAGCTAGCTCTTAGGCAAGATGGCATGTTAAAGGTGCAAGGAGGAAGAAGAAAAGGCTCATGACATGAAAGCTAGGAAGCAGAGAGTCAAGGGGGGAACTTGTAAGGGGGATTGAAGAAAAATTAGTAGAAGACTTATTAATAAAAGAATTGTGTTGAGTAAGTGCCTTTGAAATGATCTATTATAAAAATTAAAAGTTTAGAAATTGAATTTTAAAAGGCTATGTGGATATTTCTGGGTATGCTTCAATTCATTATATTAATATTAATAAAATTATTTTCACTTATAATGAAAAATGTGTAAAAGTTGTATTACATAAATATCCAACAGTATAACAGAATGCTCACTGGGAGCGTGTCCTTGACGAGGATAGATTACACTTCTACCTGTGAAGTTTTTGAAAGGAATGTGCTGACAACATCATCTCAGCTTTCTTCTGTTCTATCTTACTGTAATTCCAACACTTCTAAACAGCCAAAACTTTCTACAGTGTTATATTATGAGATAGCTTTAGTTTTCTTAAGAACTAACATGGATTCTTGCCAATTAAAATTATAAAAAGAAAAAAGTTATACAATAGCTCTAAACTAGTGTTTAAAACAAATAATGGTTACTTCCTCCTTTTAAATTGAACTAAAAATAAATTTAACAAAAAGAGAGGCTTATTTTTATATTTTGAAATATTTTCTGTTTTGAAACATTTAACAAAAAAGGATTATTTTTATATTTTAAAACATTTCCTTTCCCACTCTGAAGATTCATGGTCCATTTCACTATATTAAAAGTTTTGCTAAATCTGGCTGCAGAAAAACTTGAGATGCTTTTTTTAATCCAATATTTCTCAAACTCATTTTAACTACAAAGAACCCGAAAATATTGCATGGAAATAGTGTTCTCCCAAAAAGGGTTGAGTAAATAGGAAGCTGGTAAAAATTTGAAGGACTGTTTCTTCTTCAATGAAAGTCCATGACTAATACTGTTCACAATAGCTTATTTAGTAATGTGCACATTAAAGTTTCAGAAGAATTTTTATCTATTGAAACTGTAAAATGCTGGCATTCTATGAGGAGACAAACTGCAGCCCATCCAGCCACCATCTGCTTTCTAAATAAAGTTCTGTTGGAACATAGCCACACACAATTCTTTATTTTCTATAGTTGCTTTCGTGCTATAACTTCAGACTTGAGAAATCCACCAAGTCTAAAATATAAACTAACTGGTACTTTACGTAAAATGATTTGCCTACAACAGATCTATGAATTTTTAACAATCACCTGACCAGATGATTACTTTGTCATAATATTTTAAAAATTAAGATTTAAAATGGGCTGGTGATGTAGCTCAGTGGCATGGCACCTGCCTGGCAAGTGCAAGATCCTGAGTTTGATCCTTGGGACTTAAAACAAAAACATAGGCAATGTATGTTAGGCAGGCTTGGGCCTAGACATATTTGCATGAGGGCCCAAGATAGTCAGTTGAAAAGTTCTGAGGTAAAAAAAAAATTCTGCCAGTTTCTATCATACCCAATTGCACATGGCCATGACAATTTTAGAATGGAAAATTATAGATGTATTATCAATTGTCCCCAGCCCATTAAAAAATGCAATGATGCACTTGTAAAATATCTAATTTAAATTTAGTGGGTGTTAACCTTAGTAAGCCATCACACCATCCATCCTGACCTTTTCAAATACAAATGTCATGTGTGTGGTTATAGATCATGGCAAATGAAAAATAATGTTTTGTATATCACACATTTTGGTATGAGATGGTTAGCCTTGTTTCAAAAGGTCATGTTATAATTTTTTTTAAAATGACATTTGTTTTGTCTTTATATCAGCTTAAATAAATGTTTATTATATCTGTCCATCAAGATCCACATTAAGATATAGCTTCTGAATTCATAAAATAAAAATACCTTTTCATAGAAAAGAACCTGATCAGATTTCTGAAAGAAATGACACAGTGAATAAAAAGTGAACACAAGTCTCTGATAGGAAGTGTGACCTAAAATAAACTGTGAGATTTCTGTGCATGTAAGAAGCTCTTTACCCACATAAATCATGTCAATAAAAATAACCGGGACAGTTTTCTGCCTTATTTTGAAAGAAATAAATATTTTCAATTTTATTCACTTTATAATAGCTGAAAATATTGTAGAAAAAAAATCTTTTTTCCTATCAAGTCTACTATATTGTTATTATACTATAGATAAATCCTTTGAAATCATCATAAATTTTTTTAATCGAAGAACAACATGAATTGTATAATATCTTCTTGTGACCCAAGATAAATTTAAACGTGGTAAGTTATTTTTTCTGAGATGGGATATTAATTTGAAGAGCTTTTGAGGAATTTTAAGGATAAAGTATGCCTGGATTTCTGTGTAGGCTATATGCAGTGCTGGTTCATGCACTACTTCAAAAAATCTGTTTGGTCATCTCTAAAAGGTATGCAGTATTTGTCTTGAAAAACAGTAGGACTTTAAAAACAAACATTAAATGATACCTTCTAAGAAAATATGTTGCTGTGAAAAAGAGAAACGTCAAGACGGAGAGGTGTGCCTATATATTTTGTTTTATAAACAAGTAATTGGTAAGTTTTTCTTAATGTTAACTTAAATAATTAGGTGGATTTCTGGACATTCCTTGGAATAAAGGCAACATATCAAACTTAAAAACAAAATGTTTCATTATATTAATAAATGACTTTAACCAGTTTCAGCTTAGACGCAAATACAAGTCCAGATGTAAAGTTAGGCAGTTTCAGACAGCTAGCACTCAGGAATTGTGCAGTCAAGATAAGGAACTCCAGGTGTTCACCAGTCCAACATGACAAATCAACAATTTTAGATCTTAGCTCTGAAGCTAATTTTCTAGGAGTCTTGTGAGGAAAGAAACAGAAAATGTAACATTTTGTTTCAAAATAGTATTAAGTCCATGGATGCTCATAATTATAACAGCACAACTGATAGAAGCTAAATCTTGGAAATGGACTATATGTCCATTAACAGATGAATAGATAAAGAAAATGTAGTATTTATAAACAATGGAGTAATACATGGCTGCAAAGAAGGATAAATCTGAGTCATTTTTAGGAAAATGGATCCACCTTCAGACCACAGTTTAAGTGAAATAATTCAGATATACAAGTATAAATATCACATGATTTCTCTTATATGAGAAACTCAAAGCATAAGGAATTATAAAGCAAAATGAAAGACAAACAGTTGGAAATAGATTGATAGAATTTTTTTTTTCAAATGAGAAGGGGACCAAAAAATGGAGGGGTGTGGGGTGGGAGGGTGGAAGGGATATAAAAAGAATTAAAATGTCTAATGTACATATACCAACTACACATAATCAATATAAACATGTATGACAAACATGGACTAATAAAAATTATAATTAGAAAAAATAATATTTGAAAAATAATAACTCACATTGTGTGTGAAACTATGAAGAAAGGTCAGGAGGCATAAAGAGGCATTGTCCTTATTTTCTGGTAGATCAGATAACTCACATTGCCAAGTGGTAGGTGGATGTGATGATCTCATCAGAGGAAAGATTGGATTTTTACATGGTTGGATTAGCAGAGTAATAGCAATGAACATGTTGTTTATTAATTTACTCATTCATTCAACAAATATTTCTTTTATACTTATTCTGAGCCAGATACTGGGTAAAATCATGGAGATACAAATGTCTACAGATAAAATTGTTATTCTCAGTGTGTTTTAGTCAAAGAAGAGGTGAACGATTGTATAAAAATACAAAATAATATAATAAATAGTAATATAGAATTATTTAAGCAGACAGAAAAGGAATGTTCAGTCTAATCTTAAAAGTCAAAGCAGAGAATGCTCCACTTGAGATATCACTCTCTGGAGTAGAGCTAGTGACGCACAGTGGATTATGTTAGAGTTATATTATGTCTGTATCTATTTGGGTTACAGAAAAATGACTATACTCGAACAAATAAAGTAATTAGGGCATGGTGTTAGCAGCTCAAATGCCTGAACCAACTGAAATAGTATTCTAGGATTCCAGTTTTGCCCTTTAGCATATTTTTACATCCAGATTTTTCTTATCTTGCAGAGCCAACTTCAATATATTGGGGTATTGGTCTGGCATATAAGAAAATACTATTGCAATTAACTTTCCTAGATGTTCAACTTGAACTCAGCCTTCCAAATCAAGAGAGTTGGAAAGGCCGGTGAGCTATGTTTACATTCATGGCATGAGGAAGACTTCCATCTTCTCTTCAATCTCTGGTTTTCCACACATAACTAAAAAGTGAGCTCTATGAATTACACTTCAACCTCTTAGTGATACCGTCTATTCACTTAAACAGCATTCAAGGATCCCTTCACCTAGAGTTTTGCAGCGTCCTCCATGCGCCATTCAAAATGCCACCTGCGACCTTCCTTCAATTGCAAGCAATCATTCAATATTATGACAAAGGTCATGGCTGGCCAGCTGAAACCGCACCTTTGTGAAAATGAAGTGTATAATATGATACTGGATATATATGCTCTGGCAATTAATGCAGTTATTTATGCAGAACTGATTTTTGTTGCAAGTATAATTTCAGAAAACATTCTACTGCATTTGTCTGTGCCTATGTGAAGTATGTTCCTGCCCAGCTAACATTCAACAATATCAGTTTTTTGCATTGATGTGGGACTGTTTATCACAGTCTACTGTTGTCCTAAAACGTATATGTGGTTGTCTTGTTTTCCAGGTTGTCTCAGTCTCTTTCTCATTGCTGGGTGAGAGTTCCAGCTGCACATTTTTCTTTCATCCAGATAACACAGTCATAGATCTACTTAGAAAGAGACACTGAGGCCTTAACTTTTTGCCCTTTCCACATAGTAAGTCGCATCTTCTCTGAAAAAGTCTGTCTGTTGATTACTTTGCTGTCTTTCTAGAAGGGAGAAGTTCATGATCAAAAAGCACTAGGCAGAACCAGGATTCTTCATTTCTGTAGTCCTATGTGTCAGGGAGGGGCCTCCTGGATAATGTGAATTACTATTTCCTGGAAGTTTGTGTCAATCCTCCTTGTCCAGTGATGTTCGGATGCATACAGGACACCACACAGGACTGGTTCTTCGAAGTACATCTTCTCCTTAAAGAAAAAAAAAAAAAAACAGAAACAAAAAGGAAAAAATGGTGGAAGTGTCACATTATTTTCTCCATCCCAAATTTCTGCTAGAAACTAGGTTTAATATCATTCAGAACTAAAACTGAATAATTAAAAAAAATGAAATTAGGTGTCCGTAAACTCAAGAAGGTAAAAACCACATACAACTACAAGTTTTGTTACCCTGATGAGCCATTAAAATCACAGTGGTTAGACAAAATAATTTGCATTGCCCAATATCTTGTAAAAACAGCTGAATGTTTTATTTCAGAAACTTCCTTCTCAGGTTACGCCTCAATGATTTTCACTTACTAAGTAGGATTACTGAGCCATGAAATATTCTCCCCAGGCGCACACAGCTCACTAGAATTTTTCTTCACAAAATATTGATTTCATGATTAAACTTTCTATCAGATGAGAACTCAAGGTCTGAGCTTAGAATTTTCATACTGCCTTGCATTTATGGTTTGAAAATCCTTGAAAACTGTCTATTTCCATGAATAAAGTACAAAGATAATGTACTATCATGGAGAAGATTAGATTTACTCCCAAATCCCATTGCTCCTAAGAGGCTATTATTTTGTCAAATTTATTATTGTATTAAATACTTACGTGCTCATATGCCATTGTGTACATGTCTGAAAAGTAAAGCTGAGAGGTTATGATGTTCAGATTACATTTGGTTTTGTCTTTTCCCCACCAAAAAATGATGCTTATAAAAGAATGCATTTTTAAAATTTGGTATATATTTGGCAACACAATTTAAATGACGAGGTGAGGTACTTAAACTCCATCTTGGGATCTGAGTTTAATGTCTCTACTAAAATACTCTGTAATACCTGATCTTCATAATCTGGGCCAGAAGCTTCTACAAATAGGTGATTCTTGAAATTGTAACACATTAAAACTCTAATAGGAAAAGTCTAAGTTATATTATGTATTCCATTATTATTTTTAAATTTAGAATGACTTCATCATAAAAGGTAAAATCCAACTTCTCCATTTAAAATTAGAATAAATTTAGGGGCCGGGGATTTAGCTCAGTGGTTCAG
>NW_022900932.1:24040625-24075657 GCF_012274545.1 Fukomys damarensis
AAAAAAAAAAAAAAAAAAAAAAAAAAAAAAAAAATAGAGTAAATTTAAATATGGTCTCCCTAAAAGTCAAATGGTCTTACATATGTAAGAAAATTAAATATAAATATCCTTATATTTCCTAGTGTGAGATACTAATGACAGGAAATCAATTCTATTTTTTAAATGATTGCCAATTTTTATAAGTATTCAAATACTTTCCATTAAAACCAAATTACAGAAGTAAAATAACTTGGATGGCTGCTAATGTAAAGCCACATTTTTGGAACAGCCCTCTTGATGGTCTGAGTATCTAGGAAACAAAACTATGGGAGTGGGGAAAAAATAAGAACCAATATACATCATGTAAAGAACAAGTTCCTACTGATAAATGTAACTGTGTTGTATGCCTAAAATGTACCAATAAACTTAATGAAAGAAAACATGTAGCAAGTTGGTGCTTTATGGTAACACTGATCACTGATGATATAATGAAACTATTGTAATTGTTTGGCTCCATTGCAAAGAAATAGATCAGATGTTGAATATGTCCCTAACATTTAGGATTTTTGTTTTTTTTTGTTTGTTTGTTTTGCTTTGTTTTTTGAGACAGGGTCTTTATGTCATTGAACTCACTTGCCTTGAACTCATTATGAGGCCCAGGCTGACCTCAAACTCATGGTGATCTTCCTGCCTCAGCTTCCTGAGTATTGGGATTACAGGCATGCACCACTAGGCCCAGATAGGATGTGGATTTTAAGTCAACTCTTGTACCACTGATGTTTGGTGATTCTGCCTCTTTGTTTTCTTTTATTGAGTTTATTGGTGCTTTTTAGGTATACAGTTCAGTTACATTCATCCTTGTGATCTTGTACCTTTATATGACAGGTCTTGGTTCTCATTTTTTCCCCATACCCCTACTCTCCCTTCTCCTACTCCACCCTTCCCTATTTACAAAATCCTTGTTTTCCATTCTACCTCTTGATTGTAATATTATTTTTAATTCTCTTTAACTCTGCAGTTTAATTTTTCATTAAAATGCTAAAGACTTTTGAATTTAATGTAATCTTGCATTCTTAAAGTATACATTATATCTCTTAGAAACATGAAAAACATTCAAATATTAAAATGATTCCTAATTGGAATTTTTTACTCATAGTTACTCTACATTTAATACTACCAAAATTAATTGTTGTTAGCAATAACAATGCCCTGATTCTTTAAAGAAGGAAAATATTACTAGAGGTTATCAGTAGTATAAATGTTATGCTGGAATTTTAAAGTCCAAGTGAAAGTTAAAAATCATTTACCACTCAACACATTAAAAATAATTAAAGGAGGATAAAGTTGTAGTATTTTGTGAAAGCTGATGTAAGTTTTTAATTCTATTTTTATTATTATTTTCAGTGACTTGAAGTTCAAATTTTTATTAGGGTGGCCATATGATTTACCATCCAAATTGGACAGTAAGAGAAGATAGAAGTGGGTATAATTACCATTTAAGTAATCAGAGTTGTCCTGGGAGAAATAGAACATATTACCTTCTCCTTCTCTGTGCTCAACTGAAATATTTAGAACACTTCCATTAAAAAATTCTCTAAAGCACTGATTTTTGCATTCCATTCCTGTTTACACATTTTTAGTCAGATAAATTTAAATGTTATTAAATATATAAAAGTCTTCAAGTTGTATCGATTAGTCGAATAGGAGATTGCATACCTGGAGTCATGTACTTTCCATTTCCTCTTGGAGGTTCATTATGACACTTGCTATATCACTAAAACATAATACATCTCCAGAAGAATGTTGGAAAACTACTACATTTAATTATTTTCTTTTTCTCCTTCTTCTTGTCCTCTACCTTTCCTTCGTCTTCCTCCATCATCACCATCCTCCTCTTTCTCCTCCTCCTTGTCATCCTTAGTATTATTATTAGAATCAGTGTTTTGATATGTGGTCTTGGGTGGCCTAAGATATTCTTGCTTTAGCCTTTCCAATTCTGGGATCACAGAAAATTATTGCTTTAATGAAAGAAAAAAAAAACATTTTTCAAACATTCATGAAATGCAGCTGGAATTTAAAATCTGTGTCACACTGATTGTAAAGCCTCATCTAGTTTATCAGAGAAAAATTCATTTTTGTAAACTTGTTTCAGAAAATTCTTTTCTCATTCTAACCCAGGTGATGTTGCCTGGTAACAAATAACCTTCACATTTCAGAGGTTTAAAATAAACAAGCAAACACAAAAGAAGTACTTAGGATAAAGTGCTTTTAGTTCGCACTACACTGTGTACCCTTTGCAGACTCTCTGAGGTTGTTCTAATTCCAGTCTTGGTGTATACTTCCTTGATTCCACAAGCAAGAAGCATTCATTGATTCTTAAGGTTTCATCCTGAAGATGACAAATGCTTTTTTCTTTCATATTTCATTGGCCAGTGTCTGTGTCTAAGTTAAACAGAATGAGGATGTGTAATTCTTCCCTAAAGAAGGTCACCAAGCAATGCATTCAGTGACCCATGATCTTATTTCCATGAAATCTATCTTCTTAGAATATTTTTTAATCTTTCCTAAAGGGCCAACTATATCATGACTATTTTCATATATTTAGACAAAATAGAAAAAAAATATGTTTTGACTCACCTTGTGATATCCTTTCAATTTCTTCTTTACCAAATAAAATATATCCAAAGTTTCAATTGTTTCCGAAATAAAAACTGGTTCCCAAAGTTGATATGCCTTGGTAATTTCTGGAAAAAGCATCACAATGAAGATTTTTGACTCAATAAGCCAAGATCACACCTGTAAAACTGGTGTTTGTTTGTTTGTTTTAAAAGGATATCTTGCCCCAGTTCTGAGACTCTAGCTAATGATTAGTCAGTGACCCTTTCCAATGCTAATTAAATTAGTAAAGCGATCAAGTCTGTTTAGGGAATTTTACCCTCAAGGCCATAGTTTGTGAGCCCTAATCACTATCGGGACAGTTAGGAACAGACTCTACCCTTTGGATCCTGGAGAATTGTACACATAAGCTACTGGGAGCTGATGGAATCCAGGTAAATTCACCTCACTTACCATAAATAAGCTGTTTCCTACAGCTCCAGCTTGCTATTACCACATTTCCTTGTGAAGGCTCTTGTGTGCCCCTAGTTGTTATTGTTTACATAAAAAAAATTACCCCTCAAATCGTCGTGAGTTAGGAGTGGGGTGCTTGTGGGTGGCAATGGGATCACGGAGGCTGTATGGCTGAATGTCCTATCCGAAGGTGAGATCTAGTTGGAAGAGGTAGCTCCCTGGGGCATGACCTTGAAGGGAGTATCTCCCTCCTCTGCTCCTCCCAGCTATCCCTTTCCACCTTTCCCTTTCCTCCACCTATGCCCTTCCGCCTCATTGGCTTCGCCTTGGATCCAGCAGACCAAGGGCTGTAGCCATGAGAAAAAACAAATCTCTTCTTTGAATTGCAGGTGTTAAGTATTGTGTGTTCAATGATGAGAAAGTGGCTAGGACAGATTCTGGTATGAGGAGTGGGGCCAGTGGCGTAACTGTATTTAACCATATGGTTTAGAAGCATTTAGAATTTATTTGCAGAAGGAATTTAGAAAGGTTGGTAGATTATGGCTAGAGAAGCCCAGGAATACTATCAGAGGAGTTTGATAGGTGATACTATTCAGAGCTCAGAAGATCAGAATACTGAAAAAAAAATACAAATATTAAAGGCCAAGCTCAGAGTTTTCAGTTGGGAACAAGGACACTATTGGAAATTAGACTCAAGACTCTAGATATTATTCTCTAGAAGAAAAATTAGTTTATATTTTGCCCATGTCCTGAGATGTTTTATGAGATTGAGAACAAGGGAGGCTTAGTCATTAATCTGTTGGAAGAAATTTCAAAACAGCTGAATATCCAGGCTTTGGCATGGGTACTGCTGGCAGCTTTCAGTCAGATTTACAGTTAGAAAGAGGAGCAAATGCCCATTTGAAAAGTTTCCAGGAAAGGCTTGAAAGGTAGATGCACAGGAGATGGTTGCTGAAAAGATTTGCTATGTATTTTCTATCAGGGATATAGGAAAGATTCCTTAAAGGCATCCTCAGAATTGGCAAGATATCATCTTTTGCAAACTCAGAGGTACAAGGGAAGAGCGCCCCATGACAACTTGCTCCAGAAAGGCCACTTAGGGGATTGGTTCCCTTGGATATGTTTCCCAGTACTTAGCCATGGAGGCACTCAAAGGCCTCTGAAAGCAAGATGGAAAGGGGTCTGGCTGTTGCTTAAACTAGCAACAGACTTTCTTGTCATCCACATGCTGATGGTTTTATGGGCATGTGGAATGCAAGAACTGTGAGGTTAAGTAGTCTTCCGCCCATGTTTTGGGAAAAGTCCCAGGAGGCCGGGCAGTGTGCTCCTGCAAGGATAGGGCATGAAGCTATGAGAACAAAGAAAGAACAGCGGAGACCTCAAGAAATTTGAGAAGCCAGGGATGTGCCACATCTGCTGAGGAAAGTGATGGGCAGCGAGAAAAGCCACCCCAAAAGAGAGGCCATGAATGTTGCAACAGGAATCAAAACATGTGTGGGGCTGCCCACAACCCTTGGAGTTCACATCTTACCACAACTTGCCCTGGGTGTTCAACGTGGAATTACAGGTTTTAATATTTGCCTTGCTGGGTTTCAGCATCGCTTTAGTCCACTTACTTTTTATGCTTTTATGTTGTCCAGAGGAATGGAAATCTTTACCCTGTGACATTTTATGTCAACAATGTTTAAACTTTCTTCTTTTATTTTTACAGAGACTCCCAGCTAAGAATTTTCACTGAGTCTCAGAGGGAGCTATAAATTTGGAGCTTTCCACAATGCTGGAAATGTTAAAACTTTGATGACTCTTAGAGATTGACTAAGTTTATCTTGCATAAAGTGATAGATATGAGTCTTTTGGGAGCCAGGGACAGAATGTTGTGGTTTAGGTTAAAAAAAAGTTCTCTGCAAAGCTTTGTGTGTTCAAGGGTGGGGGTTGGGGAAAGTGACTGAATCATCAGGTGCTATAGCTGACCGTGCTGTTAAGGGGCGGTGTCTGGTCAGAAAAGCACATCAGTGAAGGCATGACCTTGAAGTGTATATATATATCTCTCATCAGCTCCTTCCTTCTCTCTCTTCCTGGCCACTATAATGTGAGCAACTTGCCTCCATTTAGGCCCTTTTACCATGCACTTTCTGCCTTAGTGTCAGCAAACCAGAACTGTAACTGTGACCAAAATAAATTTTTTATTTAAGCTGTGGGTATTAGGTATTTTGTCCCACCAATGAGAAAGCAGCCAAGATATTGCCTGGTCACCTTCTTCATTTGGAGCTTTAAGAAACATGTTCTGCATTTCAGTCATGACAGTTACTGTGTATCATTGCCTCCCATCAAAAGAAATATTAAATTTTATGAAATTGTTTGTGAGTCTGTAGGTGGATGTCATGTCTGTCTTTCCCAAATTTCTTTGGTCTTTTAATATATACAAGGAGCAGTGCAATGTAATTAAACTCCCTGAGTTGTTTGATAGTACCTAGGTGGGGACCCTCCTTTAAAGCAATAGTGATAGTAGGCCTTTCAGCTACACTTCCTGCTCAGCAGTAGGTGTGTTTCTAGTTAAAAGCAATGCTCAGCGGAGGCTTATTTTAGGGTCTAATCACTCTCTTTGACACTAGTTTAATTATGATTAACAATATTATTCTTGGCAATGCCCTGGTTCATCCATGCGTTTGTGGGGGGCCTCCTTTGAAAAAGGCATATGTTATGCTTCCCACAGGAAGGAAATGACACTGCGTCTCACTGATGCTATTTGAGTGGGGAATGAGTTGCAGCCAGCTTTTGGCCTTTGGTGCTTGTCAGCTACCGCTATGTTACTCAGATTCTCAAAGGTATAATGGTTTACACCCCAGTAGCTCCATACAGAAACCAATGGGGACCTCTGCAAAAAAGAGGAAATATGTGACCCTGTACCCTTCCACATACCCGCTGAAGTTACTAAATTGCTTAAATGATGCAAGACTCCTAGAGCAAGTATTGATACCCTCCGATAAAAACTGCTGGAATCTGTCTAAATTGAAAATAGCAGGTGCTTCTATTTTATTATCAAAGATTCTCTCATTGTTTATCTTTTATTTTCTGTACTGGGGATTGAATCTAGGGCCTTCACACTAAGCTGAATTCCTCAGACCCTTTCATTTTTTATTTTGAAACAGAATAGAACTTTCATTTTTTTTCATAAATTCCTAAGCACGTAATATAACTAAGACTCACTGGGTGCTTAAGAGAACTCCAATTTAAGTTTTTAAATGGCAAACATATTGGCAAAGAGGACTTAATTTCTTATTTTAGGTATGCTTAACAGTTTCAAACTTCACACCACCTTTATGAAATATTTCCACTGCTCTTGGCTGTATTTAAGAAATATACTAAAGACCTCCTTTCCATGTCCATAGGCTTATTTTACATAAAAATTGCCAGAAGAGATGATATCATCTTAGTGCATATGATGTTTTCTTTCATAGTAGCCTAAGATCGAAACAGACACTACATATCGATTCATCTAAAATTCCAAAATTGTTAAAACCTGTAATTAAAACTTAGCTCTCATATACTTAATGTTAGCATTGGTACTTTTCACATTACATATGTTCACAAAATTAAAATACATTTTGGATGCAGTAAGCTTCACTCTTTTACCCTGTACCACTTGATGTGCATTGACATGTGTATGTATTCATTAACTATCATCATATCAATATATTGACAATTTCCACTCCAATAAAAAATTTCCCTGTGCCCACTCAAATCCAGTGTTAGCCTTGATAAACAGTAATGTATTTTGTATACCAATAAATTTGCCATTTTAGAATGTCAGATATCAAAGCATATGGTGCATTTAATTTATATTGCAAGGTATTAAAGTTTAAAATGTTAATACTTATTGATTTGATAAAATTTTTGTAGAAAAGCGTTGCTCGCTATTTTTATTAACTCAAGCCTGTTTTAGTAAATATGACCAAAGATCACTGTTGAATCAAAGGAAATTTTGGAAAGAATATTCATATACTTCAGCATATTGTAGTAAATCATTACAGTATAGAAAAACTAATCCAAAATGAGTTAAACAAAAAATTTTAGAAAATTCTTAAATGTTTGAATGGAAATTTCAAGCAACATATGAGGACCTTGGCATTTTAAAATCCCACGATTACTTTTACTGGTGCTATCTGAGCATCATGAGAATTGGCACTTTCTAGAGAAAATAAGAACAAAAGTTACATGCTGAAAAAGGTCAGTGACTTCTTCCCCTCCATCTCTCCATGAGGGACTACGTTTATTCAAAATCTAAAGTGAAAGCTTAGATTTTCATACTTAATTTAAATATAGATTTGGAAAAAAAATAGGAATTTAAGAATCCACTTATTACATCAATATTCTTTAATATTGAGTCAAAAATTTAGTATCCACTGAAAATGTAATGAAACAGGAAAAAAGAAGCTGGATATATTAAAAATGGCATAACAACCTCTAAGACTAAGAAGTGTAAGTGTATGCTTAATATAGTTAGTAAACTTGTTTCTTAAAAGGGTATGAGTAATTCTGAAATAAACATATATAATATATAGTATATATATAGTATGTATATAATATATAATATATAATAAACATATATAATATATAGTAGCGTATTTATAGTATGTATATAATATATAGTATATAATATATAGTTATAGGTATGTATAGAGACAGAGAGAAAGAGAATAGATCACTACTAGAGAAAGAAAAGGAGAGAAAGGTTAAAATAAACTTTGTGATATCAAACTGGAATTAGATATACAAGTATGAACTCTTGTGGTTACCTAACTAGCTAGATAATAAATAGGTAGGTAGACAGAGAAGTACAGAGATGGATAGAAAGAAAGATAATGGGTACATTCTTGGGATAATAATCACATTGATATTTTTCAGCTCTGTCAAGAGGTACTGATTTCCCTGATGAAATTCCTATAATATCTGTAGTTTAGTTCACAATATCATATCTGTATTACTTTCCAAGTTTTTGTACTTGTACTGATTTTGGCATTTGGTACCTAGTCATACATTAATATTAGCAGAGGCTAGGTAAAGAGTGCATGATACCTCTATATATTTCTGCAAAATCCACATAAATCTAAAATAATTAGAATCAAACGTTGAAAACCTAACCTTTCCATGTTATAATTGTAGCTATATAAATTATAAAATATGAACCTACATATTACATGGAAACAAATGTAATTTTCCTTTGCATAGTTGAGTTGTGACACTGAATTTTGTTTTCAAACGTCACATTATAGAAAAAATATTTTTTATGAATTTGTTGCCAAGCAATATATATAATGAATATGGATTTTAGTCATATTCCTATACATGACTTATTCAATAAAATTTCTTCTTCATTTTTTTGACTTGCTTTGAAAAGGTCATTCACCAAATGAATATAAAAATTTTTAAATGTTTTTCTTGCAAAAGTGAAAGAAGCATTAACTAAATATGAATTGATCTCAACTACAACATCTGTTTGTGAATTAAAATAAAAAAATAAATATATTGGAATTTACAATATTCTTTTCATTGGCTGGGGATATGTCAGAACTGTTTCTTTTTGTACTTTCAGTGACATGAAAAGAGTCCATCTAGAAAATGCATTTAAAACACTTTACTCATTTTTGCATAATTAGCAAATTTTGCAGATTACACATTTCCTAGGAGTTTGTTAGGTAATCTATCAGGAACAATTTACATTTCAAAATATGGGTTTTTTATTTGTATAATACAGTATTTATATTGTATACTTTATTGTCTTGTATTTGCTATTTATTTAATTTCATTGAATTGTCTAGTGAAAGATTGGAATCCATTTTTTAAAAGAAATGATTACTTTTGAGAATATATTACATGAATTTTTAGTATAGGATCTCTTTACAATATACAAAACCCATTTCTAAAAAATCGAACTAAAATATATGACTTTTCAAATAACAAATAATGGAAACCAAAAAACTGTAATAAGGCTCTGAATGAGGAAACTTCTGTTACACTTGCAAACTTTATTTCCTAAACTACCCTATATTGTATTTCATAATAATAATGAATAATGGCACTTTTATGATTTTGGAAATTATTTGTTTGTATTTTTCAAGATTTGTGAATTGGGATTCAAGTAGTTTACAGAGTTTCTAGTGAAAAACAGCAATCAGCAAAGCTAAAATTTTCACCTAACCCAAGATTACATATTCCACTCTCTTTGATGCTTGTTTATTTATCTATACATTTTAAAATCTATTTATCGGTTTGTTTTATGTTTCAAGTTTTAGGATTATATATTGTTCTTATTAGACAAAATAAAAATATATGTCTATTTAAACCTGTCAAACTCCTGAAACAACCCAACATATATGAAGTCTTTTTCTCCCATAAATCTAGTTAAATTATTATTGTGTCTCTTATTATTACACTAAAAATATTATGTGTGGCTGAGTAATCTATTTTACTATTACCATTATCAAAACTTTTGTATACTCATTTTCTCTCAAGTTAATTGTTTTACATTTAAAGAATGATGGAGGATTGTTAGCTTTCTGTGTTTTTCATTTACTAATTCTAAACATGCTACCAGTTGTCTAAATTTCTGTTGATATGTTGAATTCAGGATTTATTTTATCAAATCAATCAAACTGAGAGAAATTCACCTGAGACCTTCTGTCCTGCTCAAGTCTGGTAAACAGTTGCCATCCTGTCATCTCCTTATAACCTTGGCAATTTCCTTCTGTTGCCTTCTCGTTTCAATGCTTTATTTTATGTATCTTTTTAAAATCATTTCCTTGACTTGAACATACTTAGAGCCTGAATATTGTAAAGCTCATGATAATAATTAAGCTAAATTGTCAACTTGATTGCCCTGGGAGCCTACCAGGGAATTTGTAAAGCGTACATTTGGTGTGTTTGAGTTAGTCATAGAGTCATGCATTTGGTTATTATATATGGTCTTTGGACCTTTCCTGTATGACACTATTCCCCTTGTTCTGGATAAATAAGGTTCAAATTGTATAACTGATAATGTGAAATAGGAAGAAAAGGGCTAAAGGAGTAAAGGAAGTAGGAAGGATAGGGAAAAGGAAATAAAAGAATAGAAAAAATATGAGAAAAGGAAAAAATGGAAACGAAGTCTTTGTAAATACAGAAGAGTGGAGGAGTTGAATGGAGGGAAGGGGTATGGGGAAAAAATAAGAAGCAAGAAACATCATGTAAAGGTACACGATCCCAGTGATAAATGTAACTGTACTGCATACCTAAAAAGTACCAATACACTTAATGAAAAAAGTATGATTTAAAAAAATATATATTTTCAGGTGTTTTTCATTTTTAGATTTTTTTCCCTCATCTTTTGTGCTACTTGTTTCTTGTGTCCTTGCATGTTTGAAAATATCCACAAACAATTTACTTCAATACAAATTGTTTGTAAAAATTTCTTGAATCAAGTGCTTAGAATGTTAAGCACTACTTCATTGTCATCTGGAATGAAAGACTGCGATGGAAAAGACTGAAGCCAAGGGGATTATTTCCCACTATTTAGGTTCCTTGCTTTTTCTCTCCTGAGTCTCATCAGGTGTTTTCTAGACCTTGTACCTTGGAACCATTACCAACTGATTATTTTATGTTCCTGTTCTAATTTTTCCTTAAATAATGGTATAATTTTATTTATATCTTTTTCTTTATTCTTACTTGGAATTTCAGTGCAAATATATTTTTGAGTTTTATTTAAATTGCTATAATCTTTTTTTTTTCTAAAATAATAAACACATCATTTTGAAACTTGGAAACAAGTAAAAATAAACCCCTGTTTCTTTAAGTTTCAAGTGTCTGGCATTTCGTATCAGAAATAAGAAAGTTGATAATTACAGAAAATTGGTATCAGATAAGTGTGGCTGTTGTTGTGATTATACCTGATCATGTGGTTTAGTCTTTGGAACTGGTTTACAGGAGGAGTTTGAAAGTGTTTGGAGCTGAGAGCTAGAGAAATTCTAGAACACCCTATGTAGACCAATATTATGGGGGATTCAAGTCAAAGCTCAGAAGACCAGAATGCTCATAAGAATGCAGATAGTAAAGCCCAAGCTCATGAAGTTTCACATAGAGAATTAAGATTTCTGTTGGGATTTGAAATAGAAGCCACTCATATTAGATTCTGGAAAAGAACTTGTCTACACTTTGACCATGTTCAGAGACTTTTCAGAAGGCTGAACTTTAGGGCTGTAGACTAACTGATCTGGTGGTGGAAATTTAAAGATAGGCCAACATTTATGTTCTGGAAGACATATTGCTTATAGCTTTTAGCCAGATTACAGTGAGAATGGGAAACAAAAATTACAACAGTTTTTGAAAAACCAAAATTTTGGCTCCAAAAAGCTATCTGTAAAGTTGTGATCATAAAGTGTGGTTGTTGAAAAGGTTAGCAAAATTAATAGAAATAATGTACTTTGGGAACAAGAAGAAAGATGTTTTGTGAGCATCTCAAGAATCAGTAAGACCCACTTATTGAAGGCTAATTGATGTGAAATATAAGCATTTTATTTGAGAAGAGAACCTTTGCGCCCTCCAGCCCAAGGAAGACCATCTAGGAAATTGGATCCCTGTGACACTGCACCATGTTTAATCATCCAGACACTCCCGGGTGAAAGCAACCATGGTCCAAGAGAGCATGTGGCAAACCGTGGTGTCATCTATATCATGCTTGTTTTTCAGGCACTCAGAATGCAGGAATTGTGGAGATATGGAGGCTTCCACTCAAAGTCCAAAAGAAAGCTTGTGAGGACAGGCAGTTTGTCCCTGAGCGGGTGATGCATAAAGTAGTAAGAACGAGGATGAAGCTACAGTGGAGATCCCAGATATTCGGGGATGCTAAGCAAAGCTGTAGGTATGGAATTCAGCCAGTGGAAGAGAGACAGTATGTGCTGCAACCTGCAAGATCTAGTGGTGGGGCTATGCAAGCTCTCTGGAACTCTCACCATTTACTGCAGTGCCAGAAAGAGGCACATAATCAAATGTTTGCCTTTGAGAGTGTTAGTCTTTCATTGATTTTATTTGTGTCTGTCTGCCTATTTTCCCTTTTGGAATGGAAATGTTTACCCTGAATCATTGCATATTGAAATTTTATAACTCTCTTTTCTAGGATTTTACAGCTAAGAATTTGCCTTGCATCTCAGAGAAGACTTTTACTTTGACATTTGGCCAATTCCAGAACTGTTGGAATTTCCAGTTGTACATGGGAATTATACAATGTTAGATGAAATAGTAAATTTGTATTTATTTGGAGATTAAGTCTGATTTAATTAAATACATTTATGTATCAAGTTGACAAGTGGTGGAATGTGAGATTTAGGTAAATTGTTAAATTCATTAGTTTGACAGCCACCTAGGCTATTAGTAAAACATACTTTCAAGTAGGTCATGGAGGCATGACTTTGGGACTATAGATGATCCTTAGTCCCATCCTTAGTCTCAATTTCTTGAGAATATCACTAATTATCGAGAGATTTAGAACATAGAATTTAGGTTTCATTGAGGTCCTACAGTATTAAGATCTTTATGTCTTTTGGTACAAACATTCAGGTCTAAGGTTTAATCTCTTTCCTAGAGAATTTAGGATTAGCTGCCTGAAATTTGGGAACCTGTAGAGAAAGTAACTAGAAAACCTCAATGTTAATTATGTTAATATTCATATAATTATAATTTTAGATCAGCATTGCCAATATAAATTATTCATATCTATCACTGCATTCCAGACACTTTTTCACTATATTACAGAATTAATATTCTAGGCCACAGTAGGTAAAGTCTGATGGGCTAGAAATCCAAAAAAGTTGTAGTTTTTAAAATAGTTCTCCACTTTTACTCAGTTACACACACATTGCACTTGCACACACATAGCATATTCATATACTAATATATATAAAAATATACAGATTTGTAAAATGAGACATCAACAATTTTTTGATCTTAAGAGATATATGCCAAACAAATTTATTAATCCCTCACTTTTCTCATTGGTCATAAATGATTTGGCTATATCAAATTGTCTAAAATAATTAGTCTTCCATATTCTTTCTGTCTACCCCACTTGTGTCCCCTTCAATCATTAGACATTTATGACTTTTAAGAATTTCCTAGCTAATCATAGTGGCACATGCGTGTAAACCCAGCACTCACAAGGCTCAAACAGAAGGGTCACAACTGAAGTTAGTAATTTATTAGCATTTCATATAATGCATCTATCATAACTTCTTCGTCAGTTCACTTATTCAAATAATTTCCAATCTTTTGGGCTGTATATTTATTTGTGCTTATTAGAAATTGATAAGTTGTACTATTTAAAATGGTTCTCCACTTTTACTCAGATACATTGAAGTTGCACTTGCACACACACACACACACACACATCACAGCCTGGGCCACATTGTGAGAACTTGTTTCAAAAGAAAATTATGAAAAATTCCTTTTTAATTATTTTGAAAGTATCTGATGCCAAAAGATTATTGAATGCATATATTTATTCATTATCTTTACTTTTAAAACTCCAGTTTTCAGTTTTGTATTATGAAAAACACATTCAGAAATGGCAAAATATAGAGAATATATGAGGCCAGAAGGAAAACATCATTTTCCCTATCTAAAATGGCAACAATTAGTAGTGTGTAATACATATGTGTAAATGCTTTTCAGAATAATCATTCTGTCTTGATTCTGTCAAGACATTTAGACAGTTTGATACAGCCAAATCATATATGTTCAAAGAGTAAAGTGAAGGAACAACAAATTTTCTTGACACGTATCTCATAAAAAATTATTGGTGTCTCATTTTACAAATCTGTATATTCTTATATATATTCATATGTTTATGTATATATTATATATATTTTATATATGAATGTGATGTGTGTGTGCCAGTGAAATGTTTGTGAAACGGAGTAAAATTGGAGAACCATTTTAAACAGTACAACTTTATTGATTTCTATTACACACATACAAATATACAGCTAAAAGATTGGAAATTATTTGAGTAAGTGAATGGACAAAGAAGTTATGATAGATGCATTACAGGAAGCGGTAATAAATTACTAACATAATATTATTTATAATAACAGAAACCTGTCTAAAACCTATTGTTAGATGAGAAAAGGAGGTTGAGGATCAATATTTACAGTATAAAAAGTGAATATGTGTTTACATTAATGATACATATATGTCATATATATGTGTGTATGTGTAAATTATATATATATGGTTAACAGAAATTCATATGGGACATGCAAAATATTATGTTATGAATTTTACGGCTATAAGGAAATGACTCCTGGCAATAAGGAGGAAAAGTGTGGAATCAAATTCTTCCTTAGGTAAATTTCCAAGTGAGAATACAGCTTTACACCTTGATTTCACTCATTTGAAACTGAGCAAGAACTCAGGTCCAGATTTCTGACCTAGAGAAATGGGTCTGTGGAGCCACTATATCAGTGGCAATTTATTACCCAGCAACAGAAAATACACATAGAAAAGAAAAGATCTGAAGAGCTATAATAACAATTGTTTTTTGGGGGGGCAAGGAGGTTAAAAAGTATAAAGATGAAGTAGAACGTTATTAGTGAGAGTACAGTGGATTAGCGGGGACTTTCACTTTTATCTCAAAGTTATATGTCATCTGATAATATTTTTGTACATGCTATTTAAAACTTTTTAATTAAAAAGTGAAGGAAAGGCTAAATGTAAAGCATACAAGCGATCTATGGAAACTCAATATTAGCAGGTGAAAACTTAATTTTTTCTCATTATTGCAAGAGTAAATATTTTCTGAATTTTTGTTTTTTCAAAATCTTGATATTAGCATCACAGCAACGCAAGGTAGACTTCAATGAAGAGCTATTTAAAAATATGCAAAAGCCTACTGCAAACTATCAAGAGATTACTTTAGAGCCAAAAAAGTAAAGAACTAGAACTGCCCTTATGTAAGGTATCCCAATTCAGAAGAGCTGTTCCCTAGCTGTTCAGCGGGAGCACTTGATAGAGGGATGTTCCTGTATCCCAGCAGAGAGGAAAGAAGAGAAATAACTATTCTACCTCACCCTTGTTTCTCTATCCACTCTCCTACAGTTATCCTCCAGTTCACAAATCCAATCAGAACTCAGACAAAAAGATTGTTTGATGACATACAGAATGATGAACTTGTGCAAGTACAACCAAGGATATGCGGAGGGTGCATAAGAGAACATACAGAAACCTACTCTTTTTGCCCTCAGTATTTATTATTGATATTAAGGGACAAGCATATAGTTTTGCTTCTACATAATTGCCAGTTAATATTAAAATAACTATAAAATGAAGAAAAGAGCATGAGGTATATCAATAACTTTATCCATCAAAGATTTCCAAAAGCAAAAGTTGTCTAGTGTTTATTATTTTTTCATTGAGTTTATTGGTATTTTTTAAGTACAGTACAGTTACATTTATCATTGGGCTATTGTACCTTTACATGACAGGTCTTGGTTCTCATTTTTCCCCATATCCCTGCCCTGCCTTTACCCCCTCCACCCTCCCCTATTTACAAAGACTTTGTTACCATTGTGAAATAGGAAGAAAAGGGCTAAAGCTATAGCAGAAATGGGAAGAGCAGGGGAAAGGAAATAAGAGACAAGAAAAAATATGACAAAAGGAAAAAAATGGTAGATCATTTCTCTGTAGCCTAATGTAACCTGTGAACACTACTCAATATGTTCATTCAAAAGAGCAAATTTAAAATATTGGTATATTATCTTTGAGGCACTAGTACTACCCAATCTAAAAATTCAATTCTTTTAAAAATGCAATTGTAGAAATCACTGAGTCATAGAAACTTGAATTTATTTATTACTATTTTTACCATGTTGCTTCTATCTGAAAAAAACCAACAAATAGCACATCTATTTGTTCCACTAGCATGAAGTTGTAACATCTAATAAAAGTGGAAATATGTGACAATTTCCCCAGATACAGCATGATACAGAAAACTCTGACATGTCCTTGTTCACAAAAAAGTAGAAATAAATATTTACTTAAACTGTGGAGTCCTCTTTACAGAGTTAAATTTGTACAGCTATTTTATTTTGTGCTACAACACAGTCTTTTTTACTTTTAGTCTTTGTAAAACAAAACCTGCCTTCAACAACATATTCTAAGGGGCCCTTACTATCCTTCTTAGTCACATTCCTATGTCTACTCCTCCTGTCTTATTGGACTAATCTATTTATAGTCATAATTCATTACCTGACACTTTGTATTTCTCTAAATGTAAAATTATCAAAAGACAATAAATATGTAGTTGTAGAAAATATCTCCTACCTTTCCCCCAAACCTCACAAAATACACATAGCTATTTACTTTAAATTATTTTCAACTCGCTTAAGTGAAGTATAATCAATGTACTTTACTAAAATTATATCCATAATTGGTTATAAATGGCTGCCATGTGTGTTTACAATAGTACTTGTACAGTTTGGACATATTTGAATGACTGAGCATCACAGTTTTTATGCAGTTTAAATTGGAATGTGCTTTCTTTTTACTTTTCTATTGTTGAACGCAATCCTGCAAGCTGCAATGCAATACTATGGTTGGATTATTCTTCAGAAGGAAAATCTTCCATTTCTAGCCAGGCCTGGTGGCACACGCCTGTAATCCCAGCACTCGGGAGGTTGAGGCAGGAGCATCACCATGAGTTCAAGGCCAGCCTGGGCTACATTGTGAGTTCAAGGACAGCCTGAACTACCCGGTGAGACCTTGTCTCAAAAAAAAAAAAAATCTTCCATTTCCAGTACACTATGCTTTATGTAATAATCTATAATTGAAGTAAGAGACTATCTAGCCATATAGCATATTGTATATCATGGGAATAGTAATGCTTGTCTTAAAACAGTTTATGTTGCATAAAACTTGTGATGCTCAGTCTTTCAAATACATCCAAAATGCACAAATACCATTGTAAACACACACTGCAGCCATCTGTAGCCAAATGTGCATATAAGTTTATTTAATTTTATTGATTATATTTTATTTCAAGCATGTTGAACATAGTCTCAAGTAAATAGCTGTATGTAATTTGTTGAGGTTTGAGGAAAAGGGAGATTTTTTTTCTACAACTATAATATTTCAAAATGGGAAGTCAAGCAACATAGCTTGGTATAATTTGGAGTGTGAGATAACATATGGAATATTTGTTATTTTGAAAAAAAATGTTCCAACTATAAGATTAATATCCAGAATATGTAAGGAGTGCAAAAATCTCTACAGCAAAGAAAATCAGTGTATAATCGGTGGAAAAATAAATTAGTATAGCCACCATGGAAAACAGTATGTAAGAGCCTCAGAAATTAAAAAAAGAGCCATGATGTGATCTAGCAATCTCACTATTGTGTATGTGTACTCCAAAAATGAAATGTGTGTCACTTCCATGTTTATTGTACCACCATTCACAAAAGACAAAAAATGGAAGTAACCTAAACATTAATCAATGGGTGAATGGAGAAAAAATATGATTTGTGTATACACAATGGAATGAACTATCGATGTAAATACGTTAATTAAAAATTATTGAATTTTTGTCATCTTGGCAGTATGGATGAAACTGTAGGTGATCATGTTCTTATCTGTGTGAAATAAGCCAAGGGCAGAGTGAGAAGTACTGCACTGTGTCACTCATATAGGAAATCTAAAGAAGCTGACTGTATAGAAGGTGGAAGTAGATTGAGAGTTATCAGAGGCAGGAAAGAATAAAGGATAAGACTGAATGGGAAGCTGTTGATCAATGGTACTTAGTTATGGTTATATAACAACTGCAGTGCTATTGCACTGTAAAGGCGAGTATATATAATAATGATACACTGTACATTTCAAAAGCTGGAAGGAAGAATTGGGGATGAGAAAAAATGATAAATACTTGTGCAAATAGTTACGTTTACACGGATTTGAAAATTACATAATACATATGTGTGTCAAAATATTGCGTGGATTCACATATATATGTGATATATATTACAAACATAATTCACTTAAATTTTAAAATCTTGAAGTTATTTTGCCATTTTATTTCATTCTACACAAGAATAATATACAGTTGATATAAAATAATGCACAGAATCATTTCTTCACCTGATAAATTGATTTAGAAACTGTGATTTATGGAAGTAATCTGAGTGGCCAATCTTTATCCACATATTCATAAAAGAAAAATCTAGAAATCTTCAATAAAGTTAACTCATTTAGAAAACAAATTTGAAGATGTTATTGAGAAATCTGCATGAGTGAATACTCCTTTAAATCTATAAACAAATTTTAGCAGAGTATGAGTGTGATTGATAGTTGTGAATTAGCAATAGGCTGAGAATTGTAACTCTGAATCTACATTCCTTTTTAAAATCAGGGTAAGTATACACTGATTTGTTAAAAATTTTCATGTCAATTGAGTTTTGAATAGTCCATTAACACATCAGCAAATAAAATATGTTGGTTGCTTTTGCATATTTCTAAACTGCAGTGGTCCCTCAAAGTAGTTTTGCTTGGGATGCATCTAAATTGTGAACTGGAGCTTTGGGTTGAATAAAAGTAGTCTTAGATAATTAAACAACAGTAGCAACAAAAAATGATCTTACTAAATCTATCAATTTATGTTTTACAAAGTTTAATATTTGTTTCACAAAGTTTAGGCACTTTTAGTCATACTAGCCTATAAATCTTTAACATTAAGTAACTTTATCTATTTTAATATCAAATGTTTTATTATACCTTTTTGTCTTTTAATGTGCAATAACATTACTGGGAAATGAAAATTGTGTTCCAATTATAATGTAGAAAATCATAAAAGGACAACACTGGTCTTCCTTAGTTTTTCACCTGACCAATATAAAGGTAATTCCCTGAAATAATATAAAAAAGTAATAGATTATCTCATGTATTAAAAATAAATATTTAACCAAATTTTAAGAGTTGAAGTAAATTCATAAATAATATTTGAGTGATATCTCCATAGAGTTTTGCACTGATAATGGTTATAAACAGGTATCCAACAACTTATACAGTACAGCAAAGAAATATAAACCTAGTTTCTGAATTCATTGTTTCAAGTTTTATACCCTGGTTTTGCCACTTACCGATCTTAAATGTATTAGATAGGCCCTTTTTCTCTCAGATTTTGCAAGTGCATAATATAGTAATAATATATACCTCAAAGGGTAGCTATGAGACCACCAGAATTGATCTACATAGAATACTTAGTGTTTGTACATAATTGATACTCTATATAAACTGTATATTCTAATACTATTAAAATTTTATTATATTTTATCTAAGATCATATGCTGGAATGCATCAAAGGTTTTTATTCAAAATAATTTAGGGGATTAACTGACTATATTAGATTTCAGATATTTTTATTTGTACTTGTATTATTCAGTTTAAATATTGGCAAAATGAGGATTCACTGACTGGCTTATTGCAAACATTTTTAAGGTGAGGACTAATAAAAGATACAAGACACTTTCCAAATAAAGAAATATAGTTCTTTTCATATACCAGTAGAGAATTACATTTAAACATGAGTAACATCATTCATCTGAGTATCTTAAAATTGCCTTATGGACAAGTATAATTCTATTTAAGAGCCAGAGAAAATAAGATCTAAAATTACTTTTTCAAAAGGTCAAAAGGCAGAAAACTAGCAAGAAAATTGAAGTTTCTGAATCTGACTTGAGAAGCCTAATCACTAAGCCTACCTGACTCTCCGAGTCATTCTAATGACCTACATGGGTGCACAGTTAATTTTCCACATGATTGCATTAGGCATGGAGGCACTTAACTCCATCACTCTTGTTTGGCTCCTCACTGTCTTTCTCTTGCTTCCAAAGTCCTGCACCTTTCTTTGATGAGGAAGTTCCTTGCAAAGCTGGCATAAGCTGAATAACCTTTTCTATTGTACAATGGAATTTTCTGGGCTTTAGTACACATAAAGTATAATTCATAAAGTCACTCATATAATATTGAGAATTTTCAAAGTGCTAGATACTGTGACAATTATGAAGAAAAAATGGTGAATATGTGACACTTGCTAAATCATCTCGGAAAATAGACTTGCTTTTATGTGTCATGGAATTGTGTACAGTATCTGCTGATAGCATGTGACTATTGATCTTTTACAGTGGCTGTGCAAAGGTTGAATAAAAGGTGAAATCCTCTGATTGGGCCAATACAAATAAACAGTGAATTGGTAACATATACAGTAATGACTAGGTTCATGAATACTTCTGTTTGGGAATCATTTGTTTGGCACACAGAAGCATTTGGCAAAGTTTGCTTCTGCTCACAAACTCTGCATCCAGTGTTGAATATAACCAGGGTCGTCTTTCCTGGAATCTTGAAAAAAATTAAGTTCGTGAACAGAGGAACCACTTTATTCACCCCCTCACTGCCCTGATTTAACCTTCACTTGTTCACAGAAGCATGCCCAAGAAAGATGTCCATCCCCTCTCATGAACTATAATAGCAGACTCCAATTGCTCCATTCCAACTGAAGTACGACATATATTTTCTACCTAATTACTTCAAGTTTGTTCACAATATTATTTTCAGTTGCTGTCTTCCCATTTCAATGTATCTCTTCAATACTCTGCTAAGACTTTAACCCCTGCTCCAAGCTATAATAAGCCTCATTTTTCCTCACTCAGATTAGCTTTACAAGAAGTTTCCAAATGCTTTATATAATATCTACATTTTGTTGTAATCCTGAACAAAAGAAAATTGGGATCTTTAACGCAGAAACAAATGTGTGCAAATGTTAGATTTCTAGAGACCGAAAGATTCCACAGCAGTATTTAAAGCTCAGCCCATGGAGCACTGAGTCTCTTTGGTAGACCAGAGATTGAATGATTTGATATGGGCTATGATCCTCTAGAAGAAGCTTAAGACCAAAAATAAATAAAATAAAATAAAAATCAAACAAGCAGGTCATTAAAGGGGAAATGAACTGAGCAGACATTTCTCAAAAGAATTCATATAGCCAATAAATATATGAAAAAAATATTCAGCTTCTATAGCCATCAGAGAAATACAAACCTAAACTCAATTGAGATTCTTTCCCCCAGTCAAACTGGTCGTACAATAAATAATAAATGCTGGTGAAGGTGTGTGAATAAGCAACCCTTACACACTGTGGTAGGAATATAAATTAATACAGCCACTATGGAAAACAGTACAGATATTCCTGAAAAAAATTACCATTAACTCTAGTTGTACCGCTCTTTAGTATAAACTAAAAGAAATTACAGTCAGGGTACCATAGTGAGATCTTGATACTATTTTAACTGTAGAACAGTGTACAATAGCAAAAATATGGAAACAGCCTCTGTGCCCTTGAATAGATGAATGGATAAAGAAAAGGTGATATGTATACACATATTGGTAAGCCATAGAAAATGAAATCATGTAATTTGCAGAAAATGCATATTAACCAAAATAAATCAAAGTGAGAAAGACAAATATATTTCCTCTCCTATCTGGAAGCTAAAATCAAAAAGACAGAGAGAAATGACTTGAAAGTAGAAGAGGAACTATCAAAGGAGATAAAGGGAGTAAGGGCAAAGGATTGTGGAGGATGAACACATTAAAAAATTTAAAACCACCTATAGGTATAAATAAACATGACTGTACACCTCTATGGCATTTTAAAAGAGAAGTTTTGTTGCTGTCATTAGATTCTCAACAAAAACTAAGATTTAAAAAGTAATTAAAAATTTTAAAACATTATAATGTAGAAGGTTAACATACAAATGTATATGGGAAATCATTCTAATAAATGGGGAAGATTTTAAAATGCAAAGTATATAATATTGGCATTATAAATTCAAAAGCATGATCAGAAAAGTCTTTGTTAGGTAAACTAGAAATATTTGAGCTGGATATAAAATGATGGATATAGTTTTTTATGACTAGACAGGAATGGAGGGCATTCAAGTAAACTATTTGTATTTTATCATAAACATTAAGAAATGATTTGAAAATAGGCCCTCTTTAGGGCTAAAAATGCTTTAATGTTTATCTTTATCACCACTGGCTGTGTAACCAGAACTGTTCAGAGCATTTTTAAGTTATTTAGTATTCACTCTAACATTTTGAAAAAATTACTACAGTGTATTACCTTATCCCATTACAAGTAAGAAAAATGATATTCAGTGAGGAAAATTAACTTGATGTTTATATAGTTAATAAGTAGTTAAGGCAAGATGTGAACCTTAACAGTTAAACTCTGCCTGATCTGTATTGGCTAGAGCAAATGATTTATTTTGTGATGCAAATAGAAATAATATTCTGGGAGAAAAGAAATAAATTGGAACAAGCATTAAACCCTTTTCATTTCTCATTGAAATATATGTACAGTTTTCTAGTAAGAGGCTGCATTCTGAATGATTTCTTGGTCTGCTGCCACTATGAAAAGCTGATATTACAACTGATTTCAGAGGTGTAAAATTAGAATTTAAGAATTTATTTTGTGTCTTTTTCCCTTGCAAATGACTAAAAGTGTTCTTTTAATAATAGGATCTCTTACTAGCTATTTTCTCCTTTTCTTTATAGGCTACTCAAAAAGCCACTTATAAGTCTGATAAAAGATGAATAAATGATGAAATTCATGTTAAGTAAGAATAGATATTAACACCTTTCACTTTTGTGATATGTGCTTTGTCCTTTTGAAATAATAATAGTTATTTTTCTTTGTATTTAATGAAATGAATTAGAGTTAAATTCCTGATCTTCCAATAAAAGTCTCACTAGATAATTGAGTCAAAAAGCAAACTGAGTAAGTGAAGAAATTACCAGGGATTATTCTTAGCTGTTGTCTTTATCAGTGAGAATGAAATGTTCAGTTGCTATAGATATGGCTGGACTTGAGAAAAAATGTATAGCATATGTGCTGCCAAAGTAAGCATCAGAAAAAATGTATAGTTATTGAGTACAATGTACTTGTGTATTGAAGTAACTAAAAGATACCTTGTTAGTCTTATAACACACTAAGAAAGCATAAGAACTCTCTAAGACCGAGGATGATCAATGTCTAAATATGGAATTCTTATAAAATCAATCTACTCAAAGTTTTACTGTATAATAAAGGAGTTAGAGTATTATTTCAGATCATGGTAAAAAATCTTTATCTTCCTTAGAATACAACAACAAAAGATAATCCAAGAAGCTGCAGAATGTGATTTCATTTTACACATTATTGTTTTGTGGAAACTTACCTGATACAGACCAAAAGGGCTCTCCTTCATAAAATGTCTTGGGATTTCTCAAGCCACCCCTGTAAATTGGAGGTTATAAACTTAGCAGTTCTCTATAACTAAAGAGTAATAATAAGATTTAATGGCTGAAACATTTTGCTGCACTGTCTTTCAAGGATATAAAATAGCATTTATCTCTTCATTTGAATAGATGTAGCAACATAGTCAATTTTACCTAAGGCTTGTTAGGAATAGTATTTTAATGAATGATGTTAATGTTAATATTGATAGTAAGCAAAATATTTCTATACTGTTTGAGTGTCAGAATGCAACTTATGTCAATACTCATGATATTCATATAATTATCATGAAAGATATAGTTCCCGAATTTATTTTGAAATGGTTTCATGCTTATATTAATTTAGGTGCTAACAATGGCAAATATGTCTTTGTCAGTATGAAATGACTGTACACTCATTTTTGTATAAGTTCTTTTTATAAGATTGTATACAAACAATAACTTATATTTCACAGTTTATTTCTTACTGGTTATTACTATTTTTATAAAAATAATTCTATTATACTTTTTAAAAATAAAAAAGAAGCAAAATATAAAATATACATTGCAAATTCCCTATGATATTATTATATATATATATCCAAATGTACCAATAAATATTTTGCATAAAAAATAAATAAGTAAAAACAGAAACTTCATCATCTTAAAAAAAAACAAATGTACTACTGGTTTTAATTCCTATGAGTGTTCTGTATAATTATACACATCAAGAAATTTTTTAAAATATTAAGTATTTAGGAATATTCACCATCAGATTTAAAATATGATTGTACGGAGTAGCCTCCCAAAATGTCTAACTTTTAATTTGAAAAAAAAAAAACGTTTTCTTTACAAAGAATTTTATCAGCTAAACAACAACCTGTGTAGCTTTAATTCTGAAGCTAATACTGAGCTGTACTAAAGTTTGTATTCGTCACCAGTTTCCTGTGCACACTTACATACTCCACACACATGGCTATAGGAAGGCCATTTATTCACTCTTCACTCTTGTTCCTCATCTTTCCTCCTTTTCTAGATTTTTCCCTGACACACTATGTAGCAATAACCTTTACATATTTCTCTTTTATCTTAATTGTTTTTGTTCATATGGTCGTTTACATTTGGCTGATCATTCAGACCACATTTGTCCTAATTTCTTTGCAGTATCTCCACTGGATAGTTTGGGTATTCAGTTTTGACCGTTGTGCAAGTTCAGAACTTCAGAAATGAAACGGGAAGATGACAGATTGGTCTTTTTAGAGCATTGAGATCTTTTCCCTTTCATTCTTATCACCTTTCAGAGAAATGTAATTTCTTTCTCCCTGTCACAGGAAACTTCAACACTTTTCCATATCTTCAGACTGCCACTTTTCCTTGAACAACAAGGTCTTTCATATCTTTGAATTGTCTTTGAAGATTTGACAAAATTTTCTAAAGTATCTAGATATCTCCTGTAGTCATCTTCCTGATAGGTGTGCATAAATCAGGAGTATGATGGCATATTGCCCTTCAACTCTTTTGGGGTCTCCTTCGTTCTTGATGACAGAGAAATGTCTGTCAAGGATGAGATTTTTCCTCAAAGTCCCTAAGAGACGCTTCCTTCTCAGGACCATGGACTACTTCATCATCAGTACAATCCTTATCCTCTTTTAAAATAATTACTTGAAACTAAAATTATATCACTTTCTCATTTTATTAATATTCTATATGGGTAAGAGGCTATATTATCACTGCTTATCATGATATTGTTTATAAATGATCATGTCTATATTTTCAATATACTGTAAAGTTTTATACTGACATACTTTCGAAGAGTTTATTTAAGGGGTACAGTCTTGCTGCGTGATCTTCCACTCACTGCATTTTGTGTACTAGCTATACAAAGAATAAAAAACTAAGCTCCATTCTCACTCAACAGTTGTAATTAAGGGCAAAAATTGGATGCAAATTATGCCTTAATACATAATTATATAAACACTGAAGGAAATGCAGTTCTGTCATTAGGTCCACAGAAACTAAAAATAAGTTGAAGAACATATTTACCTGAAAAAGGACATCATTTGCTGATTATAAACACTCAAGATCCAAACAACATCATTTCTAGATTTGTTCTTTCTTTTCCTACATGTCTCTCCTTTTTCTAGGTCAAATTCTGCCAGGACTCTCTGGGTCAAGTTCTCATTAAGCAGACTTTGGAATCGGGATTAGAATTTGATGATTTATTCAGAAAATGTTCCCAAGGAAGACTAGTAGGGTTTGGAGAGGATGAAATAGAGAAAAGCAGAAAGCCAAGCAAATGACCAAGGGAAGGCAAAGTCTGAGCCTCAGTCTGGTTAAAGAAAGAAATCAGCCAAGCATACTTTTTCAAGGTTGCGAAGATCTATTTCTCTTTTGGGAAGGTGGTTAAACCCTAATTGTCAATACATGTTGTCTCTTTCAGAATCTTCGGTGCAGGGTATATCAAACCTCCCTAATGCTAATAAATTCAGCTTCTCATTGTGTCAATATTTTTTAAATGACAAAAACCCCTTACCCTTTCGAGGAGGTTATATAAAGAAAAAGACATTGCTTTGATGCATAGGGGAAGAACAAAAAGGGAAAAGAAAAAAATGTGAGAGAATGAAAAGATGAAAATAAAGTGTTTGTAGATGGGGAGGGGAGGAGGGGGTGAAGGGAGGGCAGAGGTAAGGGGAAAAAATGAGAATCAAGACTTGCCATGTAGAGGTACATTATCCCAACAATGAATGTAACTGTACTGTATCCCTAAAATGTACCAATAAACTCAATAAAATTTAAAAAAAAAAGTAGTGTAAAAATGCTGGAAAACACAAAAGGAGTTTTTCCTTTTTACTAATGATTTCTGGAAAACCAAAGATCTGGTGCTACTTATCTATTCTTTCCTACATATAATTAATCAATGAGCTTACTTTAGTTTATTTTTAGTATTTTTGCACATTGTAATTTACTAGTTGGTATTGTTCGTATATAGAAACTTATTTTTATCTGCCAATTATAACTGATATGATTTCTAATGCAAAACATAGAAATATGAAATCACAGATTATAACCTGGCTTTTAAAATTGTGCAAAGAAATCCCACATCCTTTGTTGCAGAAGGGTATTTTGTTTATTTTATGAGTTTAAAGAAAGCAAAAAGCACCTAGTTGGAAATCATTTGAAAGCTTTGATTTATAACAAATTTCTAAGGTAAAATATACCTTGTGCTAGCTGAGATTCAGGAAGAAGATTAAAGATCAGTCACTGCCATTTAATTGAATAATGCATGTTACTTTATTTCAACTTCAATTTTTTGAGAAAAGTACTGGAGAGTGATTAGAATTAGTTTTCAATAAACTTTAAATATATTATGAATTTGAGGTTTATCTTTTACGTAATGAAATGATTTGAAAGGATAGGAGAGCTTTAGTTAGACTAATATTTCTAAAAATAACTTAATTTTTCTAAAAATAACTTAATTGTGAATGAAAAATTACCTGACTTGGATATATAAAAGGCACAAGAAAGCATTTTCAATTTGATTATATAAAAGATAATGACATCTAAGGTTAGATGAGGGTCTTTAACGTGAGGAAAAAGGGATGGGTTGATATTCTCATTATTTTATTTTATAAATTTTTTTCTGTATGACTTTGTGGTATGAAAATATTTCTATTTGTAATATTCTCTATCCTAAAAGTTTGGTATGCTTTATTAGGATCTGAGATCTCAGCTTTGTTCTAACTTGGTACCTTAGTTCCTTGCCTGCTACTTTCTGGGTGCCAAATAAATATGATTTTTAATGAATAAAAAAATCTGGACTTAAGTGTGATTTTTCTATGGCTTCATGTTAGAGTCTTAATTGGTCCGACTTTTTTTTTTTTTTGGTACCAGGGATCGAACATGGGTCCTTGTGCTTGTGAGGCAGGTGCTGAAACTACTGAGCTAGATCCCCAGCCCTGGTGTGACTTTTTAAATTTGTAAGGAGAGAAGAAAATGCCATTATCACTAATAATTTTGCGAAATAAATAAAATAATTTCAAGATATTAAATAGCATAATATGCTTAATGTTATCGCTATCAGTCTAATATTTTAGCTGTAAGTAA
Organism: Fukomys damarensis; assembly: GCF_012274545.1. Lineage (NCBI taxonomy): Eukaryota > Metazoa > Chordata > Mammalia > Rodentia > Bathyergidae > Fukomys > Fukomys damarensis. The sequence goes on from NW_022900932.1 coordinate 24,068,100, forward strand.
TGTTTTGATTGTAGGATTATATTTTTTAAAGTTCTTTAGTTTAATATACTTGAGTGTAGTTTTTCTTAGGTACTCTACATATTTACTTTAAAAACACTGTTTAAGTAAAAGTAGAAATTATATCAGAAATCCAACACTGGAAAATAATTAAAAATTATATGTATATTCTTTTAATGCCTTTTACTTAATTCAACATCTACATGAATTTTAGCTCACATTTTAATCCTAAAAAGTAACTCAATGGATAACTAGAAGTGATGAATGGGAATTTTTAGATCTTAACCTTTTTATTATGTTTTTTCATAAAATTACTTAATCTGTAGCTCTTCTGTTAATTTTAATTTTAGTAGAAAAATATTGTTGAAATAGATATTACCTGACCACCCTACTCCTTCCCCCAAAAAAAGACAGAAAGAAAGAAAAAGAGGGATTTAACCAAATGTATTTGAGGATATTTTTGTATATATCAAAATGTTATATAAAGACTAACAATGATTTCATTTGAGGATAGATAAAAATGTATATTTTTGTCTCTGCAAAAATAATTAATAAGAAGCTCTAGTAGAGCTTTTTAGATACCAAGCTCTTTAAAAACAGCATTTTTTGACGAACTGAGAGATATTACTTTTTTTTTCTTTTGTTTTGTTTGTATTTTCTGGTACCAGGGGTTGAACTCGGGTGCTTGTTCTTGCAAGGCAGGCAGCAGAACCACTGAGCTAACTCCCCAGCTAAAATGCCATTTTTGAAGTTAAAAATAATCAGAACCATCCCAAGTTTCTCAGATTTAAGTAAGCTAAAAAAAAAGGGTTTGACACAATAAGAGAAATATAAAAATAATTTAAGGAATGTGTGTTAAAATGTCACCAAATCTTTTGTCAGGAACATAAAAGATGAAAAAGTTCAGATTTTATTTAACTTAAAACAAAAATAGCAATGTTTTTGAAATTTTTGTTTTTCTTTGTTATTTGAGGATATAACAGAATCTGAAGTTAGAAAGGGTTTTGGGATCAACTTTGTAGTCTGCCTCTAATGACTTACCCCCTTTTATGGCACTTCACTAAAATGTCATCTTATTTTCTTATCTACTTCCTCACACCAACTCCTTCAGATTGGGGAAGCTCTATTGGTTAACTATTGCTTGTTTTGATCTCAAATCTATTTCCTGTAAATGTCTTAGGTCCTGGACTCAAATAAAGTAGAAACAGAAGATAGAGTACGTGGAACTATAGATGATGTCATGTAATGGATCTCTACTCATAGTCCTTGAATATAAAGAAAACAAACAAAACGAGAAAACCAAGCCAAGCCAAACCAAACCAAACCAAAAATTATTCCCAGAGGGATCACGTTTTTTGCACTTTTAACTGTAGATAAAGATTTTGTAATTCAAGCAAAGGTATAAGCAAGGAGATAGGTAGATAGTTAGCATGCAAATTTGGTATGTAATTTACATGCAGCCAGTTAGAAGGGAAGTCTCCCACTACACGTGATAGGTAGGTAGCAAAGAAGACGTGCTAGATGCATAACAACTCAGTCTCTCTCTCTCTCTCTCTCTGTTGTGTGTAAATTTCTGTCATTTATTTCTATGTCTACTACCAATTTTAATTATAAATATAGAAATTTCCCAAAATAACATATTGGCATTGGAAAGTTTTAAAAACCTGTTTCTTTGAGTAAGACTCGCTTATTCCAGCTCCTTGTCTTTCAAACTCATGATACAAAGGAAATATAGGTAATAACTTAAAATCTAGAAGCAGATATTTGCGAAGATACACAGGAAAGCATGGTAGTAGGGAGTTAAGTCACAAATATCTCAAATTCTGAATTCTGTAAAGAGAAACATTAAGCTCAGGAAGAAGCTCTAAACTTTTAGGGACTAGAAAACCTGGAATGTTTCTGTGACAGAGAAGCTCTTAAAACAGGGGGAAAGAAAGAAAAGGATTTCTTCGAATGTGAGACAAAGATTGTTCTTTGCATAATTTCTTGAGGAAGAGCTTTTTGGAGAAGGGAAACAGTGCATGGCAAGAGAAAATATTTAAGTAAGAATATGAGTTAACTGAAGTTTAACCTCTTAACCTGATGTAATGGGAACTCTGGAGTATCAATTTTCCCAAAGAGGTGGTTGGATTTTGAAGCAAAGAGATTGCCTTTTGCTAATCCTATATCAAGCCATCTTTAGCTGAGAGTTGACCTGAGGCACACTGGAGTCTGCCCTGACATCTGTGCAAAAATAAAGGCAATTTTGGATAAAATCAGAAGCTTATTAGCTGCAAAGAGATTGATGTGTAATCTCACGATGTTAGACTCAAAGTGTTCAAATACTTACGGCCCAAATTCAGAATTGTTCTTTCGATCCTTAGTAGTGGTTTGCTCGTGGAGGGTGGCATCAAGGTGTACGCTACTCCAACATGTACTCTTTAAATATGCAGTTTTGGAGAGATGGGAAATATTGTATAAAAGTCACATTGAGTCTAGCAATTTTGGAAAACTTTTCACCTACTAGCATGTATAATGAGTCTCACATAACCCCCGAAGAGTTTAAAGCCATGTTTATGGGTCCCTTGTATTCAGTGGTCTCTAAGTTGTTATATTACCTAGTTTTTAATATATCTAACAGAATTTTAGGCTAACCTAGGCTAAAATCTTTCAAAGGAATCATGTAGTATCAATTATTTTAAATATCATAAAGTCGAAAACATAAACAAACTGGAAGAACACTTGAGGGTTACTACATCAGAACTGATTTAGTTGCACAGATTACAATTTACAGAAAAACTGGTCAATTTTTTTGTCCCTGTCCTCTCCTATGCATTGTCTATCTTTTCAGGTGTCTTCTTATTTGGCAACAAAAATGCTGGAAGAAGTTCTGAATCACACATTCATACATTACAATCTCCAGTGAATAATGAATTTCTTTTTCACTAGCATTTTGAGCAATTTTTTATAGTTTAGCATTTTTTTTTATTAGTACATGTTTGTAGTATGTAATGACTAGACTTATTGTGGGGTATTTGTACATGTACATGACACATCTTAACTCTATTTTATTATTTTAAACTCTCTTCCCTCCTTGCTCCCACCAATTTTTCTTCCCCTTCCCATTGGCAAAAGCTCCATTTCTATTTCTCTTCAACTCTTGAGACGATCATCTTAAGTGAAATAAATCAAACACACAAGTTTAAATATCACATTGTTTCTCCTATGTGAGGAACCCAAAGTATAAATACGGAGCAAACTAAAAGAGCAATATTAGGCAGTAGGAAGATCTTTCTTTTAAATAGAAAGAGGAAGAAGAGTGGAAAAAAGGTGAAGGAGAGGAAGGAAAGAGGAATTGAAGCAATGTTTTGAAATATGTATTCCAATTGTAGTGACTAGAATATACTGCCTAGCTTTGAAATGATAATATTCCATACCTTTTGAGCTAGTGGGTACTACTTCTCCAGAAATATATGGGTTATTAAAGAAATTTATAAATATTTTGGGAAAAAGAAAGCAAAAAATGGATATAAAGAAGCAAGCACATATCTGCTACAATTATCTGCTACAATCTTGTGTTTAGTATTTACTGGTTGTGACATATAGTCAAAGCAAAACCTATGACATGCAAGGAAAAGCAAACAGACACCCCAACGCCTCTGACTTTGTCCAGTGAATTTTCTGTCATACAATTTTCTCACACTCACTCTACCTAACTCTTCTAAATCTTTCTAATGTAATCACAGGTCATTTCACTAGATTTACAAAATGGTAGCAAGCAATGCATTCTTAGTTTTACCCTATTACTCATACTCTTGTGTTAGTCACTGACTGCCTTAAAATAATCTCTCAAAGATTTTTAAAGAAATTATAGACACCTGGGATTTATTGTCACAGAGTCTAATTCAGGATAGAATCTAGATGCACATATGATTCAAAGCCCTCCACAAATGATTCCAAAGGCAAATGCAACAACTTCTACTATCTATTTTTTTGGATTGTTAAAATCAAGGCAATCTCTAAAAGAAATTAGCTGATTATTTTTAAAAATTCTAAATAAGTTTCTTGAAATGAGTGTTTTAATCAACAATCATGTATTTTCAGATTTAGAATCTTTTCAGAAAAGTCCATAAAAATTTGCTTCCGATTTCTGTAGGTAATAGCAGTTATATCTCTAACTTTACTGAAGACATTCTTATTCATCACTCAGACATCCATAAAACCTCCCTCTTCATCACCAGGTTTGAGGAAAAATTATCCCTTTTTAATAATATTTCTTCTGCATGCACTGTAAGAAAGTTTACAACATTGTAGACTTGAAAAGGAATAATTACATGCTGTGAAAATTCCTTTCTCCTTGAATGTTTGGAGGGCAAGTAGAAATATCAAGAAACAATAAAGTACAAAATTAAAGCTCTATTCTACATTATAGGCTTAGTTTAGAAAAATAAGTGGATTCTAAATTAAAGAGCATAGTTTTCTTGAGATTGAAAGCTATGCTAAACTTTATAGATAGCTGTTTTATAAACTTAATTTCCTCAGCATTAATTACTTTTTTGCTTAAAATGGATATAGCGAAAAATGTAAAAACTTGAATGCATAAAGAATAAAAAAATCTCATGCTAATATAGATAAAAGTAAAGAAGGAGGAAAACTGCATTTCTGAGCATAAGCAACATCAAAAATAGGCCAATTCCTGTAAAATAAGAGAGACAGAGGAACAGGTTATTTCACTTACAGAATTTAAGTTCCTTGGTTTTTTGCTTAAAGGCTGCTGTAAATATATTCAAAAGAATTATAACATTTGAAAAAGTTAAAATACATTGAAGAATTAATGAACATTGATTTCATGACTAGGGAAGCAAATGCAGCTTTTAAAGGAGAGCAATTGAAATATTTCTTTTAAAAATTTGTTAAATATCGCAAGCGCAAGGTCCTGAGTTCTGTTTCCAGTACCACAAAAAAAAAGACAAAAATTTGTTAAATATAAGGTTAAATTGATGTCAAGAGTAATTTAAAGAATTCACTTATATAGGCAAATACATTGTTCTTTTTCAGGAGTTAAAACATTTGTTAAAATTTTATTCATAAAAATACAATATAATCATCCCTCCCAAATTTCCAATAAATTAAAGCTTTCTTTTGGTTTTTATCCTATTTAAATTACTTATAATTGGATGATCTGTTTAATTATGTTTTCTCTGTATTACTGTATTTATTTACTCTTTCTTTTATTTCCTACTTTAATGAAGAGATATGTGAATACACTATAAACATAGTCAATTAGTGAAGATACTTCAAAGTTTTCCACTTGTATAGTTATTTATTCCATTTTACTTTACTGAAATTTACATTAAAGAAAATTACACACATAACAAAACACACAAGCACACATATGCTGTTCAAAGAACATGCATTTCCATAAAATGGAAATATAAATGGACACCTAGACAAACAGAATCAATGGTACAGAACAAATTGTTTAGGAGCAATTATAGTAAAAACTTCAAATATCATATCGAGTTAAGAGTACTGGGGAGTATATTGATCACCTTTTCTGTTGCTAGGATAGCCAACGACTTAAAGCAGGAAAGTGGCACATGCCTGTAATCCCAGCACTTGGGAGGCTCAGACAGGAGGATCGCCATGAATTTGAGACCAGCTTGGACTACATAGTGCATTCAAAGCCAGCCTGAGCTACATAGCAAGAAGCTGTCTTGAAACAAATAAACAAGCAAACAAAACCAGAATCCGTAAAAGAGGAAAGGGTCATTGATCTACAATTTTAGAGTTTTGCATCCACTTTTGCCTGGCTCCATATTTTTGCATCTATGTTTTTCTGGCTCCATGGGTGAAGTATTATGCTAGAGGGGCCCAAGGGAGCAAAGCCATTTAGTTCATGGATGCCTGAAAGCAGACCAAGGGAACAGCACCATGAGAGACATTGATTCCAAAAGCACCCACCCAGTGACCCATCTCCAACTGGGCCTCAACTCCAGACAGCACATTCAGTAAGGAGCTGTAGTAGATTAACGCTTTGATCATTATATTACCGCCTGATCCATGCACCTTTCCAGGAATCTCTCATCCCACTCAAGTTGATAGCTAAGGTTAACCACAGCGTCACAGGGAGACACTGGATAATTAACTCAGAGGCTTATGTTACTTTAATTATTATTATACAGACTAGAAGAAAGGTAAATTTTAAGGTAGAATGACAAGACTTATGTAAGGACTAATAAAGATTTTTAAAGGTGATAGACTAATAAGTAATAAAAATAGTGTACATGGCTTCAAAATGTTATTTGTTTGCTTTTAAGCATAATTAAATAAAAACAAGTGATAGTTATTTGATCTAAATATATTTATTAAAACAATAATAATTAAACTTGCTCAGAAACTCACCAATCTGGAGTAGAAAAATGGTCACAAGCTTTAAAAGCCTTCTCAGAAAAGGGGAACAATTTGTAAAAAGCTAATTTAATATGTGTCATGCACCTGTACCAAATACCAAAAACGAATAAAATAATTATGCATTGCAACTATGAACTATGATAATAATGATGGTAATGAAAATGGAACAAAGGGAGCTAGAGACAGGGGAGGCCAGTGGGTGAGGAGGGGAGCAGGATATAATCAAGCCACGCTACGTACATGTACTTTTCCTCCCTGAGTAAATTTTATGTACAAATCATAACAAATTAAAATAAAACTGAAGAACACAGTAAAAAAAATACACAAAACAAAAAGCAAGCTGTATACTATGTGCATTGAATTTTTTGTTTCTGTGCTCTGTCACAGGACAGGATCAAACCCTTTCAAAATTATCACATTCAAATTAATGTCTTCATTTGTTACACTGATGCCTCCATATTTCTATCTCTAGCTGAAATTTTTTCTATGAGCTTCCAATGCTACATGGATTTAAGCAAGTACATTGTAGGTTTTTTCCAAGTTCTCCAAAATGTGTCATATATAATACATTTAAAACATATTTGGCAACACTATCATTCACAAAACTTGTCCTTCTAGGTTTCTATCCTGCTCATAATTAAATTCAGAAAACTTAAGCCATTTTCAACCTCTTTCCTCATCTTTTTGTTTTTCTAAAACTGGGTCTCACTATGTAGTTGAGACTGACCTGGATCTCACTATGTAGCCCAGTCTGGTCTCCAACTCACAGCGATCCTCCTGCCTCAGCCTCCCGAGTGCTGGGGTTACAGGCATGTGCCCCCACACCCCGCTCCTCTTTCCTCATCTTGAATGCCAAAGATATCTCCAAATTCTCTCAAATATACTTCAAAATATTTCCACCTTTTTTTCTCGGAAATCTTTGTACCTGTCTCCTTTCAACTGCATAGGCATTTTTCTGATCTCTTTTTTGTATTTCAAAATTTGAAAAATTCATATCTGATATTTTGCTTCACCAATTTAAATTTCTCCAGTAGATTTTCATTCAGAAACAGGAAAAATATACACATCTGTAATATTTTATATTTTATACATGTATTATACTCTCTCTAATCTTGTCTTGCCAAAGTCTCCACCCTGATGCTTTATATATATATTATATATATATATT
>NW_022900932.1:24076619-24155769 GCF_012274545.1 Fukomys damarensis
TTTTTTTCCTCCCTGACCATTCTTCATTCTTATCTTAGTAAACACTATATTTTATTAACTTTAAGTTCAATGAACATATATTCATGGCAGCTTTACAGGTACGTGGAGATTTCCTTTCCCTGCTGTGATTAGTACTATCTTCTTATACTAACAGAGCACCGAGGACAACTGTAATTTTACATTTAATTTTGTGATTCATTCCTGTCCACATTTCTTCTTTGTTAGTTTCAGAAACTTACCAACTTCTTCATTGTGTGGCTAGCATCCAAAAAAATTACTGATAAAAATACCAAATTAATAAGCATTTGATTTAAAGTAAATACAATGAAATTTTTATGCAGTAGGATGAAAAATATTTTTATTTTATTCCATAATATCAAAGTGAAACTATTTTGTTTAGATATTGCACTGAGAGAGAATTTAGTACAGTTGCTTTGGAAACCATGCTGACTGAAACATATTCCTTAAGAATATTAACAAGATTTATCCTTACAATTTTACTGCAGATATTAAAATGTTTTATCCTAACAAAAGTTTGTGCAAGTTCTTAATTAGTAGAAGGAGAAAAGAAATGACAAATACAAAGAAAAGATTCTAAAACATCAAGAGTTGTGAACACGTATATACACATACAAGCAAAGAAGATACCCATTTCCATTTTACGTATTTGTCCCAAAGTAATTGGGACACAGAATTGTTAAGTATTTTCAGGTTAGTTAGTAAATCAGGTACAGTGATAAAAGATTTGAAGATTTTGCCAGGTATTTTGCCACACACTTGCAATCCCAGCACTCCTCAGGAGATGGAAGCGGGACAATCATAACTAGTGCGATGCCAACCTGAGCCCTGAGACTGAAAAACCAAAAAGATTTGAAGATTTAGATACGATTGAAGTTATAAATATACACACACCAGTGGGAATTAAAATGAAAAAAATCAAAATGTGAACAGTAGATTATATTTCTTCTTTATTGTTTGAATTTATTTTCCATGTAATTTTAAACAAAAATGCCTCAATATAATGATAAAAAACAAGAATCACTCAAATTTTCTGTCACCTTCAAGTTTAAGGAAACTGGTCTCTATTAGGTCAATAGTAAAATTAATTCAATCTGCACAGATCATCTTCTTTTTTCAGGATGTAGTATTTTTCCCATTTTCCATGAATTTTTAACTTCAATGAGGATCACTCTGCAGGTTCCCTAAAACATCTCTAGATTCATGTCAGCTATATATTCTGAGTTATATACATTTAAATTACTTAAAACCAGTGAAGCAAACACACTCATGATTGCTAAATGCCAAGTCATAGAAATTCGGTGTTAGTTCCACTAACTTTTCATTTCATATCTTAGAAAATGTTGATGGAGTTGGGGGAAGAAAGTAATTTAGGCATGTAAGACATAAGTTTGTGAGAGAAGCAAAATATAAATTCTGTCTTTTGAAGCTTCTAATATAAAACGGGAATGTCTCCATGTTTCCCATTTTTAACTTAATTTAATTTTCTAGCTTGAATTAACTTACTAGCTGGGCTCCTTTAAAATGTGAACTCTAGTAACACTTAAAATGGCTTTGTTCATTAGGTTAAAAGTATCAGGTTGGATACATAAATCAACATAACCATAATTATCCACAGAGAAAGCTGTTTCATCAGATCCAGAAAATGTCTCAGGGATTTCAAACAATATTGTTTACTTCTGACGTGCTAAGACAGAATCAAGTCAGGCAGTAATATGTTCTTCATCTTCTTTTTTAAAAATTAATTTTATTGGTACATTTTTGGTATATATAAAATAATGACATTCTTTGTTGGAAATTTTCACCTTTAAATAATCAATTTTGGTTCTTATTTTTCCCCATTGCCCTGTCTTCCCTTGAAGCCCTCCCTCCTTCCATGTCTACAAAACTTTGTTTCCATTCTTTTTTATTTTCTCATATTAATTCCATTTCTTTCTTTCCTTTCCCCTGCCCTCTCATTTCCTCTTCCCCTTTGCCCAGTAGATTCATATCATCTATTATACCTGTGAGTCTCTAGTTACACTTTCAGTTTCTCACACTAGAGAAACTATTTGGTATTTACACAGGTGTGTACTATTTATTTCTCTTCACAGTATCACCTCAATGTGCATTAATTTAGCTATAAATGTCTCTAGTTTCTCATTCTTTATGACTGAGTAGTATTCTATTTTATTAATAAACCACATCTTTATCCAGTCTCCAGTTGAGAGCAACTGGGCTGCATAAAAGTTTTAGCTATTACAAATTGCGGTGCTATGAACATGGGTACACATATATCACGGCAGTAATTCTACCAGGAAGATACCCAGGAGGGGAGTAGCTCAGTCAAATAGAACTTCTAATCCTAGTTCACTGAGGTATCTCCATACTTATTTCCAAAGTGGCTGCACCAGTCTATACTCCCTCCAGCAGTGGAGAAGTGTTCCTCTTTCCCTACAACCCCTCCAGCATTTGTTATTGGTTTATTTCATGATAGCAGCCGTTCTTTCTGGGGTGTGGTGAAATCTCAGTGTGGTTTTCATCTGCATCTCAAATGACCAGAAATGTTGAACATTTTTTCATATGTCTATTTGCTGCTTTTGCTTCTTTGTTTAAGAAATGTCTGCTCATTTCAGATGCCCATTTTTGGAATGGGTCTTTATATTTGGGAGGTCTGAAATTTTAAATTCTTTATATATTCTAGGTAGTAGACCTTTGTCTGAGGAACAGCTGGTGAAAATGTTTTCCCACATTGTGGATTACCTCTTTTGGCGGTTTCTCTTGATGTGAGAAGGTTTTTAATGAGAAGAGATTTCACTTGTTGATTGTGCTAGTTCTTGGGTAACTAAGGTTTTCTTCATAATTTTTTTTTCCTTCACCAATGTCTTTAGGAATTCTACCTAACCTCTCTTCCAGCTGGTTAGTGTTTCTGCTTTAATATCTAGATCTTCAATCCATTTCTATTTTATTTTACTGCATGGTAAGAGACATAGGTCTAGTTTTAATCTTTGGGAAGTTGAAACCCTGTTTTTCCAGCACCATTTATTAAAGAAGCTATTTTTCCACCATGAGGGTGTTTGGTTCCTTTGTTGAAGATGAGGTGGTTGAGTGTGTCTAGAGTTGTTTCTGTATCTTCTAATCTCTTCCACTGGTCCTCAGTTCTGTTTCCTTCCCGTGCTGTTTTTATCACAGCAGCTTTGTAATATAGTTTCAAGTTAGGGATTGTGATAACCTCTGCCTTGTCTTTATTGCCTAGAATTGATTTTGCTGATCTAGATCTCTTGTTCCAAATGAATTTTTGGGTTGTTTTCTCAAGTTCTGATAAGTATAATGTTGAAATTTTAATTGGACTGGCATTGAAACTATATAGCAGTTTTGGAAGTATGGCCATTTTCACTATGTTGATTCTTCCTACCCAGGAGCAAGGGATGTCTTTCCATTTTCTAATATCTCCTTCAATCTCTTTTCTCAGAGTGCTATAGTTTTCAGAGCAGAGGGCTTTGATTTCTTTTGTTAGATCAATACCTAGGTATTTCAAATATTGGATGCTATTCTGAAAGGACTTCTTTGCCCCATTTTGCTTACAATGAGTCTGTTTTTCATATACAGGAAAACTATTGTTTTTTTGTGTTGACTTTGTATCCAGCTACTTTACTGAATTTGGTTATTAAGTCTAGAAGACTTTTGGTGGAGTTCTTGGTGTCTTCTATATAGAGTATCATGTCACCAGCAGATTGACTTCTTCAGTTCCTATGTTTCTTTCCTTTCTTTCTCTTGTCTAATTGCTGTAGTTAAGGTTTCCAAAACTATATTGAACAAGGATGGTGATAGTGGACATTGTTGTCTTCTTCCTGATTTTAATGTGAAAGATTTCAAATTTTGACCATTTAGTATGATATTGGCTGTTGGTTTTTCATAGATGACTTTTATCAGATTGAGATAGAGGATGTCTATTTTAATTCTCTGTAGGGTTTTTATCATGAATGTGTATTGGATATTGTCAAATGCTTTCTCTGTATATATTGAGATAATCATATGGTTTTGTCCTTGGCTCTATTAATATAGGGTATGACATTTATTGATTTGTGTATGTTGAGCCATCCCTGCATCTCTGAGATGAATCCCACTTGGTCAGGGTGTATGATCTTCTTGATTATCTTCTGCATTCTATTTGCCAGTATATTAGAGGATTTTTGCATATATGTTCATTAGTGAGATTGGCCCATAGTTCTCTTTTTTGGTTGGGTCATTCTCTGCTTTAGGAATCAAGGTGATGCTTGCTTCCAGAAATGAATTTGAGAGTATTGCTTCACTTTCAATTTAATTGAAGAGTTTAAACAGTAGTTCTTCTCTAAATGTCTTGTAGAATTCAACAGTGAAGCTATCAGGACCTGGGATTTTCTTAGCTGGTATTTTTTTGGGGGGCAGATTGAGACAGGGTCTCACTATGTAGTTGAGACTGACATAGAACTCACTATGTAGCCCAGGCTTGTCTTGAACTCACAGTGATCCTCCTGCCTCAGCCTCCTGAGTTCAAGACAAGCCTGGGCTACATAGTGACCCATGTGCAGCTGAAAATAATGTGTATTCTGATTTCCTGGGGTGGAACACTCTAAAAACATTTGTTAAGCTCATTTGTTCAAGAGTTTGATTGACTTCTAGTATTTTGTTGTTTATTTTCTTTCTAGTTGATCTATTTGTGACAGTGGGGTATTAAGCTCCCTCACTATTATTACGTTAGTATTTATTTGATTTTTAATGTCCATTAGTATTTGTTTTATATAGTTTGGTGCACTAGTGTTTGGTACATTTATGTATTTTGTGCATATTTATGATTGTCATCTCTTTCTCTTTGATTGTCCCCTTTACAACTGTGTAGTATTCCTTCTTTGTTGCTCTTAATCAGTGTTGGTTTGAAATCCACATGGTCTGCAAAGAGAATAGCTACTACTGCTTGTTTTGGGGTTCCTGTTGCATGGAGTATTGTTTTCCATCCTTTCACTTTCAGTCTATAATTTTCTTTTCAAATTGTGTTTCTTGTATGTAGTCTATTGTTGGATTTTGCTTCTTGACCCGTTCTGCCAATGTATTTATTTTGATTGGCGAATTGAGACCATTAACACTGATGGTGATAACTAATCTACTTATCATAGTAATGACTTTTTCTTTTTGTTGGTTCTCCCCCTTTGCATTTAAGTTCTTGTCGTGCTTGATGTATTCATTCTGCTGGGGTTCCTGGGGTTGTGATACTTTTTGTCTTTTCCTAGGATATTGTTTAAAATTTTTTTGCAGTGCTGGTTTGGTATTCATGAAGTTCTTAAGGTGCTCTTTGTCAAGAAAGTGTTTTATTTCTCCATCAATTTTGAAAGATAGTTTTGCAGGATACATCAATCTGGGCTAGAGGCTATTTTCCTTTAGGGCTTGAAATACATCACTCCAAGGTCTTCTTACCTTGAACGTTTGTGTTCAGAAGTGTGCTGTGAAACCGATAGGCTTTCCTTTGTATGTGATTTGTTTCTTTCATCTGACTGCTTGTAGAATGTTGTTCTTGTATTGAATTTCTGGAATCTTAACTATTATATGCTTATGTGTAAATATTTTTATCCCAGCTAGTGGGAGTCCTATTTGAATCACTTATCTGTTTGTCAAATTCTTTTCCCCAATTTGGGAACTTTTGTGCCATACTTTTGTGAACAGATTTTTTTATGTTGTCTGCACTCTCTTCTGTTTCTTTTTTTTCCCCCATCATTGAGTTTATTGGTACATTTTAGGTATACAGTACAGTTGCATTCATCATTGGGACCTTGTACCTTTACATGACAAGTTTTGGTTCTCATTTTTTCCCCTTGTCCCTACTCTCCCTTCATCCCCTCCTCCCCTCCACATTTACAAACACTTTATTTTCATTTTTTTCATTTTCTCATGTTTTCCCCCTTATTACGTTTCCTCTGCCCTTCCCACTTTCCCTACACCTTTAGCCCTTTTCTTCCTATCTCACATTGTCAATTATCTCAATAGGATCTTATGCACTATTATAGTTTGTTCACACCAGAGAAACTATTCAGTATTTACACATGTATGACTTATTTATTTCAGTTAGGAGTATATCCTCAATATGTATCCATTTTCCTATGAATGAATCTAATTTATGATTCTTTATGGCTGAGTAGTATTCCATTTTATAGAAAAACCACATCTTCTTTATTTAGTCTCCAACTGATGGGCAAATGGGTTGTTTCCAAGTTTTAGCTATTAAAAACAGTACCGCTATACACATAGGTGCACATATATCACTGTGATATGATTCTTTTAACTCTTTTGGAAAGATACCCAGCAGAGGGATGGCTGGGTCAAATGGAACCTCTAGTCCCAGCTCATTGAGGCATCTCCATTTTGATTTCCATAGTGGTTGCACTAGTCTGAACTCCCACCAACAATGGAGAAGTGTTCCATTCTCCCCACAACCCCACCAATGTTTGTTATTGATTGATTTCTTGATAGCAGCCATTCTTTGTGGGTCAATGTTCTCTCCTGTTTCTTCATTGACTCCGATCAGTCATATGTTATTCTTCTTTGCATCATCTAGCAGCTGCTTGATTGATTTCTCATGGTCCCATACTATTTTAAAGAATATTTTATTTTCCTGATCACTAATTGCAATCCTATCCTCTATATCTGAAATTCTATCCTCACCTTGTCTCATTCAGCTGTGTAACTTTCAGTGGAACTTATCCTCCTGCAAATTTGCTTGCATGTGTTCTATATATTCCATTTGTTTCCTATGTTCTTCATGTTCTTCAGCTCTTTTTTTTTTTTTTTAAATCTATGTCTGCTCTGGATTCATTAATCATGTCTTGCACTATGGGCACAATCTCTGCTGTTATCTGAGAAATTATTTTTTATTTCATTTTTCCCAAATCCTCTTTTGTTGCCAGTTCAGAGAGTCTGTGTGATTGAGCATCAGAATATTCCATCTCATTTCCCTTTGGGGTAGCCTTATGCGATGTGGAAGTCTGGTTTTGGGACTTGTTTATGTTTCTTCTCATTCCAACAGATGCCTCCTGCTGTGCCTTTGTTGAGGGAACTTTTTGCTCACCCAGTGGTCTTCAATTCTCAGCAAGCCACTGAGCAGCCTTTTCTCTGCTGTTCATCAGTACAGCAATTCCTGGGTTCAGATTGGTGGCCTTCTGCATCCCTGAGCTCACCTGTTGTCTGGGCAGCCTTCTGGCTGGGGTATGTGCAAAGTTGGGAGAGTGTCTAGGTGTGCCTCTTGCTGGAGTCTCTATGTACCTATTGTCTGTGAAGGACTTTGGCTGGGGACTATGCACCCCAGTTCCTGTTGTCTTAGCAGGCTTCTATCTCGGTTCTCCATGCACTGCATCTGGGAGAGCCTCTGGCTGTTGTTTGTGCCCCTGTGTGGTTCTTTTCCAGGCTATCCCTTGGCTGTGGCGAATGCTGTGGGGCAGTCCTCTGGCTGTAGCTTGTGTGCCTGTGTTGCTCTTTTCTGCATGGGCCTTTGGCTGTGCTGGTGCGCCTGAGCCTCTGGGGTTGCGGGGGAGCCCTTGTTGGGATCTGCCTGCGGCCGCACTGCTCTGGACCGCACCACTACTCCCCAGGATCAGCACACACTCACCATAAGCTATGGGGCTGGCCTCTGGTTGAAGCTTGTTCTTCATCTTCTAACATTTACATAGTTTGAAACTCACAAACTGAGCATTGTATAAAAATAGGACTTAGGTTATTTATCCCAAAGAGACAAAGTATTTACTATACTAATTTCTCAACCCTCCACTAGCTTATGTTTTAGTCATAAGAATGACTAAAATTATGTTTCTATATCCTCTATGCATTTCATGCAATTTTTTAATTGTTTTGTTAGAATATGTAGAAGGCTTTCAACTCAGTGCTAGAAATGAAAAGGAAGAAAAAGATAGCTGGATATCATACAAAATCTTATTCTTAATATAGAAATCAAAATTTTGTAAAATATTTGCGACAAATTGTCCTGGAATAACTGGACACATACATGAAAAAAATCTAGTTATAGAAGTTATAGAGAATTAATAAAAAATTCAGGTAAATGCAAAAAACCATAGAACTCCAAGATGACAGGAGAGAAAATGCAGGTTATTTTAGGTATGGCAATGTCTTTTTAGATACATCAAAGATTTAATTCATGAAAGAAATACTTGAATAACTAAATTCCCTTAAAATTAAATCATCTGCTCTAACAAAAGTAACATCAAAACAATTGTAAGTTTTATGGGAGAACAATATTTGCACAAAACACTGCCAATAAAAAAACAAGTATTTTCCAAAGACCGAGTATTATCCAAAACAGAAATATTAAAATTCCACAATAAAAAATTAATCCCATTAAAAAATGGATCAAAGACTTTTACAAGCATCTCACCTGTAATACCTATCAGATAAGTATGTGAAAAGATGCTCCATATTTTATGCCATCAGGGAAATGCAAATTAAAACATCCTATCAGTATATACCTACAAAATTATGTTAAAACACATGACACTAGAAAGGTTGTGGAACAAAGGGAACGCTCCTTGCTGGTGGCAATACAAAAGAAGTACAACCACTTTGGAAAAATGTTTGGCATTTTCTTGTAAATATATATTTTTTCACATGATCCAGCATTCATGCTCCTTGGTATTCAAATAAATACATTGAAAATTTACATCCAGAAAAACCTGTTTGTGGATGCTTATAGTAATTTTATTCATCATTGCTATAATTGGAAATAAGCCTTCAGAAGGTGAATGAATGAAAAATCTTAAATGGCTAGATCACAGAATATGATACAATACGAAACAAAATAAATCAAGAAACAAAAGAATAAAGATGGTTAAGTGTATATCACTAAGAAAAAGAAGCAGATATGAAAGGGAAAATATAATTTCAACTATATGATATTCTGGAAAGTGCAAAACCATGCAATGAAAAGATCGGTGTTTGAGGTTGAAGGTGGAAAAAAGGAAAATTAGACTGAAAAGGATTCATAAGCAGTGAAAATGTTCCATATATTACTACAATGATAGATTCATTTAAGTATACATTTATCACAACCAACAGAATATACAGCACCAAGAGTCAACCTTAACTTAGCATATGGACTTGGGGCAATTGTGGTATGCCAATGTGTGTCATCAGGTAAATGTACAACCTTAGGGGAGAGCATAGAGTATATTCTTGAGACATAGCACATAAGAGAAATCTATCTTCTTTCCAATTGTGCTGTTAATCTAAAACTTCTCTTTAAGAAGAAATAAAGACAAGAGTTTAATGAGGTAATTACATATATAATACAACATAAAGGAAGGAAACAGTATGCAAAGTGAAAGACACCAATCACAGAAGAGCATACATTACATGACTTTATTTACATGAAATGTACAAAATTTTCAAAAGTACATGGATAGAAAATGTGTTGAAAGTTGCCTAGAGTTTAATAGGAGGAACGAAATAGAAAAAGAATAATTGCTAACATGTAAGAGGTTTTTCGTGATTGTTCTAAAACTGATTTTGGTGATGGATTTCAGATATAAAAGATATAACAAAAATCCATGAATTGTATAAACCATATGACTGCTTAATTATATATCCAAAAAGCCCTTATTAAAATTTTTTATAGCATGAAACATTCTATATATGAAATATATGCTTGAGTAACATTATCTCCCATCACACATGTTTCCTTGGGAATCAAGTTTCTCTGGATTCCAAAAGAAATTTCTCATGTTCCAAATTTGGTTCCTGTACTGAGTTTGCCTTGGCTCAATCCCAACTCTTTTATAATCTCTCCTTCACTCCTGCATCCTACCAATCACAGATAATAGAGAAACTTATGCAAAGGTATCTTGTCTGGGAGAGAGCATTCAGTGTTTCTAATTTATCTTCCTGTTTGTTTTATGATTTTGTTGTTTTAGTGCCCAAATTACTTCTTTCAGTCCTGTGGTATCAATGGATATCAAGGCAAGGTCTGGTGTATGTGCTCCAGGATCTCTCCAGAAACAACATATCTGTATCCAGATGTCAGAATATGGCCCTTGCTTTACAAGGTTCAAATGCTTGGACTTTGAATAATGAGTGGGTTAGTCAGATCTACAGTTTGCTCTCTTAGCCCTAGGGTAATTCTTCAAAAGTCTCAGTGGGAATAAAATAATGTTATCATGGTTAGGACTATTTATTAACTGTGTATTATCATTATCAGGACTATTTATTAATCCTGGCAGGAGCCTGAGGTCACAATTTCAACCTGAGCAATTTAGTAATGTAGAGAAATCTTGCCTTAAAATTAAAATAAAGTAAAAAGGGCTGGGCATGTAGCTTAGTGTGAAGACCCTGGTTCAATTCCTAATACCATAAATAAATGAATAAATAAATAAATAAATAAATAAAACTATTTTACCCATATGCTGTTGTAGCTTTTCAACATTCCAAAACTAAGGATATTGTTTCTATATAATACTCTAAAAGACAAGAAATTTTGAACTATTTGTGATAATTTCTTGCATATGGTGGTAAAGAGTTTAGAGAAGGAGTTATTCAATTTAGCCTGACTGAGCTTCACTCAAAGAAGCAGGTGAGAAGAGCAGAAGTTTCAATTTCAGTGTTACTCCAAACACGTACATTGAAAGGTGGCCTATTAAATCCTACTTACTTTATTCTATTAAACTATAGTTTGTGGTCTTATTTTCTGCTGAATTTTACAAGACATTTAGAGAAGAACTACTGCCACTACTCTTTAAATTTTTCAATGAAATTGAAAAGGAAGCAATACTTCCATAGTCATTCCTGGAAGCAAGTGTTACTTTGATTCCCAAACTAGGGAAAGACACAACTAAAAAAGAGAACTACAGACCAATCTCCTTAATGAATATAGATGCAGAAATCCTTAATAAGATATTGGCAAACAGAATACAGAGGGTCATCAAGAATGTCATACATCCTGACCTAGTCAGATTTATTCCAGGGATGCAGGGATAGTTCAGCATACATAAATCAATAAATGTAATACACTATATTAATGGAGTCAAGGACAAAAACTATATGATCCTCTCAATAGATGCAGCAAAAGCATTTGACAAAATTCAACACCTCTTCATGATTAAAAACCCTGTAAAAATTGGTATAGATGGTCTATATCTCAACTTAGTAAAGGCTATCTATGAAAAACCAACAGCAAACATCATATTAAGTGGCCCAAAACTGAAAACCTTCACATTAAAATCAGGAAAAAGACAAGGATGCTCAGTATCACCACTCCTCTTCAGTTTAGTTCTGGAAACATTAGCCACAACAATTATACAAGAGGAAGAAATCTTCCGTATGTATCTTGTGTGACCTTCCTAAAAAATTTAGCTGTTGGTCTTAATCTTATGTGCAAATTCTTAATCATCTTCTTTCTGGTCCCACGTTAGCTTGCACTAGCTGCCCACGATGAAAGGGCCTCTGTATGCTATCGAAAGACTCTTACAACAATAAGGTATTTAAAGTTGATAAGCTTGAGGAAACTTGGGTGAAAAAATTGAACGTATCTGCTTATTGATTAGATATAGAATCAGTTTTCATTCAATTAAATTAATATTAGTATATGTGACTGCAACTTCTCTGCGGAGATGTAGTATAAGTTAACATAAGGCACACCACTGTTACAAGGAATTCCAGAACTTTGTGAATGATGTTCTCTTGGAATAAGTTTTCATATACCAATAATGGCACCTCAGATAAATCTCATTAGCTACAATATGAGCACTGCTGCAAAAGTAATTACACCAAATTGCCTTTGAAAACAGAACATATTTCAGTGTAACCGTATATTACATATATGATTTCTGGACAGGGTATCTAACCACTTTGAGCATAATATTCCTGATTTATTTATTTATTTAATAACTACTTCATCAGATTTATGTCAATCAAGTTTCACTCAAGAAAACAGAAGCCACCTTATATGTCACCAATAGGAAGATATTGAAACACAGGTAGAAAATTTGAAGAATAAAGATAAAGGAAGCTACCATAATCAATATCTACAGAACACAAGTAAAATATAAATATAAAACAGTTGCTCTAATAGAAATTGAGTGTCATAGTTACTTTTCTCTTTGCTAAGGTAAAATATCTGACACCTAAAGTTAAAGGGGGAGAAGTTTATTTAACTCAAAATTTGTACAGGTTTCAGTTTATAGTTGGTTATCTCCAAAGCAGGATGGTATGTGGCAAAGGGAATGGCGGAGACAGAGGATCAATGCACGCAGAAGACAGTAAAAGCCAGGGACCTCAACAACCTGTTTCTGCTCCTTTTATCTTATCCAGACTACTTAGAGTGCATAGCACTCACAACCTCATCCCTAAAGCCCTTGAGCCTAGTGGTGAACCGTGAATTAATTCCAGAATCACACACTCTAGATCCAGTCACTTCTTGAAAAAGCCCCACCTATGACCCCATGAAACTTTTGGGGGACATCTAAACACAAGTCATAACATTGAGAGGAGGACACAGTCTGGGGAGGACAGGGAGAAGTTGAGCCACAGGTACTCAATTATAATCAAGCAAGAGAAAGAATTTCTGGTCTTCTATTTCATAGCAGGGTGGATTCAGGTTACAGTAAGGTACTATATATTTTATTAAAAGCTAGAAGAAAGGATTCTGAATGTTTTCAACAGAAAAAATAATAACAGTTTGAGAAGATAGATGTTTACCCCGATTCAAACATTATCTAATACAAACAAGTATCAAATATCACATGCTATTCCATAAATATGTACAGTTGTTACAGGTCAACTTTCAAAAATTTAAAAAAGGACTTTAGGAAGCTTCTTCAGATGGTTGTAGCTACAGAAAACATGTAAGTTTTTCTTAAGAAGTTTATCTGCAAGTTGCTTGATTCTTCCATTCTGGTCATGGGTTGCACTCTCTGGAATATTATAGTATTTTTTCCTCTACTGCTTTTTTTTTTCCTGTTAGATCTTTCTGTTGTCCTTAAAAAAAACTATTTTATTTTATTTCTAATTTCATATGTTAGGTAAGAGTTATAAGTGGAAGTATATTCAGTAAAACATCCTAATTCTTGAAGCAGGGAAGAATTTAGAAGGGGTAGAGATGATGTTAACTCTTAAGTAAGATGATAATGAAAGATGCTTTAAGTACAGTCTCATAGACAGTATACATTTAATAAACTGTGGTTAGTATTAAGAGGTAAAGTTCTAATGCATTATATTCTCCCAAAGCACCCTTATCTATGATTATTTATTATATACTAGAAATACTTCAAAAAATCCACTTGAGCATGTATTGATAATTTTAGACAGTTTTGTATGCCAAACTTTGGAATCTTACAATAAATAGGTAATTTAGGACTACAAGAAAATTGTAACAGTTACAAAGTACTTTCATAAATATAAAACCAGGACTTATTCTTTTAACATATTGTAGCTACCATTTCTGTTGTAAAAAGGAAAAAAATGATCTTTCTAGTTTTCTGTGCTTTAGTATAAAACTGTATATTAATAGTTACATTTATAATGTCTGAGTAAAGTTGAAGATATTGCTTTAAATTCACTGCTCCCTAATTCTTTCAATAGTCTTAACAGCCCATTTATTCTACTGTATCATGAGAGTTCCATTAAACCAATGCATTAAATTATTTCAATGAAATGTTTAAAGCACTTTTAAAATAAAGGCTGACTTCAACTTTTTTAGAGGGATTACAGCTGATATTGAAAACTATTCTATAGAATAGACCCGATAAGCAAATATTTTATAATATAAATGTTTCATAACCTTCTATAATTAGCAATTTAATTGCAATCTGCATTTAAGAGAATCTCTGAAATCCTATATTTAACTTATAAGTTATATATTGAGCTCAAATTGGGGTGAAGTATTGAAAGTTGTAAAGCCAAATTATATTTTTGTTTAACTTTTGAATAGATTGATATTAACAAGTAAAATCATGTAACTGGTGAATCATCTGTAATAACTAATGTCCACAGATGCTTAAAAGATTTGTGTGATTATGATCATCATTTTTATAGTGATGAGGAAATAATCAAAGAAAATCTCTATAACTTAAGTACACAAAACAATCAACAAAGGAACCAAACAGTGAATAAAAGCAATCCGATTCTAGAATTAACTATTTGGAAGAATATTTCTACCACACAAACTCCCATAATTCATGTGAGTATTTGAAGGCCATATTTTTAGCTTATTGGCCAATAATGTTAATATGATTAGAGATATACATATCAGGAGTATTATGGTTTGTGAGTGTCCTGAGAAAATATTTGCTATCATAAGTATATTAGTCCATTTTCCACTTTTATAACAAATACATGATTCTTGGTACTTTTCAACAAAAAGTTTTTATAAAAAAGATGGGAAGAAAAGACTTGTATTTACTTGTATTTACCCTAGAATGTTCTGTCAGTTTTGGAGGCTGAAAATTCCAATAACATTGTGCTGGTGTGAGTGAGTTTTCCCTTAATTACACATCAGGCCAGAGAATATTGTGAGAGGAACATCAGGGAGAAGTAAGACATGAATCCATAGAGCAGGGATAGGCCAATCTTGCTCTTACAGAACTAACTCCCATGAGAACTAATTAGAGGCCTATGAAAACTATTATTTCCTTCCCAGAGTGGTGCTTCCAATGATCCAATCACCTCCCATAGGACTGCCCATCATTTAAAAGTCCCACCCACACCTCCCCAAAATCTCTAAGGAGCAAAAGTCCAACACATGAACTGTAGGGGGGAACACACTCAAACCAATACAAAAGTTGAAAAATTTAGAAATGGTGAAAATGTCACTTATAGACAGATACCCTATTTATTAATATTACCAAAAAAGAGTTGAAGTTGACTTTATATTGTTGGTTTACAAATGAGCTGTGGCCTTGTCCAGCCAAGAGTCAGGCCACGATGAAACCATCAGGAGTGGTGACCAAACTGTTGAACCTTTGTGAGCTTCAAAATTAGCCAGCGCTGAGCTATGTAAGATTCAACTTATCAACTGGAACATATTTAATGTAATTTCCCCAAAATCTAGAGAAAATTTATTATTGAACACCTACAGAGGTTTTGAGGACTTCTTATGTGGACATGATGATGGTAGTTTTTCGGTGGTAGTTCAAATTTTTATACCAAACATGCTTGAAACAATAAGCAGCTAGTTTGCTAACTCTACAGAACTGACTTCATCATCAGATATTCAATTTCTACATAATGCCATTATTAACTAATAAAAGACAATGTGGACTAATTAGAATTATCAAACTATGACATAGCAGAATAGAGAGACTAAGACTTTCAAGAAGAGTTCACTGTTTAAATGCCAGTGTACAAGAAAAATTGAAGATACACTTAGTGTGATTCATTTTAAAAGTTTATTAAAGGAATTTCAATGAAGCTTTAATTATATCTAGACTCCTGATTCATTCTCAGTGATTGGTTTCTTTGTAAATATTAAATCACAACACTTTAGAACTAAGTAAGGCTTTCAGGGAACGTTCTACTTCATTTCTTCTTATTTTTGCCTGCAAATGATCTGATACTATAACCTCACATTTTTATTTACTTTGTAGATATCTGGGCTCCATCTTAGACTTAAAGAATCAGAGATTCTAAACAAACAAAAAAGTAGTAATCCCAGAATAAGCATTTGAGTAAATTTCAAATTTATTCATACATATAGTACACTTTGATAAACACATATAACTTTCATTTTCCGCATAAATGAAGTTTTACAAATTTAAAAAATTATCTTATGATCTTATAGCTAATTAAAAGAAAAGGTATTTCTTTACTTCCCTATATGGCCAGTTAGTTTTCTTTTCATCCACCCCATGTCCTCCTTATGGTACAAAGTAAGCTGAAAATATATTTACAAAATATGAAGTGTAAGCCCTAGGTAAAAGTGCTATTCTGTTAGTATAGATATATCAAAAAGGAACCAATATACTGAGAAAACTATGAAATAATTTCAACTATTCATACTATATTAAGACATACATTATTTCTTTGTTGTGAATGACAGTCCTTTAAGAAGTAGAGAACTACTTTCTTATGAAGTCATGGGAGATGGAAAGGGAAATTTGCTAAATCACTGCTTTAATCAACAAAATTAACCAACCATATGTAACTGTACCTGTTATGCTCTTGTCTTAACTTATGGCTGGACTGTATAACAATGTAATAGTGAAAAGAAGCACATGAAGTTAGAAATGGGAAGATGTGGATACCCCTGCCAGCGCTGTTGCCCTCTGCTAATGGTGATTTCACAGACTTGTCCTGGGGGAGTAATTAGGGTGCCTTGATAGTACAGACCCTTTGGGTCTACTGCCTTCCCACCCTCCTCTAGCGCTGTGAGTCCCATAGCAGCTTCAATTCACATATCATTGTGATTGGGCAGAAGAATTCTCAGAAGACATGGATCGTGATTTTGTACAAATTGATTGAAATATTGCTGCCTGAAAAAAAGAAATCACTTTCTTTCTCTAGTTCTTGGATGACAAAACAATTTTTAATGGATGGAATTTTTTCCATATTCGCGAGTTTAAAATTTCAAAATTCTAATTTTTATTCTTTAGGGAAAGAATTTATTTACCTACTATTTTTGCAGATGAAACTTGACTGTTGTTTTCCAAATAGTGAAAAAGTATGCATAATTAATCAGTAAAGAACCCAAGAAAGAATCATAGATAATTAGATAAGAATTCTTTTCAGTCAATTAGGCAGTCTGGGTATAACCTAACAAAAATAGATTTTTCTAGTAAAATAAACATCATCATAATATAGTGTTCAAAATGAAATATTTAGAAAAAATGTAACTTTAGTTATGTGTATACATAGCATTTATAGACATTACTAATGAGAATACTTTGAGAATTAATTTAAAGATTTAATTTGGAAATGATTATTTTAAAAAGTAAAATGTATCATAATAACAAACTGATTTCTGGTGTATATTTGAATCCTAGGGGATAGTATTACAGTAAAAAATTGAAGAAGGTTATTTGTTTTCACTTCGTTCTTTCTCCACAACTATGTCTATCACTAGCAGGATTTCTTCCTTTATCCCAATAATAACTCAAACTTTGGGGTAACTTACTGAGAAAAATTCAGGCAAGTAGCTGACTCTCCAAGTCAAATAAACAACAAAAAATTTTTAGTAATACCAAGTCATGACATCATATCAGTGTCAAGGGGAAGTTGCCTACTATGCTTTCTATAATCTCTGCGATGAGCCAGTGGTGGCCGTGGAAGCTCATACATGATTACTCTGTGGTAAGAGTGCATTTATATTCCATTTTGTGGAGCTGGTACCCAGAAATGGAGTCTTACAGAGAGTTGCTCTTCCATTTTGTGAATGATAGAAAATCCTACGACTGAGAAGAAAGGAGAAAATTAGGGAATTAGTTTCACAATGATTATGTAAAAATAATAAAAAAAAATATTGAATTGAAGTCCATGTAAGCAATCAAGGAATTAATGCACAACAAGAATAGAGAATATTTATATCTAAAGTTCCTCTACTCCCAAGGGACAAATGAGTATGGAGATCTGCGGGCCGGAATATATGGAGATTTGCAAGCCACAGTGAGTGCATTTCCTTCCTTGGAAATGATGATATATATAGATATAGATATATATGTATATATATATATATATATATATATAAACTTCCCATGATTCCAGCATGAAGGTGATGATTTATATATATATATATATAAACTTCCCATGATTCCAGCATGAAGGTGATGATTATGTAACTCAAGCATATACAAATAAAAGATAAATGAAAAGAGCATTCTAAGTAGTGTGGCAGTCAGGGTGGAGTGGTGACAACTTGGATTAGTTTTGGGATCCATCCCAGAGCACATTTCAGTGTATGTCTGTGTGGTTCGTGAGGTGTGGCATCTGAGTCTGCATCTGTGTCTGATCCCTAGCTCCTTTCTCAGTGGCAGCATTTCCCTGATAGGCTTCTCTGCTGCATGAGCTAAGTGGATTTCTCTACCACGCCATTCAGTCTTGACTTTTTTGCCTTGGAGCTATCTGAAGCTGGACTAAAAACCACTAAAACTGTGAGCTAAATGAAATCTCCCTCTTTAAATTGTGGGTATTTGTGGGGATCATGAGTATTGGTTGTAAGTATTGTTAACTTTAGTAACTCTATATGTGTTAAATTTCTCCAGTTTAGCAGGTAGAGTGCTTCCTTTGTGGAATTCCTGAAAGTTACAGTTTCTTGTCTCTGACCTTTAGATGTGTGGTTGTCCGGGTTACTACTACTCACGGTGGGTTGTTTTGGTGAACCTGTTTGCTCTTTTCCTGTGTGACCTTTCAGTTACTATGGTAAACCCATCCCATAATAGTTTGAGGTTTATTTGCTTTAAAAGGCCGGTGCTTGCCGGCAATAAACGCCGCCTTGATCAGACTCTTGTCTTGGCGTCCTTCCTTTCTCTCTGCCCCATCTCCACCCCGCTGCTCTTTCAGGTTTGAGACACTGCTGGACAGTGCTCTGCGTCGCCGGCTCGTGACAGGTATTCTGTCCCAACAATGAAAATCTGACTAATACAAAAAAACTGCTGGAATCTTGTTAGCATTAAGGATTCGTATAATCAGCAGGTTGAATGAAGTATGATGATGTTCCTCCTTCTAGTTAAACACCTGCTTTGTGTTGGAAGAGATAAGATGTTGGGAACGCATGAAGGATAACAAATGCTGACACTTTAGGGAAATGTTAGTTAAAGTTCCAGCTGTAGCTTTTTAAAAGAGGCTTTGTAAACAGAATAACTAAATGAAATTCAAATAAAGAAGACAAAATGTTTTAGCCCTTTTGTTTCTATTATTTGTCTCTCTCTCTCTCTCTTTTCCTAAAGATCCTCTGAAGAGCAAGAAGCTTTAAGCAATATCATTGCTAAATTTGG
Source organism: Fukomys damarensis (assembly GCF_012274545.1). NCBI lineage: Eukaryota > Metazoa > Chordata > Mammalia > Rodentia > Bathyergidae > Fukomys > Fukomys damarensis. The sequence goes on from NW_022900932.1 coordinate 24,095,567, forward strand.
GGCCAAATTCAAATATTGACTGAGGACACATCATAAAACTTTTTTCCTACTTCAGGAGAGAAGTTTAAACCAGCCCAGGAACACATGCTTCTCAGAGAGATCTCCCCTGAAGGGTAATCCTGGCAGTAAATCACATGACTGCTTTGTATCATGAAGAGCTAAGAATGGGAAGAGAGGCCTACAACACGGCAGAAAAATCCCCAAGCAGAGAGGGTTCTATGTGAGCAGTTGTTGGATGTCGTGGGTGTGCCCTTCAGTAAATGATGCTGAAAAAAAATAACACTGGTGTCCCACCTTATGTCACATGCTAAAACCAAGTATAACTAGATGTAAAATAAAAGAAACAGCATGAAAAAGACATTGTGAAATGGGAAGAAAAGGGCTAAAGGTGTAGGGAAGGTGGGATAGGTAGCAGAAGGGTAATAAGGGAAAAGAAAAAAATGTGAGAAAATGAAAAGATGGAAATAAAGTGTTTGTAAATGGGAGGGAAGGAGCCGGTGAAGGGAGGGCAGGGACAAGGGGAAAAAATGAGAACCAAGACTTGTCATGTAGAGGTACAAGATCACAACAATGAATGCAACTGTACTGTATCCCTAAAATGTACCAATAAACTCAATTAAAAAAAAAAGAATCAGTAATCATGGATGGGTAGAAGGATTTTAACACCTTCACGATGGGACTGTTATTCATGTCTTATATCTTATTACTGGGTGGCTCTGAACCACCAGTGGTACAGTCTGGGGTGAACGTGTTAGAGAATGAAGGACAGGAAGAAACCAGTTTGTCCTGGACTTTGCCACTGATGAGCAGAGGACTTTGAGAAACTTACTTTACGTAAGCCTCAGTTTGCTCTGAAAATTGGATGCGCTTAGTTTTGGTTTTGCTTTTGTTGTGTTGGAGAGAGGATCTCCAAAAAGTGAGTTCAGGCTGGCTTTGAACTTGCAGGGATCCTCCTACTTCAGCCTCCCAAGTGCTGAGATTACAGATGTGCACCCCAGATAATAGGGGCCTAAGAGATCAAGGTTGAGGGATTCAAGAGATCAAGGTCAAGAGATGAAGGAAGAGGAATGTAAACATGTTAGAACATAAACAGGAGCTAATAATATCAAGGAGAATGGAAATAGGGAAGGGAGAATTAGAGGAGAAGAGAGAGGGTGGAATCAGGAAAAAGTTATATTATGTACATGTGTCTGCTCCTCAAGATGACTGAAACAGCAAGTACTGTAAACATGTACTAATAAAAACAGGATTTAAAAAAAGTTCCTGTGCCCGAAGACTATATTTTCTATTCGTTATCATATTGGGTAATAGTCTACAGAGTAGACTCCAGGTTTTAAATATTTCTATGCCTTTTATTTAATAAACCTATGAAATTTAAGGTGTTTTCTTACAAATTATGTGATAATATCATTCAAATATCTCAATTTCTTGTGCTGTTCTGACTTGGTTAGAAGTGGCTGAAGCTAAGAGCACAACATCCATAGATTGAATCACTAGAAGATCTTTTGAAAATTGGTATCACGTGCCAGTTTTTAGAAAAATGTATATTTCTGTGCTCATGACTATAGATAGCAGTTAGTATAAGTAAGAGTTGAGAAAGAGTCTATGATGTGAGAGAAAGTTTAGAGGAGTAGAGAAACTTGGGTTGCATTCAAGAAAAATGAGGGAAATAGAAACCTGAGGTTCCTCCAGAAATTCTTCATTGAAGTTTGGTTCAGCATCCCTAAAGTAACAAGATGCATGATGTAAACCAGGACAGGGGCTCTAGGATTAGAGATATTCAAAGTTGATTTGAGGTAGGAAATACTAAATATGCAGCTGAGTCATGTGGAGAGAATCTGTTTTACCCAAGATATCCTTGGAGGACAAACAAAAGGTGAGCCTTTAGAATAAGGAGCCTCTCTTTTCTCTCTGCATTTATGCCTGCCGGGCCCTAATCCTTGTCTCAGGAGGCTATCGCTGGTATAAAATAAGTTTACACATGAGAGGATTACATGTCAAATGCATACAAAGGCTAAGGTAAGAGCTTTGCTTTTATTTTGTGCTTAATTTGAATATGTGTATAACTTGAAGCAGGGAGCAACACTGTTGCATAGTCCATGGCAAGATTTTGCCACTTTGGAATTGTTATGTGCACTTCAGTCTGTCCGCACAGGTGAAATAATGATGCAAAGCACTAAGATTCTAGTAAACAAAATCAGAAGAAATATACCCACAGCAAGTACTTCTAACAGACACCATGAACTCTCTGTGGTAATCTGTAGGTCTTATCGATTGGCACAGGTAAAACAGTGCTTGAAACTCAAGATACCACGATATCAGAAGGGGATGAAAGCCTTGGAGACCTGGAAGATAAACCGGGAATCATATGACTGACTCTGAGGCAAAGCAGAGCACTGTAATCCATAGAACTGTAACTCCTGGAAGCAAGCCTAACTTTCCCCAAAGCCAATTCCCCCTTTGTATGTAATCTTTTAGGTTTAGGGAAGCAAATATCTTCTTTCAAACCACAAAGGGAACATTTATTCAGCCACACAAAGACATTAGTTCTTTCCTTCTTGACCTAAAAGAGTGAAAGTGGTTGGCAAAAGCAGCCAATTTACAAGCTCTGCAAGCTCAGTGCAAATCTGGTTTCTTGGTGAGTACCCTGAAGCTCACTTTTAATTATGGGCTTTGAGAAAATGTAACTTTAAAAAATGGAATTTTAGCAATATCTTCCTTAAGTTTGCTTTGTGGTGCAATTCCCAGCTGCTTCATTATTGGCTCATGGTACAAGTGGAAATCTTGTGCAAATTTTCTCTCTTTGTCTAAGTACTGAAAAAGCTAGCTTTCCTCCTCTGTCATGCATCAGGACTTGTTTCCATAGCAGCCTCTTTGGGGGATGTAAAGAGCTTACATGATGTTCTTTCCGTAGGTGAAATCTGAAGACTAAAGTATTAACATTCATTTGCACAAGAACAAGAATTGCTTGGATACAGTGGCTGTAAAAGTAGGGACTATGTATTGTTCATATAACAAGGTGTTAAGCTATTTAACAGAGGCATTCGCCAAAGTGTGCTCAGCCTCTGTTTCCCCAAGAACATTACAATCTTTGGAGGCTGGCATCTTACTAGTCCACCAAGATGCTGAGAATGCTACCTAAGATTTTTCAAGCATGTATTTCTTTTTGTTGTGTGCCTTCATATCCTTTACAGAAGCTTCTGACCTAACTTCCATGTCTGGGCCACAGAAGGAAAGCCTATCACTTCCATCCTCAATTTGGGTATTAAAATACTCATTGATTATCTAAGCACCAAGAGTGTGACTCTGAAAAGTGAAGAGAGTGAAGCCTAGTTACTCTATCACTCACCTATAAAAATTTTGGTGATTCTAAAAATTCTATGACTCTTAGACTTTGAATTTAGAATCTTTATTTCTTTGACTGTAATATATCGCTCAGCAAGAAGTATTGCTAATTGAAAAACAAAAAAAAAAATCAAGCCAACTTCATATTTTTCACGATTCTCCTGTAATTTAATTTAAAATTCATAAAACTTTTGATGTCCACCAAATTGCTTCCTGGAATTTGAGTATTTTCATCTACGTCTGTGGTTAAAACTACAGTTGCCATCCTGTCTCAAACAGGATTCTCAGATCACTATAAATTTTAAATAACCAATTTTCACAGATGCATAAAAATAGACATGACAATATTTGTGTCCACTATTTTGTCCTATAGTTTAAGTTGTGGTTCTCTTGGGTAGTCCTAAACCAGAGAGGTGCAAACTTCACTACCTTTTCCGCACATAGATAGAACATTGTGTGAGTCTTGTCTTACTGATTGCTCTTCACTTCTTATTTTTATTCCTTATCATTTATTATCATCCTTACCATTTATATTACAGAAAAAAAAAAGAAAGAAAGAGCTTCACTTTCTTGTTTTCCCTGACTCTCCTAGAATTATTACTTTCAGATCCATATTCCACTCTAATATCTGGACAATCTCTATAAACTGCTAATTTGATAAATTTACTTTAGGTGCTTTGATACTAGCCCCATTAAAAAATCAGAGGGTAGGGGGAAGGTTTCTTTATTGATCTGTAATAACACTTGTGGTTATAAAATCTACTGAACTATTTAGAATAACGGACAACCCACCTATGTAGATGATTTGTATGGTTTTATCACTGAATGAACCACTTTCACCCATCTGTGTCTTTACATTTAAAGTTTGTCCTTTAGAGACAGCTTATAGTAAAACCTGCCTGTTTTTTCAATGCTTTCTCAGTTGTTTCCTTTTAACTGGCCATTTTAGATATCCGTATGTGATGTAAAGATCTATGTGGCCAAATTTGAATCTATTTTATTTATGTTCTCTTTGCCCCATTTATTTTGTTGTTCCACTGTTACCCTTGTAATGCATATGTAGACCACATAGACATTAAAAACAAAATTAGAAATGCTAGTTTCTCATTGAATCAAATTACTATAACCTTAAAGGTTTCAAATAATAATAATGGATTCTTATACTTCTATGGGTCCAAAGTCCTAAAACTCTAGCCATCAGCCAGATTCTGCATTCTTTTAGCCTTTTTTAGCATCTCAGATGTCCCAGTATTTCTTTGTTCACTGCTTGTATCTTCTTATTGCTTTATCTTTTTCCATATATGACATCACATCATTTTCTCTGACTTTAATTTTTGTGTTTCTTCTTCCTCTTAAAATTGCCCTTATGATTAAGTTGAGCCCACCTACAAATCCAGGGAAATCCTACAAATCCTCCATTTCAAGATACTTAATTATATCAGTCGTTTTGGCCATTGAGAAAGAAGATTCACGGGCTCTGGGAATTAGGACCTTACTGACTAGTAGGCATTATTCTGGATACTATCTAAAAGACAAACATACATATCTATAGATATCTATAGATATAGATAGAAATATATATGTTCAACCAACAGTTGAAGTGGACCAATTCCAAAAATGACATGTATTACGAAAGTTCACTTAGAAAACAGATAAAATGTACAGTCTCAATTTTATAAAAGAAAGTTGAATTTTAGTAAAAAATTTTTAAATCAAAGAAATTTTAAATTCAGATGGTTTAATAGAAAAAAACTTTCACACATTTAAGGATGAATAACACATTTTCCATAGTAATATTAAAAAATGAGAGAGAAATTGCTTCATAACAAATTTCATGAGGCCAGTATTTCAATATAAGAATATCCACAGTTATGAGAATAGAAACTTATAAAGTAACAATAATCAAGAAAAGACACACATTCAAAGCACTAATATATTAATTCTAAAAATGTAGAAAAGGAATAATCTTGAACAATATGTTTTCAATGATTACAATTTAATGTCTTTAGAGTAGACATTACATTATCATTTCAATAAATGCAGAAGCACTTGAAAAAAATTCAGTATTCACTTATGACAAAAATTGTCAGCATACTGGGAATAGAATGTAACAATTTTGTTTAACCTAACAGAGGGTACCAATAAAATCCGTGTAACTTTGATGATGCTTCACAATTACAATACTTACTGTCTCACATTGGAAAAAAACTCATCATATTGAACACTATATCCAAAGTTGTAACCTGTGTAATAAGCCAAGAATATGAAATATGATGAATTCATATTAGATAGGGAGAGATAAGAACTGCTTAAATTCACTGACATTATTTAGTATATAAAAACTTCAAAAATGCACCAAAAACTTCCAAGAAGTTACACAGCAATATAGCCAGATTTTATGGTAAAAATGATATGCAAAAACTAACTATTTCTATATACTAGCCATGAATACAAATATCAAAACCAATACCACTTATAAGAGCCCTCCCCAAACTTCTTGGGTCTAAACACAACATTTTTGCATGATTTGTATCCTGAAAACTAGAAAACACCAATTTTAAAAAAAGTATGGATACAAATATTAATGGACTTAATTATTTATTTCATTAACATTAAATGTAATACTAGCAAAAAATAGCAACAAGCCTTTTATTTTAAATATATATCTAAATCTCTGTGTCCAGTGTGGGAGCCCGCTGGCATTTGACATTGGAAAAGTAACTTCTTCTACCATTGAGGCATTGACACAGTCTATGACTCTATTTGGCTTTTCTGAGATGAGGGTCTCAGCTATGCAGATGAGATTGACCTGGAGCTCTCTGTGTAATCCAGGCTGAGCTCACTGTGTAATCCAGGCTGGGTTTATGGGATTATCCAGGCTGGGTTTATGGGATTACCGGTGTTGACCTGGAGCTCACTATAATCCAGACTAGTTTTATGGGATTACGGGCGTGCACCACCACGCCCGGCTCAAGGACTTTGTTAAGTTTGACCTTTGATCTCCTCCCTAATAGCTGCTTGATGCTTCCTGTTGGCCTGCCTTTAAAAGGAGCTGTTTCTGTGTAATAAATCGGACCTCTTGTCTCCACACTATTGAGTGTGCTGTCCTTTCTCAATCTTCACTCCCCAACTCAGGTACGTTCGTGTTGTGACGGCCGGACCGCCACAGTCCAGGAAAAAGAACTTAAAAACCAAATTCAAGGAATTCAATAAATTTTTCAAGACATTTTTGAAAGTTTTCTACTCAACCAGTACTGACAGAGGGAACCAACACAGTTTTCTCTATATTTTTGCTCGAAAAGTCAGGTCATATTTACTTGTGTTATGAGTTTTTATTCTATAGTTATTTCCTAATTTCTGATTATTAAATACTAAATAAAGATGACATCAAAATCTTACTGTTGTTCATCTAATCAGAATTACTTTCCATTCATCAAATATGCTTATCTCTTCAATAAATTTAAGCAGTTGAAATAATGTCTCTTCCCAGAGTGAGGTTTATTTTAAAAAGATTTTATATTTGTTAGAAGATATTGCTCATAAATATTACTTTGAAAATTTGTCTTATGTTATGCTAATATGCAGTAAAGAACATTTTTGTTCATCCAAGTAATAGAAAATAAATGAATGTGTCATTTGAAGCTGAATTTGTCAATTTATCAAATATAAATGTGTGAAATTCTTTATTCCTTTAAAAAATAATTAACATCATGTAATTTTAGCAAGCAAAGAAGGGTTCTAATTCACATTAGACAAAGAGAATTTTAGGAATGATGAGATAGCCTGGAAAGAGATGTGGATTAGCTAGCAGACTGGCTTCAAATTTCTTTCCAATATCAAAGGTATTTGAGATGCACACTTATCTCAGCCAGTGATAGAATTAACAGATGCTACATAATTCAGTCAACACTGAAATTTATAGAAAGCCTTTTTTAACATGAAATGATGTCATAATGTATCAAATGGCACACAGCTTTTGCAGATTGTTTGACAAGTTTTAAATCTCTGATTAGTTTCAATTATGGAGAATACATAAAAGGCTTTAAAAAATAATTATAATTAGATTTTGCTAAGTGCTATACCTTTCTTATTGCACTTTTAAATTCTGTGGAGACCTTAAGCCATGCTAAGACATGTAGCTGAGTCTTTCTGGCTTGGGTCCAGAGTGCTGAAGAAGAGGTAGTGCCTTGTCCTTGCAGCTTCACCACAAGTCAATATTCTCTGGCTATTTGTGGCTATTCATCACCACTCGTTTGCACACATTGCAAATTGTATGTTCTTTTGCTCTTTCACTGGATTCTCCTTTCCACCTTCTCCAGAAATAGAGGTATTCCTGACATGCTTGCTGCCTTTTCTAACTTTCTTGTTCTTACATCATTTGTAATGTCACATTTTTCAAGGCTCTCACATATCCATATGTCTGATGCTATCAATAAAACTCATCCAACCATGTCAATGTCTTCTTAAACTTAAAGGATTAATCTTTCAAAATTTGTTTCACTGATTTCTACAATTTTGTTCAGCATATTATTGTTCTCCCAGCCTGTGCCTTCTTTGCTCTTCAGTTGCTGGGACAAATGACTTGATGCCCACACCTGAAAAGGAGAAATTTATTTTGACTCACAACTGTACTCCATGGTCAGCTAACTCCTAAAGCACAAAGAACGTGACAGAGGGGCATAGCAGACCCAAAAAAAGTCTGTTTGCACCCTGGTGCCCAGGAAGGAAAGAGAGAGAGAGAGAGAGAGAGAGAGAGAGAGAGAGAGAGAGGAGGAAAGGGAGCAGGGGAGTGAGACATACCTCCAGACCACACTCCCAGGGACCTGCCCCTGACCAGGCCCACCTCTATAGGTAATAGCTACACCACCCTCATGGTCCATCCTGTTGCAAAAGCCCTGCCTATGAGTACACGATGTGCTAGAGGAACATCTAGATATAAACCAGTATAGCCTGAGATTCCAAATTTATCTTTAATAGTAATATTTTCTTTATTTTGTTTACACGCTACATTGCATTAATTTTAAAGTTACACTGAGTTTCTCTTAAGACATTTATTACCCTATAAAAATTCAGGTCTTCAAATTCTTCTTTCTTTTAATCTTCAGATTTTTCTTTCTTTAAAAATAATCCTTCTACAATCTCATAGCTAGACATTATCCTAATTAAATTCTTCTTTCTTTATATATCATCCTTCTACAGTCTCTTAGTGAGACATTAGTCCTACATCTATAGCTAGCATTATCTAAGACTATTCTATTTCTACCATTATTATCAATTGTACAATTTCTGTTATACAATTTCATATAATATGCTATCATTGATGATCTTTTATTTACCACTATTGTCTTCAACATTTGCCTGTGAAGCAATACCTTTGAACCATATTCTACTTCTACTTTGTTCTTTTTTGTAGCTCTAACAGTTCATGTGCATGACTTTAGTTTGTTGCTTCCTTACCTCGAAAATACATTGATAATTGTTATCTTATGTCTAACCACTGAAAACTTTTGTATTATTTAGTCACATAAAATGTCAACCATCATGAAAAGTGTGTTCTGAAGACCATCAACTTAATATCAATCCTTATGATAAAGAACATTTGGTAGAATAATTATTTGACACCTGCATTGTGTCCAATTAAATCTATATTCCACATTATGTGAACTATTTCACACAGTTGTTAAGTGTGTAGCTTGAGGAGTAGTTTAAATGCAAAAGAAAGTGCAACATTACTTACAATAAGTGCCTTTTAGGAAGAATCATCACTTAAAAATTATTGTGATTGTTCCTAAACTGTTTTCTTATGTAGTTGTTGATTGCTTCTAATAATTTTCAGCAAAAGAGATACCTTCTAAATGAAATCTTAAACAAGCATATTTTATAAGCATTGCCCGCCCCCAGATCTGGCATTCTACTTTTGTTCTTTTTTTTATGCTGTCAGCACTAAACACTAAATGACAATGTTTAGGAACATAACACATGGACTCAAACTTTACTCTTCTAAAGACTAAAAATCCTTCAAAATCCTTGTATTCTCCATCCATCTCTCCTACAAAGGAGTGGTGAGACCAGTAACTCACCTGGAGAAGTCACCTGCAATATATATCTTTTTTTCCTGTTTTTAAAATAAGGAGTACAGGCTGTCTTAAATTGCCTTTATTCTGAAAATTCCTTACAATTATGTTTAATTGATTAAATACAGTTTTAATTTTCCCATTTAAATAAGTATCTCAGTTATTTACCTAAATCAAGAACATAACAAAGGAGTCAGTTCAAAGAATCTTCTCCATCAGGCCAAAAAAGAGAGTTGTTTATTATAGTCACAAAGAAAGCCGCAATCCTTTTTTCAGTTGGGTGGAAGCCACCAAATAAACTGACCTTATTCAGCCTTCACCAGTGCTGACTCAGGCCTTAATACAGCTAGCAAGTATCAATGTTCAAATAAGTTATGATTTAGATCTAGTGCAACCATTAAATTCCTTTGAAAGTGATGACTAGGAGCCATTTCAAGAGGCCATGAGATTCATTCCTGGAAGAGCTTACCAAGCAAAATTTAATGTCCTTTATTTTAAGTCCCCCATTGAAACTCACTTTCAATTCTGTGTGTAATTATGTCAAATCTCTGAGTTTTTATAAGATAAACTAGGAATTTATCTAGTGCTGTTTACTTTAAGATTAAAAGCCTGTGATAAAGGCATCTGTGCATCCCTTGCAAACTCTCCAAACTTCCTACTAAAATATTTTCATGATTTGTTTTAAGATGCCAGGTTTTTCATATCCTGACACTTTAGTTGAAATAGCCATGGAGCATGAAGGAGAAGCACCTGTTGCAAAGGAAAGCAAGCAATATCCACCAAAATCACTGCTGGACTTTTCAAAGTACGGAAAACCAGGATTCATTTCTCAGTGATATTGAACTGTTGCATCAAATGGCAGAACTATACCAGAATTGAGAAAAGGAGAGTTACTAGTGACCCGTTTTCTATTATTGATCTTTGGATAAGGCCCTTCAAATTCTTGTTCTTCAATTGTTTTCACTGGTGACTGATGTAATTATTGTAAGAATCCACTAAGATAATAGAACATAGAGTTTATATGCCCTGAAATATCAACTGTATTTTAAATATCAATTGTATTTTAAAAGATATAAAAGTCATAAGATTTGAATTAAAAACCTGAATTTCTGACTTCTTAAAAAAAAAACTATCATCCACAGGACCTTTATTTTATTTATTTATTTTTGTCTGCCTGGCAAAATATGTTGGAGCTGAACATTTGATTCAACACGCAGACATACACTTTGCATCCTGGCACATTGTCACTGGGTTTGGGGCTTTAAAGTATCCTTCTGGAGCTGGTCAGTAGGTTCTTTCTATCTCAAACAAAGAATTGAATGAAACAAGCAGAAACAGTGACGAAGTTTCCCATTTATTTGAGGCAATTTCTGTTCTCTGTAATCATTATTATCCCCTTCATTCCGTTAACTTTGGGTATAGGTTGTTTTTGTTTTCTACTTCTTTGACGTATAATGATGGTTTGTTTGTATCAGACGTTTCTTCATTTTTTGACACTCACATTTTCTGCCATTAACTTTTTTCTTATGGCTGATTGTGCTTCATTCTCTAAGTTTTTAAAATTAATTTTATTGGTACATTTAATGTATATAATATAATGACATTCATTGTTGGAGATTTGTAACTTTACATAATCAATCTTGGTTTTTATTTTTTCCCCCTTCCTTCAAGTCTTCCCTCCCTCCTCTTAGTTTTGATAAGTTGGTTTTTTTTTATTTTTCTCTAAGTATTTTAAAATTAAAGCACATTAAGAGATGATCTACAATGTGATTTAAAAGCTACAACTTACATGTTAAATCTTTCCTATCCAAACATCATTTTCAGGAATAACAAAGTCAGCATTAGATGGATGATTTTTACACCAACAGGAACTAAGGACCCATCTCAAACAAGAGACTGAGACCTGTATTTAACAAGACTTCCTGAAGTTTCCTACGCAAAATAATTTAATATTGATATAGAGGATATAACATATTTTAAATAAAGAATCATATATTTAAAGATTTTAATAACCAGAAAAAACACAAATAAATTTGGTTTTATTTTGTTTCAATTTTTCTTAGAAAACCAATGTAAAGATAAAGCAAATTTTGAAGAAGAAAATGGTAGAATAAATATAATGTAAAATGATTTCAATAATTTAAAAGATTAATAGTTAATCATTGAGATCTAAGAACTTAGATCATTTAAAATGAAGTAAGAAAGTGTCAAATAATGATAAAGTAATTTTATATTAGTAATAAATATAAGGCATAATAGTCTACTGAAATAATATACTTTATATGTAACTATATTATATATTAATTAGAAGATAATAACTATATACTCTGAAAATTTAAATTATATTCAATATACACAATTTAAACATAATTTAAAGCATTTATATTAACATATCACAAAGTACAGATATTTCAAACTACAGAAAATAAAACGGAATGAAAAATGCAGCCTATCCCAGGCCAATATTCAATGATTAGGGAAGCACAGGTGTCTTCATCCCGAATTTTAAAACTTTATAATTTAAAATATTATCTGCACCAGATCATTACAACAACCCTATATAAATTTAATTACCAATCATGTTTCTAGTCATACTGTACTCAGTGCAAGGTATGATATATTTTCACATTATACTTGACAAACAAAATTACATTTACCTAAATTATATATTGTAAAATAGTATTGCTTTATTATTGCTTTATTGTGGCTCCATACAGTTGATAGAAAATTTCTTATTTTTAAAATATATCTTACCTTTTTTGATAGAAGTGTAACAAAGTAATTACATCAAACAATTCATAGATTTTCTGTAGATCATTTATACTGAACAGAAACAAGAGATGGGTCTGATTGAGTTGCATCATAAACTGAATTTTAAAAATTGATCAAAAGGCATAGCTGAAACTATATATAAACATATGTACATGTGAGAGAGATGTGTTTGTGTGTGTATGTGTGTTTGTGTGTGTGTGTGTGTGAGAGAGAGAGAGAGACAGAGAGACAGAGAGAGAGAAGGAGAGAGAAGTAGTATTATTGTATCATATTGTATGCTGGACATAAAGAAAGAATAAGCTCAACAAATTCCTGGTTGATTTAAGATTAGCTTATTGTCATCAACTGAGCTATTTATAAAATTACACACCCTGTCACTTCTTTGTGAGCCACTGGCATACGTATATTTTTAATTCATTTTAAGACTTAGTTTTTTTTTCATGCATGATGAAATAGCTGAAGTTTCATAATGTCAATGTAATGATTCGTAAACTAGATTTCTACAATTCAGTGGATGATATAACAAATGAAATACTAAAATATCCTGGGCACATTGACAGGAAACTTTTATGTATTACATTTATTCATTGGGTTTCACTGAGTTATAAATCTATACATGATTTTAAAATGTCTTTAAAAAAGGAAGCTTCTCAGGATTGAGAAGCAATAACTTTGATTAAAATGAATAATATTTAAAATACATGAATTGAGTATCTTGATATCTTGATCCTCGAGTTGGTTAAATTCATAAAAGAGTTTATGGATAGAATTTAACTAAAATATAATAAAATATTATCATGTAATATTGAATTTACTAGATCAGATTTTTTTTAACCAGGACTAAAGATAGTATAGGGTGAAATGTAATTCAAGGAATATTTATTATGTATGCACCAATTAGTAGATTACATGCTTTGAATTACAAAATTAACATTACAGAGATGCAATAACCATAATTCAAATTGTTACGGTTGGGGACTAGATGTCCTCCTGAAGCCTCATGTGGTCATAGGTGGCTGAATCTAGAATGCGTGATGCTAGGATTAAGGATGTGTGATTGCTAAATCACTGATTGGTTTGATACCACCTTAATCCTGGTAGCCTGGATACATTATGAGAAACAGAAAGAAGCTTGTTTTCTCCCTTGTTGAGGTTTCTGTTCCGCAAGTCACCCTGCCTTGGAACCAGCCAACTATAAAATGAAACCTCTACAAACTGTGAGCTAAATAAATATTTCCCCCTTTAACTCTGAGGTTTAGGTATTTTGTCTCAGCAAAGAGAAAAGTAACTAAGATACAAGAATAAAGGGAAATCTAGCTGCACTACTGGTTTAGTAAGTTAGAAGCCAAGGGGGGAAAAAAAAGGTCATAAAATTTCCAAGTCCCTAATTTTACTTCTACAGATATAACCTAAAAATATTTTGGAGTTAACTAGGGCCACTAGTAGTAGGTAACAATTTGACTTTCATGCCTCATGTGCCCATATCATGAAAATTTGTAACAATGGAAAATTAATATCTAAATACAATTTAAACCTATATTAGTTTATCTGTCATTTATTTTCTGTCAAACTAATATCTTTGCAAGATATAATTCTTAGTACTTCCAAACAAAGGAAGAGGAACAACTAACTACTGTATATGTGAATATATTTTTAAAAATTTACATTAAATAAGAAGAGAGAATAGTGTTCAATTCCAAGCACTATTATTTCTATAATAAAATTGATTTAAAATAAATTTTATGCACTATTTTATGACTATATTCAATAAAATCAGTGATGTTTATGAACTTGATACACTTAAGACAGATGTTTATGAACTTGATAAATAAAAAATTCTTTCCTACATAGAGTTAAACATCCAATGAACTAGATTGTCTGTTTTTCCATTATTTTAAATCAATCTTGGATTCATAACATTGCACCAAAAATGAGTTCTTCGAGTGTACTTTTTTAAAAGATCAGTACTTTTATTTGCATATTTTAGCACAATTTTTACTTCTGAATGATGGGATAAAAAAACTAACACTGGTTATTTTTTAGTCACTCACAACTGTTTTAAACTGCTTCTACCATTTAAAAAAATTTAAAATGTTTTTCCTAGAAAACCCATTATACTTTTCTGTTCCATGAAATTTTAAGCAATTATAACAAATTAAAGACACTTTTAATTTAATTTATTTTCCCTTTCTTTTTGCCTGGGAGGAGAAATCATATATGAAAGTACCTAAAACAACACACTTCTGTTCTAAGATTCATAGTTTTTTTCACCATTTTATTTCAACTATCTTTTAATTTAGTTCATAATATTATATAAGAAAACTACTTTTGCATTTATTACATCATTTTTGCCGCAAAACCCCAAAGTTAACTTCTACAGACTTTTAAGACAAGTAGAAATGATAAAAGGATCACACACTACTTAAGACAAACAAATTCTTGGCATACAGCTGTAGATGAATGAGTCCCAGTCCTTCAGTATTAAATTTTATTTGAGAAATAATTCATATTCCTTTCACATGACTAATGAGAAGACTTATGTTATGAGTCCATACTCTCATTCATTCAGCAATCATGAAATATCTCTTATATGGCCAAAGAGTATAAATTATTACAATGAAATATTAACATAATAAATGTATTTCAGAGAAAAGTAGACATGCATTTATTCAAATATATTGCCAGGAAAAATGATGACAAGATCTGGAATACAAAACACAAATTTATTTTAAAACTCATGAAGTCTTTTCACTGTTAGTGAGGCAATAGTTTTAAAAGCGTAAAATTATATAGTAGAGTAATAAAGTGGTATAAACAGAACAGTGCCTAATTTCCATATATTTCTTGAGTTTTCAGAGAAGGCTTTCTAAATATAAGAATGAAATAGTTATAAATTCAAAATAAAAAATGAAATCATCACATGTTATAAAAATTCTACATAAAAATATCCAGATATTATGGATAAACGTAACACCAGGTAGATCAGAGTACATGATATGAATCCTGATTCCATCATTCGTTATTCTCTGTAATCTTGAATAATCAGTCCCATTCCACATAGACCAGGGAAAATAATTGCATTAACAACAAAGGGCTATTTGAGGGATGCAATGAGGCAGTGAAGTGGTTGAAACTTTGCCCAGCGCTACTGATTAAGTACTGTTGTCATTATAGTAAGTGTTTACATGAAATACCTCCTTCACTTAAGCAAAGTTTTATCAATGATTACAGGTATGAGAAATTCAAAGTTTGACTTCTAATTTTGATTTCTAATAGCATTCTCCTGTAAAATGGCAGATTCTAGGACTGACTGAACAAAAAACACACAAAATGAACCTGGATCATCTTCAAAATGAAAAAAAGTTGTATTAAAACAAAACAAATACAAAATCACAATGCTGAAAGTATGTAAAAGTGCTACATAAGAAAACTGAAAGCATTCCTTTGGCCAAAACTGAACAAATATAAGCAATAAAATACATATAATACTAGTGGATTATAACCCTAAAAACAAAATATATATCTGTGGAGCCACAGAGATGTAAATGAATGAGTAAATAAATGGGAAATAAAGGAAATGTTCCATTGAGGAATTACTTCAAATGACTTGTGTAGATACTTACCTAGACTCTACACCGTTATGCAAAGATTTCTAAATTGTGATTTTTCTTCCAAAGAATATAGCATAGGAAAACAGAAAAAAAAGAGTAAGTTTAAAGTAGTTAATCATGATAAAAACTACCTCAGGTCAACATTAAAAATAATAAGACATATCAACAAGATGTGCTTTTTATGTAAGTTGACGAAAATTGTGCCTTACTTCTGGAGCCTTCTGATATATTGCCTAACCTCAGTTCGAGCAAGAGAAAAAAGTTAGAAAAAACCCTAAAAGAGAGACTTTATATTAAACAGTTTTATAGTAACGATGAGAAATTCTCCCCATATTACCTTTGAAAGATTATTTGGCCTCTTAGTCACATCCCTGCTTCTGAGACTTGATATTCACATTCGCAAGTTCAAGGAGGAAAGGTTTATTTTACCTGACAGTTTCAGAAGTATCAGCCCATGGTTAGTGGGCTCAAAGCAGAAATGCCACTGTGGATGGACTCATGGGGAGGAAAGCTGCTCACATCATGGCAGCCAGGAAGGTGGGAGAGAAAGGAGGAGCCAAAGAGGGAAACATACTCTTCCCGGTCACACCTACATTGACCAGCATGCAACAAGGCCTCACCTCCTAACAACAAGTCACCTCTAAGGCCCTGTGATCAAATCTCCTTCCAGAAATCCTACCTCTGAATATATGATTCTACTTATGAAATGTAAAGCAACTTCAAATATGTCGTATTTATTGTTGAACTTTAAAATAACTATGAGAAAAAAAAACTATGAGCATAGAAAATGATATTTTTAACGATTTTTTTTTTTCTCTTGGAGGTTTTGGTAACTCTAATGTGAATGGTTTACGTTCACGGATGTGTTAGCTTTTTGTTACTGTGAAAAATACCAGATATAGTCACTTTACTGAGAGAAAGATTTATTATGGCTAAAGATTATAGCGGTTTTAGTCCATGGTCATCTGCCCCTGATACTGAGCTTGTGGCAGTGCAGTGTGGATGAGCGCGTGGTAGTTGCAGCACTTGGTGGAAGGTGTCTATTCCTCACATGGGAATCGGGAAGCAGACAGAAAGAAAAAAAGAACCGTGGTTCTAATATTCTCCTCAGAGACAGCCCAATTGACTCAACTTCTTCCGAAGAGGTCCTAACCTCTTCACATTCCACTACCTTCCAGAAGTGTTGAGGGCTGGAGACAAACACTTTAACTAGGCCTTTGGAGAACATTTTAGATCCAAACCTTGGATATAAATAACACAGTGATAATATTAGTGAACTGTTAAAAAATAGGTACTTAAGGTCATTCGAAATGGAAACCAATAAAAAAATAAGTATTAAATCAGAACAAATAGCTGAAAATGTGGACAAAGATAAAAATAGTTACTTATTGTCTATTATACAGGCTGAATTTTTAATTTTGAGGGGTGGGAGGATTGGACGGTGAAAACAATGACTTTTGAATGTAAAATTAATGTATTAGTTGTAGCAATTTATCCAGGTTGAAATGAGACTTTCCTTTCCTTTCTTTTCCTGTCTCTGAATTCTGATGTTGCAGCATGAATGGAGAAGTTATGGAGGATATGCAAACAAGTGAAACATTACTTACAGATAACAACAATAAAAGAAACCAGCATGTAGCAGCTCACAGAGAGTTGATCCCTATTATAGTTATTAAATTTAATGAATATATCAGAATTTACACCACACTTTATGAATTATCATATTTAGCTTAATTTTGTCATGAAATGTAAATTATTAAGAAAGCTGTATTATAAATTTTAAAGAATATATTGAAAATGTTTGTTAAAGAGTATCTAAGGCATAAAAAATACATGTAAAAACCCCACCAGAATCTAGATTGTAATTATGTTAGAAAACTTGGCCTAGAAACCATTTAGAAAATAACTTCAGTCAGAGAAAGAGTTGCTTTAATGGATTAGTACATTAACATTAAGAGCCATAGGTTCATGACTAAACTGTTATTACTCTTGCCATTTGCAAAACTTGCTTAAGGCTTCATTTTTGAAGCAAATGGAAGAAAAAAAGACATTAATGGAATTCATTCATCTATTTTGCCATGCTCTGCTCTGCCTAGAAATGTACACTTTGAGGATTATATTTACAACTCTAAATACATGCTTTGAGTTTGCCCCAGGGGAAGAAAGCGAGAATATATAACTGAATTTACTAACTGTGATTATTTCTAAATAATTTAGACAACATTTTCACACATTATTTTTGTATTCATAGAATTCATTTCTGGACATAGTTTCTTTTGTTTCGACTTTATCCTTCAAGACCAAATGAGACAAAGAATGGGTCAAATCTTTGGTGTTCAATTGCTAAACTTTTACAAGAGAAACTTTCATTTGAGATGAGTTGGTCTCTACAAAATTTAATGCACCGATCCAATTTGAGTTAAACTTATTTCTTATACTTTCAATTAAAACAAATGTTTGTCAAGAATATCTTGAAATATAAAAAGTGTGAGGAGTATAGAACTTATAAGTGAATAAAAATGTATAGCTCTGAAAAATGCATGTAAAATCATTTAAAAATGTCTATTTAAGGATATTAATTTGTGGAAGAGTAACCAGTAGTAATGTGTGTTGCTGTTAAATGTCTACTCCTTCATTTGAAAGGATCCTACCTACTGCATGCTACTTAGAACAAGATTATATCTCTTTAGCCAGTTGAAATTGGCCTTGACCACAAGACTTTCACTGGACAGTATTCCATGAGTACACAGAACATGTACAATATGTAAAAAGAATCATTTAGAGTTATTATATTTCTATCATTTACCATGCACCTCACAAATTATTAACATGAACTACATTTAGGAAGGTCGATCTGATATACCATATAGGTGAGAAGTAAAGGTTTCTATTTGATAATCTAATGAAAAGTGATATTATTTATCATCAGAACATGACAAAAATACTCTGTGACTCATTCATTTCATATGTAAGATATTGCAGTGTCATAGGTTACTGAAATGACAAAACTAAAGAAAAGAAGTCAGGTTCCTAACTGTGTCAGTAATAGTAGCCATTAACACACATGATTAACCTTATTTGTTTATCGCAGGGTTTTGCCTAAGATTAGATAGAAAAGCATGCTGCAAATATCACTTTTTTCATATGGTAATTGAGAATCACATGTTATTTTTCTTTTCTTTTTTCTGCTTTGACTATATCAACCTTTTATTATGTTTTCAATATACAAGATATGTTCTAATTTCAGAAATTTACTCGCTCTTTGTTCTTATTATGAAACAATACCATCTCAAACCCCTCTGCTACTCTAGATCTCCTTGCCCTGTTTTCTTCTCTTTTCCATTATTATCAATTTCCAAGTTCATTGTTTGTTGTCTCTCATTGTCCAAGATGTAATGCCCTGTGGAGCAATGACTTTTTCTCGGTTTTGCTCAAAACTGAATCATTATTACTGAGCATAGTATTTGAATAATATTATTATAACTATCCAGTTCCAAAAAAATTTATTATATGTTTGCAGTACATAATGTGACGTTCCTCATGGGAAGTTGGTGTATACACATAATACATTTCGATGATTTTTTAATCCTCTTTTCCTCCCTGAGAGTCAGTACAGTGAAATACTAGAAATAATGCTGGCTAAAACTGTGCTTGCCTTTATTGAGCTGAGTTTCATACATTTGAAAATATTTTTTTCCTCCATCTGGGCATATTTTAAATACATTTACTAGTATTTCTCCAAATAAAATCAACTAGAATTTTCATACTATACAAGTGATATGAAAGGGATTTTACCAAAAAAAAAAAAAAAGAAAAAAAAAAGAAATAGAACTGAGAATCATAAGAATAATAGGTACTTTTTAAAGCTTGGAAAATTACTTAATCTTTAGGTGGTAGCCAGTCTAACCATTACATATTTTTGTAACAATTTTACCAAACCTCTTTATTTAGCATATTCAATTTCCATTTTATTTAGTGTTAATAAATAGCTTATCATTTTAGGGTCAGGTGACTTGTGGATACATCTTTTTGTTCACACATGAGTCATATGATTGTCACTATTGTAAGTCAGAAATAAAAGGGAAAATGGATTAAAGAACTTCAGTGGATTAAATCATTTATCATGATTTAACAAATTAAACTAGAAAGTGAATAGTAATGGATTACTTAGGTGTATTTGTGAGGTAATTAGAAAGGAGGAGAGCTGGGTAACACAGACATTTTTTTCTCTCTGAGTTTATTGATACATTTTAAACAAAACTAGAGTTTTATTATTAGATATTTTAAATTTGTAACATAAAACTTGAGTTCAGGATATTTGACATCTCCCTAAAGACTCATGTGCTCATAGGTAGGGCTTTTAGAAAGTGATTGAATTATGTGGCATTACAGTCGACTTGCTGTTAGGAGTGGGGGTCTGGCTGGAAAAAGCAGACCTGGAAGGTCATATTTCCCTTTACTCTCACTCCTCTCTAGACACTATGTAAGCACCGTTACTCGGCCATGCCCCTCTGCCATACTGACCTTCCTGCAAGCCACCATGGACTAAAACGTGTGCAGACTGGGAACCAAAATAAATTTGTCTCCCTTAAAGTTGTGGGTGTCTGATTTTGTGTCTCAGTGACCAAGAAAGTGTCTAAGACAGTAAGTAATCTATGATCGGTTACAGGTTTCAGTTGGGTAATGGAGAAAGTTTCTATGAAGAAACAAACAAGCAAAGACTAGCAAAGGACTTGAGCAAGTCCATCATGTATGTGTTTCATAGAGGAAGAGCAAACAATGAAGAGTGAAAAATAGAAACCAGTGACAATTTAGCAAATATAACAATTTAGGAAGAATGGGTAGTCATCTGTGTGGAAACTGAAATACCGTAATTAGTGAAAGATGGAAATGGAGTAGAAGACTCTGTCTTCCATATCCAAAGCTCTGACACTTGGTTAAAATATGGACAATAGAAGATGAGGTACGAAAAAGTAAATCTTGGGCCAGGGATCTAGCTCAGTGGTTCCACTGCCTGCCTTGAAAGCACAAGGACCTGAGTTATATATATATATATCAAGCAAAACTGTTAGATTTATATCTTAGAATGTACTGTAAAAGAAGTGGCTTAGTCTTTCTACAAACTAGTAGATATTCAACAATTTAAAACATATTTAGGACTAAAAGCATAATCTCTTTTCGGGAATAGCTAGCTCATCTGATTATGCTAGCCATGAAATATTATCATTTGAAAGTTAAGCTTCAGTATGAAATCATTTTTCTTGTTGCAACATTAATAACCCATGGTCATAAGTCATCGCCAGGTGCTTCTTATCTATTCCATCGTACATAGTCATAGTCAATGTGACTTAAAACAAATACAAGAAAAGCAAGGAGAGAATTTTAATGGATAAAAGGGCACTGAGATCCGTATCCATGAAATGAATATGAAGAAGAGGAAGAGATTGAGTGGTAGGAAATTGACCCCCAAAATGGGAGGCCACAAAACCCAATATTATTGATTTTAATACCTCACCTAGAAATGAACTTCACTAATAAAAATTATTGCAACCATTTACAGAGATCTCAGTATGTGTGAGGCTTTGTGGCAGTGATTTTTACACATCCTTATTAAGCCACTCAAATATAACAGGGAAGGTGTTATTACCAAAATGTTATTGGTGGCAAAAATGAGAATGAGATTTTTACATACCTAATAAATGTTAAAAAGGAGTACCAAGATTGCACTTGTTGAAGTTTTTATAGACCTCAACAATGAGATTACTGGTCTAACTTCCTTTCTTATAAATGTCAAGGAGAAAAGTCTTTCATTTGAGACTTTGTGGAAATATATCCAAGCCATAAAAGGACTAAACACGTTTCTCTTTATCCCGCTCTCTTTTAACTTCTGTTTTACTTATTTAAGGTAATAGTCAACACATCTCCATTAAATACACACACTTACTTTTACAAATTTTCCCCTGTAATTCAATTTCTTGACTCTATCGAGAAAACAGGCAGAAAAGGAGGAATTTAGCATATGAATGAGAGTTATAAATTTATTTTCAACACATACTTTAAAAGTATGTAAATATTTTCTCAAAAAAAAGCTTTAATCAAACTACTACATAGTACTTCTTTTAGATTAAAGATATTTCTCAGAAAGTTAGCCTGTGATATTGTAATGAGCAACAAATGTTTATATGTAAATCAGTCTGACTTCATGTGGCAATAAACTGTCATAAATGTTGTTATACATACTGACCACAGGATCTGGGTAAGAAAAACTGTGAATAACTACTGTACATGAACAATCTGAGACATACATTTCTATGACATTTTCCTGAGGGGTGGGGGACTCCCTGAGAGACACAAGCTATTATAAACCCATTAAACTGATTTCTTGCAAGATACTGTCTCCATTTTCCAAATTCCTGCTCAGTGTTCCTGGAGGCTTCTGCTATATTTTTATCTGACATCTAAGTGACCTAAATAATTTCTGATATTTTCAAATGCAAGGAGCAGTCTTCAGTTTTAGTTTGCAATTTGGAAATAAACTTTATTAATTTACTTCCTTCAAGTAACATTTATTTTCCTAAATGGCTCCTGAATATTAACTGCATTATCTCTCTAGCTGTCTGGATGCTGTATGATTACCTCTCTGCACGTTGGCATGTGTTCACCTTCAGTTGATATCATTGCCTTTTGAAAAAATGGCTCTGATTAGTATAGATAGATCCAAGAGTCACAGACTACACCACAGAGGTGAAAGGAAGAACATGAATTTTCTCCGAATGCACCTACAACATGTTATATCATCTCTTATTGTTCTTTGTTCAAATTTTATGAACTTACCGAAAGGCATTGTTAACAGAGGCAAATATAAGTCTATAAGCTTTAGGTTTGGTAATACAACTAATACTGTTTCATTCAGAATTCAGATCTGTCTCCCTTCTTACTTTACCTACCTTTCATTTTGCTCTTCATTTATATTTTGAGTTTGGCACATAAGAGAAACCATGAGATATTTAAATCGTGTGTCTGATTTATTTCACTTAACTATGTTCTTAATAGTTTATGGATTAAAAATGGGCTAGAACATAAATTTAAAAGTTCTTGATTTTTTTATTTTTTTCACAAACATTTGCAATCAATACTACAATCTATTTTAGAGCACACAAATGAAATTCACCATAGACACATGCATACTCTCAAGCCATCAACGGTCATGTCTCTTTTATTTCCATAGATTTTGGAGCCCTTTAAAGTCATTTTCTGTTGGCTGTACTTTCTTCCTGTATATGTGACATACTTTTCTTCACAACTCACATTTTATTTTCCTAGAATGATTTGAGGGGGTGGTACTGGAGATCAAACTCCAGACCTTGCGCTTGCGAGGCTGTAGGTGGAACCACTGAGCTAAATCCCCAGCCCTCGAATGATATTTTTGGTATATTTTAACAGCATTAATGTAAGGTCCTTTCCTCCAAGATTTGTTCTTATTTGCCTATATTGTTATTTTTCTTGTTGTTGTTATTTCTGACTTTTAAGAGGCATAAAGAGATTTTCTAAGCAAAATTTAAAGTACATAACTCGGAGAAAATAGAATGAGGGCCTTCAAGAGAGAGCAGCGTTGTGGTCCGAAGATGGTGATACTGTGGTTATTTTTGCAGCTGCGATCTTGAACTAATTTTGAGGATTTTTCATTCTTTGTAGTGTACAGTCGATGAGTACTTCAATAGCTTTATTTTTTTAAATAGTTATGCTCTGATTTTTAAACTTGGGTTCCTTTGGTTTACCTAGGTCACTATAATTTAGTGGTAAGTCTAGTTGGTTAGAAAATTTTTAGTGTACTTGCCTGTTTTCCATCTTTTGCGAGTGTGACCTTTGTGTGAAGGCACATTTTCAAACATTAGAAAATTTATAACAACCTTAGTTTTTACTTCAACCTTGGACAAGTTCTCAAGGTCAGCCAAGGTAAGTTACTGTGGCTTTTCTTTGGCCAGTTAGAAATTCAGCAGAACCTGGTATATATATATATATGCAGCTTTCTAGTTCTCCAGAAACATATTTAAGCTTTTACAGTCTCTTATAGATATCTACTTTTTGCTAACATCTTTTGATATTTTAAGTGAGTATTGGACTTTTTGAGCAGCTCCAATGTTGCAAGATGAGGTCTAATGTTTTTAATGATAATTTGGCAATAGAATCCTAATTGTGTTTATCTTACTAAAATAAGCTCTGAGTCAAATCAAATTTCCACAGTACATTGGAAATAGAATTCAGACAAAATATTGACTGTGATTAAGGGCAGGGTTTATAATTGAGCTCCAGAAGAGGTAGTTTCTATTGCTGCAAGACTGTTGCTATTGTAGAGCTGCTATCTTGTGTTGAAGAAGAGGAGCTGACATGGGAATAGTCCCAAAGGAAAAGTTATAAATGCCTACCTTAGAGTGTGCAGAAGTTTTCCTTGAAAATATTTTTAAAAATTTTATTCTATGTCTTTGCTCAACTTCTAGAGCTCAAAAACTCTTAATTTTAGGTTTTTGTCAGAGTTTTCATTACTCTCCTGGGTAAATATTTCTCACAAATCCTCATGCTGACATTCTGGAAGTCAATCTGCTCAGTTTTACTTGTAAACATGACCACACAATATTAGTAGGAACAAAAATCATAAACAATAGTCTAGAGGGAAAGAATGCATTTTCTTATTTTTTGCTTTATCTGCAATCTGTGCAATTTTTGCTCATATTTTAAAAAGAAAATTAATAAATACTATTTACATTTCCAAAGGTAAGGCTCAAATTTTATTATAGGATTAATATTTTATGAAAGAAAATCTCAAGAATTTAAAAGTTAAATTATTATTACTTTTGCTTGAGACAGATTTCCACTAAGTAGTTTATGCTGGCTTTCAACTCACTAGGTAGCCCAGGATGACCTCAAACTCACAGTGATCCTCTTGCTGCAGCCTCCTGAGTGCTGGGATTATAGATATGTGCAATCATACCTGCTAAAAAGATAAATTATAAGAGATAAAAATGCAACCATATATCAGTATACACATGTGACTGGTCCCAGAACTCCTACAATAGATAAATCCGATGTTCAAATCCCTTAAGTAAAATGGAATAATTTTTACATATAAATTATACATATCCTCTTGTCTATGTTAAATGTCTTTAGTTACTCATAATACCTATACAATAGAATGCCATGTAAATTGCTATACTTTGATTAGACAATAATAAGAAAAAATATGTATATAATACAAATTTTTTCAACTAATTTCAAGCTGCAATTTGTTGAATTTTGTGTTTGTCAAAATCCCCAGATACTGAGGATGGGCTGTCCTATATTTACAAATGAATCCTTTGTTACTCTCTCTTCTATATATGTTTGGGATATTCCTCACATTATTCACTGACTTTGTCTTATTTCCTATACACCAGGAATAGTCAGTTAAACTCTTATTATATAATATGACTGGAATTATAGATCTTAACAAAAAAAGCATCTGTTCATACATCAAATAATAAGAGACAATAAGAGAAGACATAAGTACTTAGTAAAAAATCATTTGAATTTAAGAATGTGACAGAATAAATTACCTAGAAATGTAATATGAGGTTTTCTCTTCACTACAATTAAGTATGGTTTGAGATGTTCTCTGGAAATTATTTTCACCTTGATGTTAGGTACAGGTTAATATATAATTATACTTGTATAAGCTTAAGTATACTTAAATGTGTCAGATTATATATATAGCACTGCTCTCATTTTGTGATTTCGATCATTAACATTTTTTGTCTATTTATAATGTATTGAGGTAAAGAACATTTCCATATATGTAAATAGAAATAAGTTCTTGATACATTCTTTATCCTTAATCAGTGGCAGATAGATACCAAATAGATGGACTCCTTCAAATTACTCATTCATGGCTGGGGATTTAGCTCAGTGGCACTGTGGTGCAAGGTCCTGCGTTCTATCCCCAGTGCCAAAAACAAACAAACAAAAAACCAAATTACTTATTTATTATTCTAATGGACACACTATTGAATTTCATTCATGTGGGTTAACACTTTTCAGAACATTAAGCAAAATTCCATTTTACATTTCCAAATACCCTATTTATTTTTTTGTTTTGAGACAGGGTCTCATTATGTAGTTGAGACTGCCCTGGAACTCACTATGTAGCCCAGGTTGGTCTCAAACTCAAAATGATCCTCCTGCCTCAGCCTGCCGTGTGCTGGGATTGCAGGCATGCACCACCATGCCCGGGTCCAAATACCCTATTTAAACATGATTTAGTCACAAGTGATATAGGGTCAAATTTTTGCAGTTCATCTTCTGCTATAAAATAAATGATGGGGCACAACTACAAAATAATTTAATTTGCATATAAATGGTATAGGCCATGTATATCTTGCCAATAACTCCTAGAACTGCTGGTACAATACACATTTAATAATAATTTCAATTACAGCAGACAAGCCTATCATTTAGTATTGGATACTTCTTCTTATACCACATAACTTAATTATTATCAGAAATCTACAAATTTTTTGGCTAAATGTTTTTGAATTGCAAAATCAAATAGGCCACAAATATATGAAATATAAGAAAATTGATATAAACAAATGAATCTCTACAACACTAAAATAATAGGAAATAGTCATATATATGTTTTTCTATTTGTATTTTAGAATTATGTATCTAAGTGTAGAACTAAAATTATGAAAAGCATAACAGTGGAAATTGTGTCAGGTTTGTACACTTCTGTATTTCTTCTCAGGGCTTACAACAGCCTTTGATTCATGCACTAAAGAGAAGACAACCATACACCAAGAGGTCATGAGTTGAAAATTGCTCTTTCTTTTTTTCATTTCCAGCACTTAACAGGAAATTAGTTTTTTAAAATTGCTAGCACACACATTATGTAAAGCATGCTGGATATATTTCTATGTATTTGCATTTTAAAATTCCTAATTATGTTCATGGTCTTAGTATGTTTCTTAGTTATATATAGCGAATGTTTGATAATTTTGTCTGCATTCCACTGCTGTTTCCAAGGGAGGTTTTATCATTAGGGTACCTTTAGTGTTAATGGGGAATTTAAATGAGATATGCTTAACAGAAACAGAGACTGATGGGCTATTTATTCTGAAAACACCAGCCACTTGCTAATTATTTGGAAATGTAAGACTATATGTATACTTCTGTTACTCGCTACAACAGTATAGAAGTCCCTTCCAAGCATATTAAATT
Source organism: Fukomys damarensis (assembly GCF_012274545.1). Lineage (NCBI taxonomy): Eukaryota > Metazoa > Chordata > Mammalia > Rodentia > Bathyergidae > Fukomys > Fukomys damarensis. The sequence continues at coordinate 24,122,619 of NW_022900932.1, forward strand.
GTTTAAATCAATAGCAATTACTAAAGACCTGAATTATGTCATATGAATGGAAGAGAGGTGTGAATCAAGTACTTATTATTCAACTTTTCAAAAAAGTACTTAAGTGGTATGACCATGGCTCCTATTTTTTTACATTTGATCTTAGCCAAAAGAAAAAGAAGTGATAAGGGTCTTACTTTTTTAAAGTGCATATTATAGGGGCCTAGATTTATATATGAGGCAACATGGAGAAGTACATGATTCAAGATTAATATATTATAGAAACACAAAAGAATGTTAGAGCAATATTACACAGTAATGTGACCTTCACAGAGGAGAGTACTTGAAAGGGCTACTTAAGAAGGAGTAAATTTTATTTTAACTAAAAGACTCTAAATGCATATTTCTCCAGAAAGTTGTACAAATTGACAAATACATTAGAAGATGCTCAAAATCCAAGATTGATTATGTAAAGGTGGAAATTTCCAATAATGAATGTCATTATATTGTATACCTTAAATGTACCAATAAAATTAATTTTTAAAAATAATTAATCATCAGATAAATGCAAACCAAAACCACAATGAGAACTACCTTACACCACTTAGGATGGCCATAAGCAAAAATCCAAAGGCTGTAAAAACATGAAACAATTGTATATCGTTGGAAGAAATGTAAATTAGGATAGCCAGTATAGAATGCAGCAAGGAAATTCTCCAATATGGTAAAAATGGAATCAATTTTCTAGAAGCTTCACTACCAAGTATACATCCAAAGGAATGTTATTAGTATGTGAAAGAAATACATATTTGCACTCTTTTCTCATTGCAGCATTATTCATAACAGGCAAGACATAGGAATAAAACCTAACTGTCCATAGAGAATTGGAGTTTTTAAAAAATGCAAACATACATGATACAGTATTATTCTGCCATAAAAAATAAATCTTCCCACTTGGAGCAACATGGTTGAATCCTGAGAACATTAAGCTAAATGAAATAAAACAAAGAAAGACAAATAACACATAAATCTACTTATATATAATATTTTTTAAAACACATCAAACTCATAGAAACAGTAGTAGAATGGTAGCTGCCAGAGACTAGGGGTGGTAAATAATGAGATATATTGGTCATAGCGTATAAGTCTTCATTTGTGAGATGAATAAGTACTAGAGACTTAATGTAAATTCTGGGGACCATAGTTAAAAAAAATATATTGTACACCTGAAAGTTTTTTAGAGAATAGTATGTGAATAATGGGTATATTAATTAACTTGATAGTATTGATATTTTTTAAAGTAAACATATCAAAACATCACATTGTGTACCCTAAACCTATGTAATTTCATTTATGAATCTATATCAATAAAGTTGAAATAAGAGGAAAAGAGAAAAATATCCTTATATCATTATGTTTTCCTTTATATGGCTCACTTCCATTTTGCTTATTATTTCAACATTATTTTATATAGAATTCTACTATTTGTTAAGGTGATAATTACATTTCATAACTTGTTGGTTCACTTCATAAGTAAATAGTTTACATTCTGGTCTTAGAAAGTTGAAAATATCCAACCTATAAAATCTCTTATAAAATCTTAATATAGTAAGCCATAGACTCTAATACAGTATGAAACACATTATTCATTAATATTTGAATAAGAGCAAAATTATGTCTGTGTTCATGTGTATAAATTTATATGACCTCCATTCGTACTTTTTTTCCCAGTACTGGAGAATGAGCCAGGGTATTTGCACTGAGCTACATCCACAGTTCTTCTTTATTCTTGAGATAGTACAGTGATGGCAAACATTTTAGAGACTGAGTGCCCAAACTGCAAACCCAAACCCACTTTTTATTGCAAAGTGCCAAAACTGCAATTAAACCTGAATACTGAGGTTTTAGTTTAGAAAAAAACAACTTGTACATTAACATATTTTGTCTTAAAAATAAAAAACAGCAACACACACGCCATAGGTTCACCATGATGGAAATGGTCTTGGTAAGTTGACCAGGCTGAGCTCAGACTTGCAGTCCTCCTGCTTCAGCCCTCAGAATACTAGTATTAAAGGTGTCTGGCCGCACACCTCCCCAATTCATATTTACTGAGAATATATGTGAGAATATTTACAAAATACATAATTTAATGACAAGAAAAATGAGTAATTTATAAAGAGATAAAATCTGTGTAAATATTTTACACTGCAAGAAGGGATACTATGAACAAATTGCCAAAGAAGAACATTATTAAATTACAGTGACAAGTTTTGAATGGCTAAAATGCCAAAGACCTTCAGTAAGTTGAAAAACATTGTGATATATGGTTATGCAGGCTTGTTTGTCACACTAAAGTATTTGGATTATGATTCAGCCCTACAAATGCCATTGGCATATCAGATTTTTACTGTACAAATTGTTTTGTATGTATTCATTCAGTAAATGATCCAGCTAAAATATATTGAACAACTTATAGCCAACTACCATCCTAAGTGATGGGTATAATCAGCAAGATAGATGGAATCTCGATTGCCATGGATATTGTCTTTGAGATGGAGAAGTAATTGTTAACAGTAAATAAATTTAGGAAAAGGATAAGAAGAGTCAAAAGAACCAAAACATTGTCCTAGAAATGTGACTGAAAGAAAGGCTTGACTATATTTATGTTGCAGGTGCTCTTTGTGACCTCCATCTCTCCCTTCTCCTGCACCAATAAGGGTAGAATCAGTATGTGTGATCATCATCTCATCTAATCCACCTGCCAGTCCCTTGGCGTAGTCTTCTGAGAGCTTCTTCCAGAGCTTGGAGCCTCATTAAGCCCTTGTGCAAAGAAGACAGAAATGTAAGAAAAAACAATCAAACAACAACAACAACAAAAAATAGAAGTTGACCTCCCTGGGAGAGGAGAAATGATGGGCTGAGAAGAGGCATCACTTCTCCATTTTCTTTGATGTCACTTTCTAATGTTCCCTTGGGGCAGGGACAAGTCAAAGCAGGTTGAAATATTTTTACAATATTGACAGTCAACACGATAACCTACTCTTCATGAGATCTCTCCCCTTCGATTTCTCACTCTCTCTATTCCACACCTCTTGCTTTTTGATATTACTTGCCATTCATTATGTGCATCAAAAACAAATGGAATTGTTGGGGAGACACCTGTAAGCAGCTGGATTAACTATAAAAATATCCAAGAAGAAGCAATTTACATAGAGAAAATAGTAAGAGTGAAAGGCCTGAGATAGGGGTGAACACGGGTGTTTTTGAGACTAGACATATGATTATAATGAAGTGGAGTTCATGACAATGAATAATTACTACATTGTTTATGGATCATAAAGTATAATTTTATATTGTGTAAGGTACTGATTTAGTATAGTAAATTTTGGGTGTGAATTAATGGGTTTGCTAAAATTTAAACTTTATCAAAACAGAATTTTTTCAGAATGATTTTTTTTTTTGTTACTGGTCAAGGTAGACCTTTAGGATATCTTATGGCAAAAGCTACCATGAAGATGAGAAATTAAAAAAAAATTGATTAGGTTCCTGTGATAGTGCCTAAACCCTGAACCCAGAATTTACTGTATCTTTTTACTTACTTTCTAATAAGTTTGAGCAGAAAATCTTCACTGAATTTCTACTTCCAATTTTTGCTTCATGTTCACAGTGCATATTTATTTTCCAAAATGGGATGACTCAAATTCTTCCTTAAAATCCTATAATTCTAGAAAAAGGTAATTTCGAGGATCTATGATTTCAAGAAGCTTATTAAAATGTAGCTATGCCATATTGTTGGTTATGGAAATAGTAAACCAGTATTAATTAATGTCTTTGTAAAATAATTTTAACTCTGAAATAAGAACCTAAAGAAAGAGAAAACAGCATTCTTACTCTTTTTTTTCAGCTTTAATTGGGTTTATTGGTACATTTTAGGGATACAGTACAGTTACATTCATTGTTGGGATCTTGTACCTCTATATGACAAGTCTTGGTTCTCATTTTCCCCCTTGTCCCTGCCCTCCCTTCACCCCTTCCTCCTCTGCCCATCTACAACCACTTTATTTCCATCTTTTAATTATCTCACATTTTTTTCTTTTCCCTTTTTACCCTTCCCCTGCCCATCACACCTTCCCTACACCTTTAGCTCCTTTCTTCCCATTTTTAAATTCAGTAATCTTATTAGGATCTTCTGTATTATTGCAGATTATTCACACCAGAGAAACTATTCGGTATTTACACATGTGTGGCTACTTATTTCACTTAGGAGTATATCTTCAATATGTATCCATTTTCCTATGAATGAATCTACTTTCTCATTCTTTATGGCTGAGTAATACTCCATTTTATAGAAAAACCACATCTTCTTTATCCAGTTTCCAACTGATGCGCAAATAGGCTGTTTCCAAGTTTTAGGTATTAAAATTGTGCTGCTATAAACATGGGTGCACAAACTTCTCTGTGATATGATTCTTTTAGTTCTTTTGGAAAGATACCCAGCAGAGATATGGCTGGGTCAAATGGAACCTCCAGTCCAAGCTCTTTGAGGTATCTCCATATTTATTTCCATTGTGGTTGCAACAGTCTGCACTCCCACCAACAACGGAGAAGGGTTCCTTTCTCTCCACAACCCTGCCAACATTTGTTATTGTGTGATTTCTTGATAGCAACCATTCTTTGTGGAGTGAGGTGGAATCTCAGTGTTGTTTTCATCTGCATCTCTCGAATGATCAGTGATGTGGAACATTTTTGCATATATTTACTTGCTGCTTTTACTTCTTTGTCTGAGAAATGTCTGTTCATTTCAGATGCCCAGTTTTGAATTGGGTCTTTATAATGGGGGGGCTGATTGTTTTGAGTTCTTTATATATTCTTGATAATAGTCCTTTGTCTGAGGAACAGCTGGTAAAATTTTTTTTCCCACATTGTAGGTTGTCTCTTAGTTCTGTTGATGGTTTCTTTTGAAGTACAGAAGCTTTTTAATAAGATGAGATCCCAGTTGTTGATTCTATCTGCTAGTTCCCATGCTACTGAGGATTTGTTCATAAAGTCTTTTCCTATACCAGTGTCTTCTAGAGTTCTGCCTAACTTACCTTGCAGCAAGTTTAATGTTTCTGTTTTAATATTTAGATCTTTAATTCACTTGGATTTTAATTTAGTGCATGGTGAGAGATAAGGGTCCAGTTTTAATCTGTGGTAGACTGAGATCCAGTTTTTCCAACACCATTTATTAAAGAGGCTATCTTTCCTCTACTGAAGATGGTCAGCTCCTTTGTCAAAGATGAGGTAGCTGAGTACATCTGGGTTTGTTTTTGTGTCTTCCAGGCTCTTCCTCTGATCCTCAGGCCTGTTTCTTTGCCAGTACCATGCTGTTTTTATCACAGTGGCTTTGTAGTATAATTTCAAATTGGGAATTGTTATACCCAGCATTCTTACTTTTGATGGTACTTTTAGGAGTGGAGGAGGAAAGATAATGCATGAGGGAAGCAGGAAGCAGAACGATAGGTAGGGTTACTTAGAGACGCGATAGCCTCGTGATCAGGGAGAAGTAAACTATCAGTCTTAAATGGGAGTTATGGCTCTGAAACATAAAGTGGGAATTTGAAAAGTCAACTGGTTTCCTCAAAAAGTGGTATTCAGGCTATTTGCTATGGTTTTTCATAGTCATAAAAGGTATTTGTGGATGTGACTATGATTTCTAATGCAGCTCCAATCTCTAAAATGCTATTACAACTTTAATTATTTTCTCTTCTTTTTTTTTAATGTAGGAAGATATTTATTGATAAGAAAGCTCCTGAGGTGCAGTAGGGGGATCCAAGTGGGTAGCCTGTGGAACCCCCCTTTACAGAGGAGTTTTATAGAGTGAAACCCACAAGGGTGCAAGGTGGGCCACAGCCATGAACATCCAATAACGTTACAAGTATAGTCAGTTAGGTAATGGTGATCCAATAGGGAAACAAGGCATGTAACAAGAGGGGATGGAAAGAACAAAGATTCTCCTAGGAAGTGGTAAGTCCAGAGGTTTCCGGTCACCCACCAGGATGGCTGATGTTTATCTAGACCGCATTAGGCCCAGTGTTTGCTCTTTGAGGAAATATGTAAGTCTGGTCATCTTGTATTTATCTTGAGAACTGGTTTTCAGCCGATGCATCTCCGGTGTAGCTTTGGTGTGTTTCCCCTTTGTCTTGACGTTCTTGAGGACCTAGCCCTATCTGACTGCCTATACTATTCCTGCCTATCTCATCTATCCAGAGTATTCCCCCCTCTGAAGAGGTGTCCTGAACTGCCATGAAGGGGCAAGGTGAGATGACTGTTCTGGCTACTTCTGGCTGAAGAGGGTCACAGCTGTGATTGGCAGTCAGAGATGCCTCCAGAGGGTTTGTCTAAAACTCTTCAATAGGCATCAGGCCTTTCCACTATGGTCTAACTCTGTTTTTATCAGTTTAATGTGTTCATGCAAATCATTCAATAGAAATATTTAGAGTCGGTGGCTTTTTTATTCTGAAGACCGGGGATATCACATTAGTGGGGTCATTGAGTAATATGATAATTTATTATAATTGTATATTTAAAAATAAAAGAATAAGAATATCACACTAAGAAAATTCCAGTGAAACTTTAAGCTTTGTATTATGGCAATGTATTCAATGGGATTGTTTTTTTTTCAGTTTTAGCATAAGATATTCAGGACTGCTCTTATAATTCTAATAAGATACTTATGAATTCATTTTTGCTGAAGACAGCAAATATGCAAAGAGAAAATATTTTTGTGACTCTTACATTACTGAACACATTAAAAAACTGAGTGGTTTTCTGATTTTGAAATGCTTATTTCATTAAGTGAAATCCAGATTGCACAACCAAAAGCAGATGTGCTATGTCTCACCCAACAGATCTAGGAACAAAGTTCTAATGATCTGCTTTTACTTTTTCCTTATCTTATTTTTTATCTATTCTAAATTCCACCAAAAATATTTTGCCTTCCTTTACTAGTTAGATATTGAACGAACAATTCTGTCTCTCTGGATTTCTTTGTCTATTTCTTTTTAATATCACTTATCTTCCCCCTTAATTTTAATTAATAGATTCAGATCACGACAGACATTCCTCATTTAACAACTGAGTTTCATTCATGTTTTCAGATAGTTAAATAAATTAGTCACTAAACGAGGAAATGTAGATAGTATGTACATTGCAAAATTCACAACAAAGAAACAGTCAAAGAAAATTCCAACTTGATGTCTTTGCTTTTATCTGCAAAACTCTTACATGAAGTATGACATGTAGTATTACAGAACATAAATGACATACAGTACTGTATGGTACAATCAGCAAAAATTACAGTACTGTATAAATAAGGTGTACCGTACCAAAAGTGATATTGAGGCTCTAAGAACAAGATGTACAGAATTGTACCAAAAAACCTGATAGGTCATTAGGCTGAGTACCAGATTTAAGTCAAATGAACATGCCTCAATCTTAGGTCCAAATAGTCATTAAACAGGTAGGTCATTATACAGAGGAATATCTAAGTTCAGAAGGAAATTCCCTTAGATATAAGAAAGTGTGCAGCAATAAAAGAGGCATAATGACAGAGGCAAGAGAAAATATTGGTTATGAATGTAGATTTTGTATTTATAAAAACTTGGCTTTTTATTAGTTGTCATTTAGATCTTTCATTAACACTTACAATCCTGATATGGATTAGAAAAAATACAGACAATTTTACCTGCTTTGTGGAATCACTGTGAAAATAAAATACACAATATTTTGTATGGAACTGATATAAAAAAACAGAGATTATACAGCCTAAATAATGCTTAAGAAAAGATTTCTATATCTCCATGACTTCCTCAAATACTGAAAAACTCTAAATTCGACTGAATAATTGTAGCATTAGATCTACTCTATGAATTATGTTTACAATTATATGAACTATAATTACAATTCTTTAAGAGTTGAACATTTTGCCTCCTCTAATACTTCATGTTTGCTTATTATCTGTAGGTGAATGTAAATTGAGAAGGAAAAACTCTCATATAAGGATCAGTCAAAATATAAAGTGAATTCTTAAATTTAAACAAAATTACAATAAAAGACACATTGCCATAAATCTCTCTCAAAATACTTCCCCTCACTTCAAACACACTCATTATATATACATACATACATATATATACGTACATATATATACATACATATAGATACATCCATATAGATACATATATATACTCACACACATACACACACATACACACACACACGTGTGTGTGTATGTGTGTGTATTACTAGATCCGGCACTGTATGACTTTTGGCTCTTCCCTAAAAGAAAATGAAAGGCAAACATTTTCCATTGATTCAGGACCTTGAGACAGCCATAATAGCACAACTAGAGACATTCACATAAAGGATTTCCCAAAGTGCTTTTGGAAAAAAGGGGGGAGTGCATATTTTGAGTGAGATTAATGGACAAAATGTCTTTCCCTGTAGTAAAGTTATAAAAATTTTGTATATTTGCCATATTTTCCTATCACAATTTATAGTTCTTCTGAAAAGCTTAGTACTTTATTTACTATAATTTGTAAGTTTTGTGCAACTGCATGTTACTGTTCATTACTTGTGAACTCTCACTCTAATACTCAGAGAGAAAAACTGAGGATAAAAATATTACATTTGACTTTCTTTTGCATTGGCACTACTTAAAATCATTATATGCAGGCAAATCATTGCCTAACATGTGGTATGTCAGTGCAATACAAATCAGAATTTAATAGACCTAGTATAGGTGCTCCTGTACCAACTAGAATGAATCAACCACCTAGAATTTAGCTCCATTTACAAACCTTTCCTACTGACTAGCTAACTATATCTGTGTAGACAATTTATATGTAGAATATCTGAAGTAATTATTTATATTTGTCATATTTAAATGGCAAATGGCATTAATATTTGTGTGTGTGTTTGTGTGTGTGTGTGGGGGGGTCTTACTATGTAGTTCATCCTGGCCTTGAACTCACTGTGCAGCCCAGGCTAACTTGGAACTCCCAGCAATACTCCTGTCTCTGCCTCCTGAGTTCTGGGATTATGGGTATGCAACATGCTCAGCTGGCCTTAATAATTATCACATTTTTAAAAAATCAAAATTAGGCAAGCCCAACCCATGGCGCAAGTGGAGATAATAGGTGTACAATCCTTAACACAAATTGTTACTAAGACTTGCCAAGATGTAGTCTATATTCCATTATGTAGTAAGAATGAAATACTGATTTTATATTTCTTTCAAAATCCACAAAACACAATCATATATGTTTTAGCACCAGATCCTGGTTGTTGGTTGGTCCCATGAGCTGAGAAACATGCTAAAGCAGGAAAGACATCACCGCTTCTTCGCTGTTTGATCAAGTGTAGTATCAAGAGGAAAAACATAAGATCATCAATATGAAAAATTTTATCTTCATTACTTTTCCTAAAACCTTAGTATATTATGACCACATAAAGCATATGATTTCTGAGTAATGACTTTTATGTTTAACTTTAGTTCAATGAAATTGGAATAATTATGAACAAATTGAAAAATATCTGATTATTCTATGCTTATGTAGTGAAATATTCCAAATATAACTTTAAACTGTTTTTTCAAAATTAAAAAAAGTATCATGCACATTAGAAAGAGTATAAATATTTCTTCACTGTCCTGTAAATACTGAATAGTTTCTCTGGTGTGAAAAACTAAAAGTGTAAATAAGATCCAAATGGTATAACTGACAATATGAAATAGTAAGAAAAGGGCTAAAAGGTGTAGGGGAAGTGGGAAGGGTAGGGGAAAGGAAATAAGGGAAAAGAAAAATATAAGAAAAGGTAAAAATGGAAACAAAGTCTTTGTAAATAGGGGAGGGTGGAGGGAGTGAAGGGAGTGCAGGGGTATGGGGAAAAATGAGAACCAAGACCTGCCATGTAAAGGTACAAGATCCCAATGGTGAATGTAACTGTACTGTATACTTAAAAATACCAACAAACTCAATGAGAAAAAATAATATTTCTTCACTACCAAATTTTTAAAGAGACTCATAAACAATTTTTATTTTTTGTACAAATTTTCAAGCAAACTCCTTTGACATCCTTGTAACATGTCTGTGTATTCTTAGACTATCACGGCTGATTATCCAAGGATATTAAAAAAGTCTGGCTGACACAAATTTGTTCGTGCTTTATTATAGGAACATCTGGCCTCTCATCATTTATAAGACTCTTTATCCCCAAAGTAGACTTCTTTCTTTAGTTTTAAGTGCTTAGTTTACATGATCCTGTGAGGATATTTCTAAACTTTATGACTTTATCACACATGCCACACACATGTCTCCTCCCAGTTTTCCAGGAGTTCACAGAGGGACTCCAACATTATGAGTGAGCCCCAGAGTAGCTCATTTAATTTTCTATGAAAATTTGTTTGGCGTTTTAAATTCTAAATTTGATTTATTTTAATTTCCCAGATTTTGAGGCGACACATGTGAACATATTTCATAAAGTTCTCAGCTTTTGAGGTGAAAATCAGAGGATCAAACACTTGGTGAAATTCTAAATATTTGTATTCTCAGAAAATAAAAATAGAACAATGAACAGAAGTCTATGGTAAAATAGCGATGCACCTGTGGCAGAGCAGTAGTTTCTTCAACGCACTCCTTCATTACGAACACCTTCACAGCTTATACTTTATTTTTATTAGTGAAACTGCAAGTATTTTAAAAGTTTATAGACTTGGAAAATGCCTTTCCAGGTTTCAGGAATTTGGGAAATCTCTTTTCATCTATTTCTGCCTAGGCTCTCCATTCCATAAATGCACACAAATATGCACCAATGGATACATATTTATAAGACACACACATACATACAGTGTACTTTCAAAATTAGAACACTTCTGTCAAATAAATTTAGTATTTCAAATTGAATTCCATTGAAATCTGCAAATAAATAAATCTTAACATCATTGATGTTTTTTTAAAATTCAAACATGAGATGCATGCAGGCATTTTCTATCCAGAGAATTACATTTAATGACTTCTCAGGATTCTGTTAGCCTGCAAAGACTCAGAATTTGCTTTAATATAACTTCTACTTCCAGGTCTGATGTTCTCTAAGCATTTCTTTATTTTACCCCAATGTGATCAGTAATGATCATGGTCATAGGTGGCCTCATTTAAAGGAGGATTTTTTATTTAAAAATAAATTTTAACATGTTAAACTGTTGGTTTACACCTCATAAAATTCAGACATTAAGTGTAATGAATAGTACAAATGACCAACATGTGTATATTAAAAATGTTTCAAAGAAAACAAGCCAATGTAAAATTAATATAGTACATTAATATACATACAGTTAAAATAAAAATTTAGAGAACAAAAAAATCACTTGCAAAGTGAAATAGACATATACTTATCTTGGATATTGTACTTTATTTTAAAGTTACTGTGACAGGGACAACTTGTAGCCATTAGGGTTCATTAGAGGAAGAGATCTAATATAATATACATATGATATAGAAAGGATTTACAAGGTAGCCTTACAGTGGCCACTGCAAAGGGCTGTCTGTGCACTGGAAAGTGGAGGGTTCAATAAAAAATTAAAGGCATGGAGCTCAAGGCAGAATCCTCTGTGAATCCATTTGGGGAAGTTGATGGGGCTGAGTTGGAAACCTGGAAACAGAAGTCCAAAAGCAACAGCAAAGGCTGGAACTGTTGAGAAGAAGCAAAAATAATCAAGACTTCCTTCTTTACCTTTTTATTCCATCCAGTAGACAAACCTCAGTTTTGGTGTCACCAGCTCAAGGGATGAATCTTCCCTGTTGAGTGACTCAGCCAACCAAACACACCCAAAACTATGCTAACTAGTCTGTGAGGCATTTTATGTTCCACTTGGCATCACACTAAACTATTATACCACTTGTGGTAGAAATGCCTCAAGAATGAAGAGTAAGCTTCATGAGATTTAGTGAATTAAGTTATGTTGATAGTAGCTGCCTGTTTAGAGTGTTGTATTGAGAATGACCGTAAAGCCTTTATTCATTGTCCAACTGAGTATGACTCTGCTTCACACACACACACACAAACACACACACACACACACCCACACACTCAACTCTTGAGTGTGAAGGAAAAAGTCACACTATTAAAGAAGAATAACTTTTCTAGCAATATGACAAACAATCTGAGGGAAAATCTGCCTTAAAGAGTATTTTCAATACTGTGGGTAGAGGAGAAAAGAAATTTTAATATTTGTTAAAGTGACAGGGAAGCGATAAAAACATTTTGAGTCACAAAATAAGGAAACACAAATATAAAATTAAGCATTGAAATTTCACCCATCTCTAAAGACCCTGAACTTAGTTTTTAATAGGGATCCTCGGAGGATAACTACAAAGTTGGAGTGAAGCTCAGTGACAGGACAGACCAGAGGCTTTTGACACCTGCAGACTAAAGGATAACACTAAATAATTGAAGTAGGAGAAATGCATTTATGGAAACTTTGGTAACTTTGTATGCCTTGGTTTTCTCTTTGTGTATGAGACAAGAACAACAGCAAAACAGCGCATGAAGGTAAAGATTCTAGAAGGAATTAGAATCAGGAATTAGACATACGCATGTTATTTGAGGTAAAATTATACAGGTTTTATCATAAAAAAGAGAAACAGACAATTAATTTGTGTTTATTCTCAGATAGGTTAAGTGCCCTTTTGCACCTTGCCAAAGAAAAGCCAAGTCTTTCTGGAAAAAGGCAATATAGCACTAACACCCACTTCTTATTTTGGAGACAAAAGATCGAACAAGTGACAAACCACAGTTTTATTGGGGAATATCTAGCAGAAACAATAAAACACAAAATAAGACACTGAGTACTAACTAATAATAGAATTGTCACATACACATTTTTAATAACTAAAGTGGAATATAATGTTATTAAACTTCAATGAACTGTGAAAATTCATCAGATATTCTATAAAAAATTAAAATTTTAGAAACTAACTGTAACAATTTGCAGTAAGAAAGAACAGAAATGGACTTAGAATGCCCAGGTTAATAGCAAGTACAATGTGAGCTGTGATGTTTTACCCAGGGAAACAGCGGGCATTATCTAAAACATTGTTATTTCAGAGAAGAAAGAAGCATAGCAAAAAATAATTCTGAATGTATTGCACTTTCATTCACATTTAATTAACAGAAGCAAGTAATATGTTATACCTGAGCTTAAAAGGTTAGGCAATAAAATTCTACAAGATGCCAAAGTGAGAGAGAACAAAATTTGTGAGCATTCCCAGTGATTCTACTGCAATATATATTCACAACATTAGAGAACATATTACCACCTTTAAAGGGGGGAAAAAGAACATAAATAGATACAAAACATTACTCCACTTAAATACGAAATAATTTATTATGAAAACTCATAGAAAGTTTGAAATTGAGGAATTCCTTCTTAAATATATGAAGTCAAACTCCACAAAAGCGGTAATAAATAATAAATATTGAACTTGTTGAGAATTATTAAAAGCATTCCACTAAAATGAGCAAAAAAATGACATGTTTACTACTATTATTTCTATTCAAGTTATTTTTTTATTTTTTTCCCTCATCAAGTTTATTATTACACTTTAGGTATACAGTACAGTTACATTCATCATTGGGATCTTGTACCTTTACATGACAGGTCTTGGTTCTCATTTTTCCCCCTTACCCCTGCCCTCCCTTCAACCCCTCCTCCCCTCCCCATTTACAAACATTTTATTTTCATTTTCTCCTATTTTTTTTCTTTTTCCTTATTTCCTTTCCCCTACCCTTCCCACTTTCCCTACACCTTTAGACCCTTTTCTCCTATTTCACATTGTGAATTATCTCATTAGGATCTTACGTACTATTATAGTTTTTCACACCAGAGAAACTATTTGGTATTTACACATATGTGACTTATTTGTTTCACTTAGTGTTATATCTTCAATATTTATCCATTTTCCTATGAATGAATCCAATTTATCATTCTTTATGGCTGAGTAGTATTCCACTTTATAGAAAAACCACATCTTCTTTATCCATTTTCCAACTGATGGGCAAATGGGCTGTTTCCAAGTTTTAGCTATTACAAACTGTGCCACTATAAACATAGGTGTGCATATATCACTGTGATATGATTGTTTGAATTCTTTTGGAAAGATACCCAGCAGAGGGATGGCTGGGTCAAATGGAACCTATAGTCCCAGCTCTTTGAGGTTTCTCCATATTGATTTCCATAGTGGTTGCTAAGGGTTTATCAATTTTATTTTTTCTTTCAAAAAAACAACTCTTTGATTCATTTATTTTTTGTTTCATTTTCTTAGTTTCCATTGCATTGATTTCTGCTCTAATCTTTATAATTTCCTCTCTTGTTCGAGCTTTGGGTTTTTCTTGCTCTTGTTTTTCTATGAGTCTAAGGTTCATCATTAGGTTGTTTATTTGAGCTTGCTCAGTTTTCCTAGTGTGAGCATTCAGTGCTACGAATTTTCTATTAAAATTTTTAAAGGATACGGGCAGTGAAATAAAATGAAAGAGAAATGAAATGGTATCATCCTTCACTTGTGATACTAATGAAAATTCTATAAACGTGAATTGTTAAAATTAAACACTTTGAAAATTCCCATATAACATCATGCATAAACTAAATCATCTATATATTCATTAATGACAGTGTTAGAAAAATCTATTGCTTGTTTTCTTGAAGAGACATATTTTTAAATTTTTAAAAAATTTTTTGGTACTGGGGATCCAACTCGGGACCTTGCATTTGTAAGGCAGGCAGCAGAAAGACTGAGCTAAATCCCTAGCCCTAAAAGACATATTTTATAGTGGTAAAATATATTGTGAATACATAAAACGTAACATTTGACAATTTTTAATTATACAATTCAGTAGTTTTTGCATTTTTATATGAACGTAACTTTCATTTTTGTCTAGAACTTTCATATCTTCTTTATCTGGAACTTCGTACCCACTGAACAGTCGTGCTACCCTCTGTCCTCCAGATAGCCTCAGACAAGCGCTATTCTACTTTCACTCTAAAAATTTGACTGTTTTAGATATCTAATATAAGCAAATTAAAACAACATTTATCTCTCTTTGACTGGCTTATTTCCCATTATGTGTCAAGGTTTATTCATTTTATAATTTGCATCAGTACTTCCTTCCTTTTGAAGCCTGACATAATTCATTTCTCACATACACTGCAGATTATTTATCCTTGCACATATCCTTTAGGCATTGCAAATAACACTGCAATGAATAGTGATACATAAATACCATTGAGTCCATATTTTCATTTTTTTAATTATATTCCCTGAAGCAAAATTTCTAGGTATTATTATGTGGCAGTGTTTAGTATTTAACCTTTTTAGTAATGGCAAAAGACTGATTTTTTTAAAATAACATTTTATGAAGCAATGTTACTAAAATTCTAATAAATTTAAGTATGGCAGTTTCATCTTTTATCCAAAGATCTTAGAGATAGTATAAATAAATGAACGGACACACAATATGATTCTTATAGATAGGCAGACTCAAAATTAAAAAGATATCAGTCATTCCCACATTAATCAAAATGGTTAATACTATCTCAAATCTAAATGGATGCACCTTGAGGCCATACCCATAAGTGAAATAAATAGGGCACATATGTCTAAATACTGAATTATTTTGCTGACATGAGAAACTGAAAGTATAATTGAGGACCAAAATGTATAATAGATACTGTAAATTTGGAAGAAAATGTTCAAAGGGGAGGGGAACTAGGAAGAGGAGCTGGGGAAAAAGAATGAAGGGAAAGAAAAAATTGAAAAAAGAAGAAAATTGGAAATAAAGTTTATGTAAATAGGGAGGGGTGGAAGGGTTGAAGGGAGGGAAGGGGAATGTGAAAAAAATAAAGATCAAGCTTTATCACGGGTACAAATTCCCAATGATGAAAGGGAGCATAGCGTATACCTAAAATGTATCAACGAACTTAATGAATTAAAAAAATGTCATTTGTGGTAAGGTTTTTGGAATCTTCACAAGTTATTTTGGAAAACATACATGAATCATTTAAAAAAAGCTCAGGTAAGATACACCTGAAGTGGAAGAATAATCAGAAGAAACTACCTCTCCTGTATCATATTTGTTATAATGTAGCAGTGAAACAGGAGTGTGTACAAACTAGGACCAGGAACATAGTGAATATTGGCAATTTAAAAATCTATTAAAATAAAAGTCACATTGCATTCATCCTTACTTTGAACACACAGCCCATCATTATTGCCACTCTCTGAAGCAATTCTAGAAATTCTTTTCCTGTCTTTAGTGGAGGTGTCATGACTGCCTTGATGTCCTGAATATATTGAAGACTTTTAATTCCGTAGTGATTTTGACAAGGGGGAAGAGCCATAATTTGCCACATGCCAGATCTGGTGAATAGGGTGGATGAGGACGTGCCATCACGCCTTCCATCCTGTGGATGACACTCAGCAGCTACGTTCACCATGTTTTTATCATACCTGGTAAAGAAACTTATGAAAGAGAACTTTCAGAAATGTTTCAGAGAGTAGCAAGAATGAGTGCAAAAGTGCGAGTGAAGTGTGAGGAAGCATTTTGAGAGGGATTAATGGCAATGTGCCTTTTATTGTAATAAACCCTTTTATTAAAACTTTTACTATATATTTTGATCACATCTCATAAACAGACCAACAAAATGGAATAATGAGCTAAGAAATAGACCTATGCTTATATAAAGATTTTATATACTATCAAAGCATTATTACTAAACTGTTGTAAAAAAGGAACTTACTTTTTTTCATGTAAAATAGCACATATTTTCCAGATATTCAGGAAGCTGAGGCAGAAAAATGGCAAGTTTTAGGTCAGCCTGGGCGATGTAGCAAGACCCTGTCTCATAAAAGGAAGAAAAATCTTAGATATGTAGCTCATTTGTAGCTATAATCTTCAGTACTGAAAAAATTAAAAGACTAATATTAAACAAACAGTTCTGAGATATTTAATTATACATGTAAATTGTGTATTTATACAATTATATATGTAAATTCTGTATTTATACGCATAATAAAATGTTATCTCTTCCTCATTTCATAGGCAACATCAATACACAATAGATCAAATAAATGTGAAAAGCAAAAGAGTAAGACTAGTTAAAACTCTAATGGAAAAACTAGAAGCTTTTTTTTTTTCCTCGTCACCAAGAAAAAGAGTTAGCCATATTATAAAAGAAAATCATTAAGGTACAGCAACTACATCAACATGAGTATTTTAACAGCATAAAATTGAACAAGAAAAAAACCCAAATACTGGCATTAATATAAAGTTTAAGAGGAGTTAAAATGAAGACATGGAATCTTTAGACAGTATGTTAAAAATCACATTTTAAAAAAGCAAGCAAATGGAAGGAGGCAAGGAAAGCTAGTGGTGAATGAAGAACCAGAGGAAACTACAACATTAATAATCTCATTTTCTATATTTAGTTAGAAACTGAGTACATATGTTTTATTTTTATTCTTATTGTTTAAGGTTTGCATGTGCATTATTTATATTTTTGATACTTTTTTTGGAAATGTTTTTAGATTCACTGAAAAATTGAGAAGCTAGTACACAGCGTCCATGTACCTTGTAGCTGTTTTCTCTTAATATTACCCACTTGCATTAGTATTGTACATTTGTTATCATTAAATGTACCAAAACAGATGTATTAGTAGGAACTGTGTTTTCAGATTCCCTTACATTTTACCCAATGTCCTTTTTCTATTCCAGAGCCCAATTCAGAACACCACATTACATTTAGTCATTCTCATTAGCTTATTTCTAGGTACAAAAATTTTACAGAACGCCCATTTTTGATGATCTCGAATTGTTTATTATTAGTTTGTGTTTGTATAGATAATAATTACACTTCCCTTGGAGAACTAGTACACACATATATCATATTTTGAACATTTGACACCCCCTTTTGTCTGACATGCTTACCCCATCTTCTTTCAGACTCCTCAATGTCCTCTTTCCTATTTCCTATCAAATCTTTTATTTTTCTCTTTAAATTTATTTTTATGTTTTATGTTTCTCATGTAAGAGAAATAATGTGACATTTAACTTTCTGTGTCTAATTTATTTCCCTTAGCATGATGAGCTCGAGATTTATCCATTTCCTTTCAAATGACTCAAATTTATCCTGCTTTCTGGCTAAAGAGCATACATGTGTCTATGACATTTTCTTTATCCTGTCATCCATCATCCACTTCTTCATCCACTTATCCATTCATCTGATGAGCCTTCAGGCCACTTCTGCAATTTAGCTATTTTAAATTGTGTTGCTATAAACATGTGTTTGAATGTATCACTATAATATGATGACTTAAAATATTTTGGGAAGATGTCCAGAAGAGGTATAATTCAGTCAAAAGGAATTTTATTTTTAGGCTTTTTAAAAAAAAGAATATCTGTACTGGGTTTTGTAGTGATTATGGCCATTTATATTCTCACCGATAAGGTGGAAAATGTTCCTTTTTATCCATAATCTTGCCGTAGTTGCTTTGTGAGTCCTCCGTGATGGCCATTCTTACTTAAGTAAGACAGAATCTCAATGTTGCTTTGATTTCCATTTCTCTGATGGTCAAAGATGTTGAACATCTTTTCATGTACTAACCATTTGTACAAATTTTATTGAGTAGTAACTATTCACTTCAGTTATCCACTTTTTGATTGGATCTTTTCTTTTCTCATTGAATTTATTGGTACATTTTAGGTCTAAAGTATAGTTACATTTATCATTGGGATCTTGTACCTTTACATGACAGGTCTTGGTTCTCATTTTTTCCCCTTATCCCTGCCATGCCTTCACCCCCTCCTCCCTTCCCTATTTACAATACTTTATTTCCATTTTTTTCATTTTCTTTTCCCTTATTACCTTTCCCCTACCCTTCCCATTTCCCTTACACCTTTATCCCTTTTCTTTCTATTTCACATTGTCAATTATATCATTGGGATCTTATGTACCATTATAGTTTTTCGCACTGAAGAAACTATTCAATATTTATACAAGTGTGGTTTATATATTTCACTTAGGAGTATATCCTCAATATGTATCCATTTTCCTATGAATGAATCTAATTTCTCATTCTTTATGGCTGAGTAGTATTCCATTTTATAGAAAAACCACATCTTCTTTATCCAGTCTCCAACTGATGGGCAAATGGGCTGTTTCCAAGTTTTAGGTATTACAAACTATGCCGCTATAAACATATGTGTGCATATATCACTGTGATATAATTCTTTGAATTCCTTTGTAAATATACCCAGCAGAGGGATGGCTGGGTCAAATGGAACTCTAGTCCCAGCTCTTTGAGGTATCTCCATATTGATTACATAGTGGTTGCACCAGTCTTCTCTCCCACCAACAATGGAGGAGGGTTCTTTTCTCCTCACAGCCCCTCCAACATTTGTTATTGAGTGATTTGGGCTAACAGTTTACTCTTATTTTCTTAGAGAAAGCACTAATTTATTGAAAATAATGAGATAGAAGCTAAGTTTCAGGTCATTTTGAATTAAAAGAGTAATTGTTGAATAAATATGTACATAAATAGACAAGAAATTGGCCTTATTTCTGATTTGCCAAGGAGCGATGACATGATCAGGTGTGAGGAACAAAGTAAAATTAGAATGCTATGATATTATTTCTAATATTAAGTTCAATTAAAATAACTCATGTGATTGAGATCTCTATACACAAATATGCATGTGGGTGTGTGTTCCAAATCATGAATGACTGAGCATAATATCAGAATGTTATCATCTTGAGTATAGGCAATGTCCTAGTGAATCACAGAACCCAGGAAACAGGGAGGCAGAGGTAATGCTAAGTTCTTTTATCTTAATGTTTCATGTGTGTCTTAACATGGAGAAATATGTACATATTTATATTTTATCTTTGGCTCCAAAATGAACAGAGCTGACAAGCCCTTGTGTTGTCCTATAGAAGTATTAGCCATATTTACCAGTTGTAAAGAGTTATGAAGAGGAATTTATACCAGTGAAGTACATTGAAGGCAAACATCATTTTGGCTTCTTCAATAAAGGTCATGATTATTATAGAGCATTGTCACTGTAACAGGATGAGGTTGAATTTGTAAGACATTAGGGAATATCTTACAAAAATAAAGCTTAGTATATGTTAATTTTAAGAATAGTCTGCTTTACCTAGATTTGGTGATCCATCCTTTTTTCATTGATCTCATTGAACTAGGAATTATTTAGGATTCAGTAAAATTCTTCATGTCAAGCCTATAATTCTTCATGTCTGCCTCTCATATGATTACCAAATTCTAAACAAATCCACAGCTGCTAAAAGAACACCCACCAAAACCTTTGGTTCATCATTTTACTTTTGCATTTGTTTTCTTTTTCCCATAAACTCTCCGAAGTTGAACCGTACTACAGAACAGCAGAATGCATTGTTGCCAATTGTCTGAAATTCCCAAAGTTTTCTCTTCTTGTTCTACTTGGATCTGTAAATGACCATCTAAGCATTCTGAAGCATTTCCTCCAGTGTATCTTCCAAGAAAACGTTTTATTTTATTAAATGTTCATTAACCGTTATTATTTACTTAATTAGAATGTTAATGCTAAGAAAGTTAATATGATGTTGGAAAATTGTATTTAAAAATGAACTGCTAATTCTATAGTGTTGAAAAGACATTTGTCGAAATGTATAAACATTTGGTACACAAGCTCTATCTTGTCTCAGCTTATAAACATTTTTTTGAAAGGATGAAGCTGCATCTTGCATGCATGTTTCATTAACCAACAGGTTCAATTTAATTTATTTTTATTGTAAATGCATCATTTGTAATTAGTTATTGAAACATAATTTTCATGAATTTGTTGCTTTGGTTTTTACTCTTCAGATAGTTACAATGTACTAGAAATTAGCAAACAAAAACCAAATAATTCAATTTAAGAAGCCTGATTTTAAATTCTGCCTCTATATTACTGACAATATGGATGTGAGCCTCTAACCTACCTTTAACTCTTCTTTACATATAAAATGAAAATAAGAATACATACCTCCTAAATACACACAAAAGCATTTTGGCTGACATTTTTATTATTCATTCTTTTAATTACCCATCCACTTCTATAGTAGTAAGACAAACATCCTCTTGAGTGAACTATATCCAGGCAATAATCAACATTGTACCTCATCACTAAAAATTCAACACTTACAAACCCCAGAATACAGTGTGGAGAAATCATAGACATTACGTGTGGAAAAGGTATAGAACTTGAAGAAGCTTCCTGAAGTACTCACTGTCTTTGCAATTGTTGTATTGATTCTTCATCACTTACCCGAGACTGATGGGTGCATCCCTCTCTAAAGAAAGAACAATTTATACATTTTCCTGGGAATGGTGAAGCCGTCTCATTCATTCAATAATAAAGGACATTTTTTGAGACAAGGCCTCGTTTTGGACCCAAATCTGGTCTCAAACACAAGATCTTCCCACTTCAGCTTCCAGAGCATCTAGGATTCCAAGCCAATTTAAATTAAATTTTTATCACTTATTCTTGAAACATTGTCCTCATTCTGTTCATTTTTTTCCTTCTGCTGTGGGAACTTTAGCTAGCCCTAAGTTTTCACCTAAAATATTTCATGCTTTTTATTTCTCTGCAACCACGTTTATTTCCTTACCTTGATGTCCATTGATTCAGCTAGAAATTTAACAAGTTCATAATAAAGGTACTAATGTCTTTCTTTCATTCTTCTCATTTTCCCCTACCCACTACAAACTTCCAAATTATGCAGATTCTCCTCTTCATAATTAGTAATATCATTCCCCCAGCCACTCAAATATTTAGAGTCAGTCTTGATTTATCTATTTTCTGTTTCTTACTACAATAAAGCCATCATCAAATCCCTTCAATTAGTGACAGGTATGTAAATATAATATCGGCACATATACCGCATCTGTACTTTCGTGTTTGAATCCATTATTGTCATCCTTCTTCAAGCTGCCATCGTTTGTCTCCTGAAATATGTGGTAGCCTTTAATTGGTTTTCCTGGTTGAACACTTAAACTCTGCATTACAGCATCAACACTGTCTTATGAAATGTATATTACATAATATCACTCCCTTGCTTACAGCAGTAAAACTCAAACTACTTACCTATTCTCAGAAAATATACCTATCAAAAACCTAGTATAGCACCTTGATTCTTTTCTGTATTTTATCTAGACACTTAATCTTTCTACATGGCAATTTGCTAGGTCTAAATAGTTCTTTAAGACAGCTCCTTGGCATTTTCTTTGTTCAGCTTTACTTAAATGTCTTGCTGATTTTATGCAAAGCAATATTAATTCTTCTATATCTGTGCCACCAGAGCTGAATACATGAATTTGTATTATAAATTTGGTGACATTGATTTTCTAGTTAAGACATCAATATCAGATACAAATGGTAAGATACATGTAATTTGTTTAAGAGCAAATCCATATTTGACCTACTTTTTTATCATTAGTATGTCATCTATAGAGTAGGTATTAATGTTGCACTAAATGAAGGAAATTTTTTGCAATGGTCAAATTTGTTTTCTTAATTATGTCTCAATAAACAAAATAGGAAAAGGAGTATAAAACCAGGAGAGAAAAAGTGGGACGAAATAGGAAGTCTATTGTATCAGACAATAGCATATAGTCAATTTGACATATGGTGAATGAATTATCATAATGTGGAGAGTATGCTTAATATTGTTCATTAAAATCAAAGTAAAAAAACTCAATAATATTTTTAAACATATAAGCCAGTCATAAAAAACAAACACTTCTTAGACTCCATCATATGTAGCAACTAAAAAGGGAGAATTCATAGAAACAACAACAAAATGGTTACCAGAAGTTGGCATGAGTTTTGAGGAGAAGTTAGTTAAAACCACAACACTTCAGTTAGATAGGATGAAATGATTCAAGAGCTCCATCATACAATAGAGTGATTACAGTTAATAACAATATATTTAAAATAATTAAGTTTTTGTACCACAAAAAGTAGAAAAAATTATGTATGGTAATGCATTTGTTGATTAGCTCTACTTACTTAGCCTTTGTACAATATATAGATATATTAAGGCATCATACTGTATGCCATAAATATATATAATTTGTCTTTCATTAAAAATAAATACATCATATATATAATACTCTGGCAGAAATTATTAATACAGAAACTTTCTTTTGTATAATAGCTTGTATACATAAGTAGACAAACATGAAATGTAGATTTCAGGAGCATGCAAGATTTAAATGACATTCAATAGACTACCTTAATGAGCATTTTTTACTCAACTTTATCATTTGTATCAATTTTATCTACCTTCAGCATCTGCATTTATCAGATGTATGTAACCATTAACAATATACCTCTGATATTCAACCTATAAATTAATCTGGTTTTGCTCACAGTTTTGAAGTTTCCAGCTCATGATCTTTGGGACCTGATGATTTGGCCCTGTGGGGAGACAGCATGTCATGGAAGGGTCAGGTAAAACCATTTACATCCTGATTAAGGAGCACAAAGAAGGAACTGGAGACCTGAATTTCCTTCATGGCCATGGCTCCAGTTATTTAAGGAATCCCACAGGGACTACCTTCTGAAGATTCCACCATCATTCAATACTACCACCCTGTGGGTGAAGCCTACATATGAACGTGGGGGACCAGTTATCCAAAACATACCAACAACTCAATTATTTGACGTCTGAAAATTCTGGGAAAACTATACAGATAATATAGCAAAAATTGAGATCTAATATTTAAGGAAACTCTACGAAATTTGTTCATGTTTTGTACTCTATAAATATTTTGAGTTATATTATATTACATAAGAAAAACTAACCATATGTAATTGAATTACTATGTATAACTAACACAAGATTTGTGGGAATAATGAGTTTAAAAGACTATGTCTATCTGAAATAAATAAATCTCAATACTTAGCAAATTTAATCTTATGATATAAAGCATTTATATTTATGTATATACAGTGGTATGTTTGTTCACAAATGCTTCTGTTCTCACAGACAGACAGAAGCATTAGGAAAACATTTGCTTACGTTCACAAACTCTCCTTTGAGTGACAAACATGACTGAAGCCATCTTCCCTGAACAAATATGAAAAGGGCCATCTTCCCCGGAATTGTGGAATGAATAAATTTCTTAACCACGGTACCACTGCATATAATATGTGCGATAGTGTAAGGTATAGTCCATTTTAGTTAAGAAAATTACAGATCCATTATTTTTTCCATAATATATTATTATTAACTATTTCACTAGATAGACTATTACATTTTTATAAGGTTAAAAATAACACACAAATGATCTTTTGCATAAATAACTTCAATCAAAACTTCAATCATATATATGATCTAAGTATCTTAAAGATTAATTTTTCCAGTTTTGTTCATCATGATTAATTTTTCTTCTCTATTGTCATTGAAAACATTGGCTAAATATATAGACTATTAAAAGTCCAAATAATAACATGTATAAAATTATTTGACCTGATAAACAGACAAGTAATATACTTGTAATATTAGTAGAAATAAAGTATGCTTTCTATTTTTCTAGTATGAATTGAAATAATTAAATCAGTATAATTACATCATAATATTTAGTCTCAGAACATTTAAAATCTTTGGCCTTTTAATTATGGGAGCATTAGTACTGTGTAGATTTTTCTTTATCTTTTATGTGACAAAATGGATGCCAGCCATTTGGTTTAAATATTTTACTCTTTTAATTTTCAAAAATTAATTCATCATAATTAAAATGTCTGTGACCATTTTGTTTGTATTTTGTAGAACTCACATAAATTTGTATTTGTTAGTATTAAATCTGAGAGTCGCTTTCTCTTAGTGCATAACTTAAAACATTCAGGTATACAATCTTATTATTTCCTTCTGAACTATATAAGTTTTAATTTTGTTACATTTTTGCTTACTTTTTAAAATGAAAAATATGTCTAACTCTTTTCCTCTTTGTTTTTCTATTGGTATTGATTTGTTTCTATAGTCTTTTCCAAAGTATATATCCTTTTTTACTTGTTTTAAAAGCAAATATACAGTGATGGCATATTTTACATATTTACCTAAGTATGAGCTCAAGTAAGATATGATATATGACTTCCATGAACTCATTATATGTGCCTATTGGATGAATAAATTTAATTTCAAATATAAACCTAGCCTTTCCACCTTGTCTTTATGTTGGAATATTCTAGGAATTTAGAAATTTGTTAAATGTTTTTATTTTTTGTTTTATATTTTAATGACTATTAGCATATTATAGCTATTTTTGTAAAATATATTTTAATATTTGTCAACTGCCACAAGTTTGATATTTGGCTCTCTTATTTAAATTCAATATATTGGTGTATATCTCATAGCATACAAATATATTTATCAAAATATTATATAGGTAGTATATTTATGATATCTTTTTTCTTTGTATGTGCTTTGTTGCTTTAAACATATATATATTTCATATATATATTCATATGCACAAAATCTTTGCTGGCTGTTGTGATTTTTCTCATAATTTTTTCCTTAATTTTCTGTAGAAATAATTTCATGTTCTTGTATTTTATGAGGTAGAATAACTCGAGCTGTGTTAGTGGACGCTACACATTTACATATATTAGATGTGTGATGCTGTAATTAACATGAAAATGCAGATATCTCTTCACATCAGAGGGTTGTTATCAAAAGCTTTTGTAGGGGCTGGGGATTTAGCTCAGTGGTTGGGTGGCCTGTCTTGTAAGCACAAGGATCTGAGTTCGATCCCCAGTACCAAAAAAAAAAAAAAGGAAAGAAAAAAAGACATTTTGTAAATGCTGCTCTTAGATACAGTATGTGATGAGTTTCAGCATTCTTGGGCTCAGCTTGTTCGTTTTGAGCTATGGTTAAGACATGGTATATTTTAAACTGCCATAAATTATGGATTATCAATACATTAACATGAGATTTTGTAAATTTCAATGGAATTGCTAAATCTTACCACTGTGGATTCCATCTTTTTAAGATGAATTGAGATATAATTTTAAAAATAAATATTTTAAATGGATTAGGGCATTGAAGCAGGCATGACATCACAACTAAAGACACTTATGAAAGACTTACAAAACTGCTTCAAAAAGTGTCGGGAATGATGGGATAAGTATATTCAAAACAAGTGGAAGTATCTTGAAAGGCATTAAAGGCAACGTGTCTTTTAAAGTAACAATTTTTTTTTTTTTTTTTTTGTACTGGGGATCGAACTCTGGTCCTTGCGCTTGCGAGGCAGGCCACCCAACCGCTGAGCTAAATCCCCGGCTATAATAAATTTTTTAAATTAAACATTCATCATTAGTGTTTGTTTGTTTGTTTGTTTGTTGAGACAGAGTCTCACTACGTAGTTGAGACTGACCTGGAACTCACTGGGTAGCCCAGGCTGGTCTCAAACTCACAGAGATCCTTCTGCCTCAGCCTCCTGAGTGCTGGGATTACAGGCGTGCGCCACCACGCTCACCTCATCATTACGTTTGATAATGCCTGGTATATGCAGAAAGCAGATTCCTGGTTCATATGTTTTTTTATGTTAAGGAAACTTTCATATAGTTTTCCATAATGGTAGCACAAATTTATAGTTCTAACAACAGTTCATGTGTGGTTTTTTTTCCCCATTTCTTGCCCAATATGTGCTATCTTTAATCTTTTTGATAGTAGCCATTCTTACTGGAGTGAATTTATTCCTCATTTCGGTATTAATTTGCATTTCCCTGATGAGTAGTGACGTTAATCAGCTTTTCTTGTATTTGTTAACTATTTGTATGTCCTTTTGGAAAAATTTCTATTATATTTGATCACTTTTAAATTGAGTTATTTCACTGTTGAGTGATACGAGTTACTAACACATTTTGGATGATGCAAGATAATATGATGCAAGCTAATAAGAACAAAGGAAAGACATAGAAACAAGAGCAATTTTAGAGAGTAAGCGGGGTCTGGGCCCAGTCCATTCTGCTTTGGGCCACAAAGACCAAAAAAACCAAGAACACTCCATGTTTATTCATTACAATCACGGGAAGAAGCAGAGCCGAGTATGCTTTGGTACACTTGGCGACAGTGGGTATTGGAGGCTGGGCTATAAAAGGGAGTCACTTGCACATCTTGCTATAGAGAAAAAAAATGGGTAATTCAGAGGAAAGTAATTTAATTGAGCTCAGGCTGACCTTGGCTGGAAGTCAACTCAGCAAGGCCCTGCCACTTCACAGACCAGGACTTAGGTCTTGTCGGCAGCCATTAGCAGAGGAGCTACATTTGCCTAACTCTGCTATATGACATGTCCATTTGAGTCACGTAAGGCTTCAGTAGGACTCCTAACATAATACAGCCAAATTAGCGGGGAGCAAGAAGCTTGCGCCACTTATAGCCTGCTGATAGTGTGCAAGGATGGCATCTACACTTCTCATCTATACCTTTTAGGAACTAAACTAATTTTGACAAAAATAAGTAATGTTTTATGTTCTAAATCAGAGAGATCGAAATTAGATCTTTAAAATAGAAATATTTGAATATGTATGGTAGGTTCTAAAATATCCAGTAAAGAAAATTAAATTTTACAAAGTGCATAATTCTTTCAGAATTACAATAGTCTTTTGCCTTGAAATTATTATTTTGTCAATAGAATGGGAAAAAAATTGTATAACAGTTACCATAATTGCAATTGGAACATATTCCAGTATTTGCTAGTTATTAAAAATGCTATCTTAATAATGAATACTGTGTTATTTATTAAAACAATGACAACTTTTCAAATCATTGTCATGAATCTGTTTATAGTGCATATTTCTTCCTTGCCTAAAGTTATATTCTTATGCAAATATCCTAACACAATAGAAATTTTATTTAAAGTATGTGAGAAGAATTTGTCAGGGAATGAAGTGGAATTCATCAAAATCTAGTGTTAAGCAATTAACAACTTATAAAAAACTCTGAGTTTTGGATAAAATAAAATGTTGTTATGCTAAATATTCAGAGATACAGCTCTCAAATGATATAAAAATGTCTTTGGTTATGCAACTACTGAGACACAGAGGTTATATATAATATACTTCAAGATATAAAGTATGAAATAAGATTCAAATTCAAGCAACCTAAATTCACTATGATGTGTTTAAATCTAGAAGTACAATTTTCAATAGCCATTATAACAATAAAAATGTGGTAATTTAATGTTTCAACTAATCTTATATATCTCAAACTATGTGTATGTAGTTTAAATAAATGGTTAAGCATGATTTGATAGTAAATATATAATGTATCAAAAAAAGTTGAAAAAAGAAAAAGTATAAAGAGACATGAGTTGAAGTTGTAGTATTATCTGAGGATGCTTAATTATAGTAGAATAAAATTATGAGGTTTTGAAGCATTATGGAATCATTAATAAAGCTCAGAATAAATTAGTTGAGAAGAGTTTTCTTTACATTGTATTTTTCAACAGTCTCTCTGGTCAAAAACAAAATAGAAAAAACAACAACTATAACAACACAATACCTCAGGGCCAACAGAAAACGTAACTTCTCTGTAGCTCTTGATTGCAATACAATAGACCTTAAGTATTCAATGAACTGATACTAGACCATATTTGTATATATTTTATATCAAATCACTATGTGACTTCAAATTGTACCCCTGTACCAACTCTGTCATAAAGAAGCCAACAAACAACAAACAAAACAACCTGTAAATCAGAATGTCTATGATTTGAGGAGGCATATCAAGGTCTCTTGGTAATGCCTCTCCAAAGACAGAACAGATTGAACAACTATTTACATACCAGCACAAGAGGTAAGGAAATCATACAAGAGATCACAGTGCTTGCTTTTAGTATAGTAAAATGAAAACACACTGAAGAAGGCAGAAAGAAAATATTGCTCCTTTATCCTCTTCCCCTAACTCTTAGAATCCCAGCATGGAGATGTCGCCCTCTAGAAGGGAGAACATGTGGTTCTAGATTTATAGCCCAGGATCAGGCCTGCCAAGGTGAAACCCAACGCTGAGCAAAGTCCCATGACCCTGACTGTCAGCCTGCTGAGTGAATCAGCGGAACTGCATTAGGCCAAGTGACAAGCAGGCTTCCTCACTACCCCTTCAATACTGGAGCTGGGAGGAAGACTTCACTTATTTGGGATCCGGGAAGAGAAGTAAGCATATGGTTTTTCCTCAGAACCCAATTCCAATCCCACTATATCCAGTAGTAAGAAGTGCTCCAGATGTAGGCCAAAGCTCATGGACAAACCTTGAGACAAGCTCTGACAACGGCAAACTGCTTACCTAAAGGATAAACCTGAGTTTCATCTGCATCAGTCCCAACACTATAATGACCTTGGGATACAGTTGCACTCTTCACACTCTGAAGGACCCTTCAGCTAGGTGACTATGGTGTTATGCAAATTAGCACTGTCGGAGGTCAAGCGTCTATCCCCGCCACTTATTCCCAATCACAGCTTTTACCAGACCAGTGCACTCAAATGGGGTTCTAGAACTATTCTGCCACCACAGGGATCTGTGTCCCACTGGGACAGACTCATGTTTAATCCAGCATCACTGCTGACTGCAACATCAACCTCATCCCTCCCCACACCCCAGACTCATGGTCTTTGTGGCCATGAGAATCACGCATGATACAGCACCACTCTATGTTGCATAGAGTCTGCTTTTACCATTGCTACCCCAAACAGCAGAGCATGGTGCAAGAAGCCATTTGCTAAGAATAGGAGAGGGTAATAATCACAAGACTTCCCTGGAAGTTAGTAGTGGGCTTGTAAAACCTAAAAGCAGGTAGATCTAAAGGGCCCCGCCTCTAACCTGCCTATGGATAAAGCATCCAAAACAACTTCAGTGACAGAGAAAAACATACAGCCACGTCTACCAGATTTCTATTCGAGTTAGTACCACCTAACCCAATGTTGTGCAGTTTGAATGCCCTGTGAACTCAGAGTGTGACTCAGCATGGTGGATTTTGTGACCACGGGTATGATGCAAGGGCCTGGGGCTGATTTGTATATAGTGACACTGGCCTAAATGAAGTAGAATTCTGCAGAGTCTGACTATACACCACTAACTGGGAACAAGTTCTCTGGGCCAAATCTGGACCCAAAGAGAGGCTAGTATAAACACACTCTTCTTTTTGGGAACTCTCCTATTCTTTCTGAACAATATACTAACAGAGTATTTGACACAAACCTATATTTGTATTGACCTTTTGTACTGAAACAGTAATGACACATCAATAGTAGTCATCCAGCAAACCTGGACCTGAATGCCATCTAATGCCAACACAGTAGAAGTAACTAGAGGACCTGAGGAAAACAATAGCTTGCTTGTAATTTGCCTGATACCACAGGGACAAATAAAGCTATATTAGACTGTGATAAATAACACATAAACAAATCATACCCTGACCTGAGGATATCATATGCTAGTAAGCTTCAAGAAAGAGCTTTAAGGAAAACTAGTATTCAAAATAAGGTGCCAGAAATTGAGCAAGCAGTAATCACTATGGGGGAGTTCTCAGAATACTTAAAACAGCTGCTTAAGAAAACTCAATGAATTTGATGAAAATACAGATAAATCTTTTAATACTTAGCAAGAACCTTAATAAAGATATAGAAGCAATTATGAAAAAATCAAATAAAAATTCTTGAACTGAAAAATAGCATCAATGAAATTTTAAAAAATATAAAGGATATCAATAGCAAGACTAATCAACTAAAGAAAGTATTAGTGAACTTGAAGACAGGTTATTTGAAAATTTGGAGAAGAAAATGGATAAAAGAATGGAGAGAAATGAAAAAAGTTTATGGAAGCATTGAGAGAATATTAAAAGAGCAAATATTCAGGTTATTGGGATTCAAGATTGGAAATGTCAAAAATGTAGAAAGCTTATTTAAACAAATAATAAAAAGAGAAATTTGAAACCTAGAGGAGGATATAAATGTCCAGGTACAGGAAAGTCAAGGTCATTAGCCAAATTTAACTCAGAAATGCCTACCCATGACATTTTATAATCAAATTCTCACAGATGAAAGATAAAGAGGTTTTTTGAGATGTAAGAGAAAATAAATGAAACATAGAGATGACACAATTTTCCTGACAGCTGACTTCTCAGCAGAAACTTTATATTCAGGAGAGTAACATGAGATTTTTAAAGTGACGAAGAAAAAGAACTCTCAATTGAGCACAATGCAAGATAGACTTTGACAGTTAATAATTACCTTGAATGACAATGGAATACATTTTTCAATAGTTCTAATTGTTGAGACAAAATACCCAACATCAAAAATTAAAGGGGAAAGGTTTTATTTAGCTCAAAATTTATAAAGGTTCCGGTCCATAATAAGTTGGCTCCAACACAGAGTGGCATGTGACACAGGAGCATTGCAGAGAAAAAAAACAGTCCCTGTGGCCCACAAAGTAGCAAAAGCAACAAGGGAAGGTGGAGAGACAATAGCTCATGGCTGACCAAAGGGGGTCTAATTAATGCAAATTCTTTGGGACCAACATTGCCCTCATACTAAAACCAGATAAAGACACAACAGCAACAAAGATACACATAACCAATATCCTTGATGAACATAAACACATAGATCCTTAACAAAATATCAGTGAACAGATTCCAACAGTACATATAAAAGATTATTCACTATGATCAAGTAAGATTCATTCAATGTTACAAAAAAGTTTCAACATATGTAAATCAATAGAATAATGTGAAAAAACATAGGTAATCTCAATTGATGCAGAAAAGACTTTTGATAAAGTTGAACGTCCATTTATGATTTTTAAAAACATGAACAAATTAGACATGCAAAGAATGTACCTCAACCTAATAAAGACCATCTATAGTAAGTAAACAGCTGATATTACACTGGATGGGGAAAAATCTGAGCATTTCTTTCTAAGATCTGGAAGAAGACAAGGAAACATTTTTTCCAATTTTGTTCAACATAGTCACTAGCTTTTTAATTTCTATTTCTGGTTTCTCATATGAAAAATCATGTAGCATTTAACCTTCTGTGTCTAATTTATTTCACTTAGCGTTATGGTCTCAAGGTACACATATTTTCCTAAAAATGACTCAAATTGATCCTTCTTTATGTAGGAATGGAACTATTGTGTGTAAATATCACATTTTATTTGTGCATCCATCTGCTGATGGATGTACAAACTGCTTCCAAGATTCAGCTATTATGAGTTATGCTTCTGTAAATATGGGTATGCAGGGATCACTGTTATATGATGTCTTTTACTCATTCAGAAAAATACCTATAGGCAAATAGCTAAATTATAAAGAACTTCTATTTTTAATTTTTTGAGGAATCTTCATATGTATTTCCATAATGGTTATACTAGTTTACATTTCCATTAAAATGCCTAATGATTTTTTTTCTTGCAGCCTTGCCAACATTTGTTATTATTTAATTTCTTGATAACAGCTATTCCTTCTAGAGTGAGATGGAATATCCTTATTGTTTTAATTTGCATATCTATCATGGCCAAAGATGTTGAATTTTTTTGTATACTTATTGTCAATGGAACAAAGTGGGAAATGTAGAAATTACCCAGGTACATTCAGCCATGTAATCTTTGACAAAGTGGCCAAAAACATACTCTAAGGAAAGATAGCCTCTTTATCAAATAGTACTGGGAATACTGGTTATCCACCTGCAGAAAATTGAATACAGACAGGCATCTTTCACCATGCACTTAACTAAAATCAAAATATATCAAAGATCTAAATGTTAAAACACGACTCTTACTCTGCTGGAAGATAATATAGGTAAAATTCTTGCAGACATAGCATGGGCAAAGACTTTCTGAACAGAACACTAGTTTTGCAAGAGATAACATCCAGAATCAATAAATAGCTCCTATCAAGTTAAAAAACCTTCTGTACAACAAAGGAAACAACAGAGTGAACAGACAACCTACAGAATGGGAAAAATATCTTGCCAGCTCTTCCCCAGAGAGAGGATTAATATCTGGAACCTAGAAAGGTTTCACAAAAATAAAAAGACCCAACCAAAAAAT
>NW_022900932.1:24155811-24191161 GCF_012274545.1 Fukomys damarensis
AAAAAAAAAAAAAAAAAAAGTCTAGCTAACTGATTTTTGAAAAAAGTGCTAAGTACATACTTTGGAGAAAGAGCAATCTTTTTAGTATATTGTGTTGGGAAAACTGAATATCCACATGCAAAAGAAAGAAGCTAGACTCCTAACTCTCTCATAAGTTTCAAAGATTAAGTCAAAATCGATGAAAGCCTTAATTATAAGACTCCAAATTATCAAATGTTTTAGAATTTTGGAAGGAGAAATAATTCTTTGGAAAAGACACCAAAACAGGAAATACATGTCAAAATAGACAAATGGGCCTATAGGATGCTAACAACTTGCGCATTAAGGAAATATTCAATTGACTACAGAGACAACCTACAGAACAATAAAGGGTGGAAATTCTTGCAATAGCTATATTGAACAAGGGATTGGAATACAGAGAAATCCAAGAGCTCAACAGAAAAAAACATCTAAATAAACATTTATCTAAAGAAGACATACAAATGGCTAACTACTACCAAAAAAGATGTTCACCACCTTTAGAGAAGAGCGGGGTGAAGGGAGGGCAGGGGCAAGGGGAAAAAATGCGAACCAAGACCTGTCATGTAAAGGTACAGGATCCCAATGATGAATGTAACTGTACTGTATCCCTAAGATGTACCAGTAAACTCAATTAAATCTGAAAAAACAAGATGTTCAAATCACTACTCATCAGAAAAATTCAAATCCAAACCAGAAAGGGAAATCAGCTACCCAGTTAAGAAGAAGAACAGGTAAGGAGGGAAAAGGGCATGAAAATAATTAAGCTGTGTTCTGTACGTGCTTTACCTCCCCAAGACTAATGTAGTCATTACCTACTGCGAACACATCTAATGAAAATTGAAAAAAAAAAAAAAAGAATGACTACTATCAAAAAGACTAAACATAAGCTCTTGTGAAGAAGTGGTAAAAAGGGGACACTTTTAAACTTTTTGTGAGAATATAAATTTGTACAGTCATTTTGGACACACTCATAGAGTTTCCTCATGAAATTAAACATAGAAACAGAACTACCTGATCCAGCAATTCTATTACCGGGTATATATCCAAAAGAAGTAAAATCAGTATGTCAAAGAGACACATAAATTCTCATGTTCATTTCAGCACTATTCACAGTCTCAAAACAGAAAAAACTTAAATGTTTCACTAACTGGTGAAAAGATACAGAAAATATGTACATATACACAGTGAAATGTTAGTTAACTTTTAAAAAAACTGAAATCCTGGACAAAAATAGAGATTATTACATCAAGTGAAAAAGACGGACAGAAAGACAAGCACCATATGATCTCACTAAGTTTATCTCATAGAGGTTAAAGACTAGAATGGTACTATCAAAGGCTAGATACAATGTTTGTGTGTTTTTGTGTGTGTGTGTTTGTGTGTGTGTATAAGATCAACAGTTGCTGAGAAGACAGTTGTATAGGCACACATACTTCCAGTGTGCTATTGTCCAGAATAGTGAGCATAGAAATCATGTGGGTGTGATGTATTTGAAAAAAGTAGAAGAAAGAACTTTGAAAGTTTTCACAACAAAGAAATGTAAATGTTTGATGAGATAACTATGTTTAACCTGATTTAAGCATTACACAATATATACATGTACTGAGCATTACATGATACCCCATTCACACATGCAATTTTTGTGTTTTTATGTAGTAGCTAAAAATTTAACAAAATGAAATTAGAAAGGACAACTATAATTTATATGTGGCAAAATAAAATACAAAGATATTTGTCTTCATGTAAAATTTGTGATGATAGATTTACCTGTTACCAACGCTTCAGGTAAAATAAATTATTCTTTAAACAATTACTAGGCTATTATTCACACATGCAATTTTTGTGTTTTTATGTAGTAGCTAAAAATTTAACAAAATGAAATTAGAAAGGACAACTATAATTTATATGTGGCAAAATAAAATACAAAGATATTTGTCTTCATGTAAAATTTGTGATGATAGATTTACCTGTTACCAACGCTTCAGGTAAAATAAATTATTCTTTAAACAATTACTAGACTATTTGTGTGTGTGTGTGTGTGTGTGTGGTACCGGGGATCGAACTCAGGTTCTTGCGCTTGCGAGGCAGGCCACCGAACCACTGAGCTAAATCCCCAACCCTACTAGGCTATCTAAAAGCAAATAAAATACTTTCATACTGAACTATAGATATAAATTTAATGTAATTGATGTGTACAAAATTTATTATTTATAAAATGTTCTGAGGCTTGCAACTGGCATCTGAAGTTTCAAGGGGAACGTTATGAAGGCTGAGGCCTCAACATGTGGTAGGAGACACTATCTCCAGGTAGATGATGTCAAAACTGGATTAGAAAACAGTAAGTTGTGTCTGTTTCTACAGTTCCTTACTGGTTGTACGGGGGAAGAAATTTCTACCTTGCTCATGACAAAAGTGATCACATTATCAGTAGATCACAGGAGAAATGGTCTGAGTTTGAGTTTGGGGATTGTTTTTCTGAGATATATTCTCTTTGATACAATTACTAAAACTCTGAAACCTCTTTACTTTCATCACCTACAAAATGAGTATAACCAATTTTATTTGAGTTATACCGGTAAATATTTAAAATAATTTAAACATAATTGGGAAAATATCTGACTCCTTGGAAATTCTAAATTAATGGTACACATAATCATGTTAATAGCAACTGAAAACAAGTTAAGTACTCTGGAAGTTTTAAGTACTGTACTTTTAATTCATTTTTATACACATGTACTTTTTATTATCTATTTTCTTTTCTGTAATTAAATTATATTCTTACCAATTTTTATGTTTCTTAAGATTATGACTTCTGTAATAACTTTGCATGCAAACTTCTTTATAATTACCCTTTTACCTATTCTGTTGAAAAATGCTCATATCATATTTTGTTTTTATCAGATTGATGATTATAAAATAGAGGAAGATTACTAATTTTAAATATCACATAACATCAAAGTTTAGTAATGTTGACCAAGAGCAGATGGGGTGGAAGTGTGTCTTTTGATCTGGAAGTTAGGGTGGGATTTCAACTTGATTGACTTTGAGATTCACACTGGAAAATGGTGGTGTACACCTCTAGGTCCATTTGGGTGGATGACAGAGGCACAGAAATGAGATTTCTGTTCCCATGTCCCTTCCTCTCTGGCCCTCTTCTCCTGCTCTGTTTCCTGGCAGCCACAAACTAAGCCTCTTTACTCCACCATGATGACTTTATTTAGAAAAGTTTTTAATAGACAGAGGCTGAATCACAGCCCCCTTCCTTCATCCCAAGCCAGGTTGTCTTTCACTGCTGCTGATGAGGGTGCAAATAATTTTCTGAGGGTTGGAGGGTGAGAGGGGTGAGTCGCGTACTAGGTTTCAGCTCCTTAAATCTCTCCCTTATATAGATTCAATAGTATAAGACAGCTTGGATGATTGACACAGCATTCTGAGTTCTTGCTCCAGGGAAGAAAAACAAAGCTGCTCAAAGAGGTACTCAAAGGATACAGACTTTAGGACTCAAAGGATAAGTCTATACTCATGACCTGCATGAAATTCCAGCACTTTTTATCATGGGAAAGTGGAATAGGGACTGTTTTCCAGTTGAACATCTGTCCTGGAACAAACACAAACTGCCCTAGTCCTGCAGGCAGGTTTGAGAACAGTAGATATAGATTATGCAAACTGAAGAGCTAAAGCAGTTTGAACTTGAGCCTTAAGTCATGTAGGCTCACAGTAGGACTACACAGCCCTGCAGGAGATCATGACTCCCATTCCCACCTCTCTGATCTCATAGGGTAGATGTGATAAAGATTTTCTCCACCTCCCAGTGATCAATTTTCTAGAAGTCCCAGTCCACCGGCAGACTTCCAAAAACGCCTGTTTGCCTTGTTTACACGTGCTTGTGGCACAGATGTTGGAGGTCTGTCTCCTAGGACTGGTTGAAATGAGAGATTCTGAGAAAACAATAATAGTGATCCTCTGGAAATAAGTTGTCTATGGCACTAGACACAGCTGAGGTGTATCTTAAGTCAAGAACTGACACTATGATTTCAAAACACTTTGAGTAAGTATTATAAAGAGATTATATATTCATTGAGGAGTAGTTGTGCGGGGGAGGCAATCACAGTGTGGTAAGATAGGGATGTAGCATCACAATATCTGAATTTCATGAGAGAAATAATAACATGTAGTGTGGATTGAATTCTTATCACAAGTCTTTTGCTTTTACCTAGTAATTTTTAATCTTTTAACTTTCATTTTACAGATGAGAATAAGAAGACTTAAAGAGTTAACTAGCTTGTAAAATTCCCAGGTACCCTAAGCAAATGGGATTTCTGCAGTGGAAATCCGGTTTCTGAACCTGAGGTTTTTTTTGTTTTTTTTTTTTTTTTCAAAATTTCTGTGTTGAAATCCTCAGAATATGAAATACCTCAGAATATGACTGTATTTGGTTTGAAGGTAGAGTATTTAGAGAGATAAAATGAGGACATTGGAGCATGTTTTAATCTACTAAGACATGTCTTTGTAGGAAGAGAGAACTAGAACACATCATTAGATAATATGAACAAATATAGGTCCTACAAGTTAATGAAAGAGGTCTCAAAAAGAAATCAATTTGATTAGTACCTTGTTCTTAGACTTTTACTTTCCAGAAATGAGAAATTTTTGTATTTAATCCATGCTGTCTGTGGTACACTTTCATGTCATATAACCAATATGTTTGTGACTCTCCATCTGACTTTATAAATACTTAAAAACAAATTTAATTGAATATGGAAATTACTTTGCCTATTCCTTCACAATAGAGGATTCAAAATGTGTAACTATATCAAAATATACAAGTTAGTGAATGAGTAAATGAATGAATAGTAGTATAAATAAGTTACAAAATTCTGACAAGCCCCAGAGCTATAGGGAACATTGCTTTCTGAACTGTTCTGAGGTGCTAATGTTACATTAGAGAATCAAACTGCTCTCTGCCTGAGGATAAAAGGAATTAAATTTCCAAGGTATGTTTATACGCTAATAAGCAGATAGAATTTGGGATGAAAATGACTGGATTTTGATTTACATTCATTCAATAACTATTTGACTGGCTAATTCACTTAAGGTCCTTTTTATATTAAATTAATAAAATATTTTACCAGCTTGACAAGAAAAATCAATGAGAAAATGTAAACTGTAGGCTGAATATTTTCTATTGTTGCTATTATTAGCAATCTATGTGTAGATAGTGTCTGAAAATTATTTAGTGTCTAAATAATTGTTATCTATTATTATAATAATTATTAGACAATGTAGTGAGTAAGAAAAGAACTCTGCTATTGAACAGATGCCTGTTTGAACTGGACTTTAGGAAACTTTTAACTCAATTTCCTCCTTTTCTAAAGGGACAAAATGGGAAGAGTTGAATCACTCGAACAAGGATCAAAAACTTACCTAATCTATTTTCTAGTCAAGCATTGATTTTAATAAATCAAGTTGCTTTCTTAATCTGCAATGATATTTTTTAACTTAGAAACTATAAAACACTGTTCATTTCATCTGTAAGTTCTGACTCACAAATGATGTATAATCTATATTTGTTGAGCTCAATTGATTTTGTTAAAATGGATGATCCCAGAATGTATGAATGTAGTATATTTCAAATCTAAGTTTATTTGTCAGAGAACCAGTTAACTCCTGAGGTGATAGATTTTTCTTTGCTTATTGGAGGGAAATATATTCTAATAGTATGATTTGCATAGAAAGTAGTTAATTCAAGGAGACTTGGGAAGTCACAATGCATTGAGTAACTGGTAGAGGCACAATGTTTCAGGGCACTTCGGAAGAGCAAGGAAGAGTCAGGAAAACCCAGTTAACAAAAACTACCAAAATCACATTTTTTTTTTTTTTTGCCTGTATTGTGTGAACTTAAATTAAGGGAATACTGGAGTGCTGAGAGCTGAATTTATCCTCTTAATGGCACAGTTATAGAAGGCACAGGTTTACCAGGTGAAGGATGTATATCAAAATTCTTGAGAAAAATTAGCTTCAAGTTTTTGAGAAACACTTATCCTGGGTCTCTTGTGTGTGTGTCACTCTGTGTTGGCATTGCTAAAACTAGTGTCATATTCAGTTTTTGCTAGGAGGAGTCAGAATACTCAATGTAGTAACACATTAGCAGCTATAATTTATTATAGTGAAATGAAACAAAACATCCTCTGCATAGAACATACCAAAATTTCTGACTGTCAGAAAGAAAGAAAATGCAGGTAATCTGGATACAGTAATATTGTCTTATAACTTTGGGAGATTTTGTATAGCTATGCAGCAATCATATTCTCAGATCCCAGCCAAAGATCATTGTTGCAGCTAATAAGACCTTTCCAAGACCTGCTGTATTAACCCTTTTCTGTGAAATCACAAACACTATCATTCCTAATCATCTTTTAAAGATATTTTTATAGCAAACACCTTGGAAGATAGAAATTTGCCCCCCACACTCTGGCAAAGTTTCAATTGATTGTCTTATAAATTATTAGAAAAGACTAGGATTTCCTAAGTTTGGGATCCTTAGCTGGGATAGAGGATATATTTAGCATCCATGGTGATCAACTCACATTACCACTAAGGAACTTGGAGAACAAAAATAAACCACAGGAGCATGAACTTCATGATCCTGCTTTTCTGTGAGTACAAAAGAAAAACGTATTCTGTGACCCATGAGCTTGCCATCTTTTACCAGCGTCCA
This sequence comes from Fukomys damarensis, assembly GCF_012274545.1. Classification (NCBI taxonomy): domain Eukaryota; kingdom Metazoa; phylum Chordata; class Mammalia; order Rodentia; family Bathyergidae; genus Fukomys; species Fukomys damarensis. Next base: position 24,162,551 of record NW_022900932.1, read on the forward strand.
CAAAAATGTCTGGAGCTCAAATATTAGCCTGTTAACCTCAAAACCGTATATATCCTGATATAATTCATATTAGTATTAACCGGGGATCAGTGGTAAAAGTGGAGTTAATTGCAATGAAATAATTGGGGTTCAGGGAACTAATCTAGTTTGAAGCTGGCCACTGAAAGTGATCAAATACAAAGCACTGTTCAATTAAATCAATGTGGTTAAACACGTATGTCATTCACTGTAGAAATAGATGGCTGCAGGATTCAGCTTATAAATAAAGTGTTTAAGAAAGGCTGTGGCAGACGAGATTGAGTTGGGTCTGGAAGCTTTCCTTTAATCTGTTGTATTTTATTTGATATCTGAGGATAGATGAAGCTTTATCCTTCCTATGTTCCTAAGTACATCCTCCACAGTCATTGCATCATTTGAATTTTGCTGTTTTTCTTACAAATAAACATTGCAACTTATTTGTTTTTTCTGAAGTACTGTGTAAATGTAACAAACTATTAAGATTTAAGATTGATGACATTTGAAAACATGACACACCCGTTTAACTATGATCTAAAACAGGATGTGGAATTGTGCTGTCCTGTATAGTTAGTCCTCTTAATATGTGACCAGCTAGCCTGAACATTAAATGAACTAAAGTTAAAGAAAATTTAAAATGTAGTTTTTGACTTACTTTTCCAATTGCTAAGACAAAATACTGAACACCCAAAGTTAAAAAAGATTAAAAATTTAAAAATTATTGTAGCTCACAGTTTAGAAGTTTCATTTAATAGTTGGCTGGCTCCAAGGCAGGGTGGCAGGGCAGAGGGGCATCACACAGGAAAAACAGTTTACGGTAACAGAAAGCAAAGAGAGAAGCAAGGTATTGAAGGATCAACAGTGATGACACCAGCCCTCTTTCTGTCCCTTGTATTCTAATTTTAGTATATGTGCTGCCTAAGCACGCTGCTCTGTCACTTATACTCTATCCAGGGTGCTCACCTTTCGGGTAGGTAACACTCATATCTAGGATGGGGAACCCTTAATCCTAGCATGGCACCAGTAATACCAGCATCACATCCTTACTACCATCACCACACACACTAGATCCAGCCACCTCTGAAAAACACCACCTGTGATCCTGTGTGGCTTTGAAAAGACATTTAGATACAAGCCATAACACTATTTTAATTATACTAAGCAAAGTTTCAAGTTCTTAAATAGCTACTTGTCGATGATAGTCATGCTGACATAGAGCTATTAGACATATGGGATGCCTTGTATCTATAATTTTGTAGAAAGTGATAGAAAATACTTTTAAATTAATAACCAGTAACATTACAAAGTGGCTTCTTCTAGCCATAATGCTTTTGAAATCCATCCCTATTATTTTATATTTTTGAAGCACAACATTTATTGGTTCATATATACATAGTGATAACACTCATCATAAGGAATTTGCACCTGTAAGTGATATATCTTGGCTCATCTTTTTTCCTTATTCTTTTCATATGGTATGCTGTCTTCTAGTTTACCACAATTTAACAATTCCGCTGTTCATAAATGTTTACAGTGCTTCTAATTTTAGCTATAATGAATGTGGCTGTCATATCCTATGAAGTTCTTTTTTGTGAATATATATTTGTTTCAGTTCTCCTGAGAAAATACCTGGTGTGGGATTCTTTAATCATAGGATAAGTATAAATTTATCTCCTAAGAAACTACTACAAAAAAGCATGTGTAAAATATTATTTAGCAATGAAATATGAATTCACACCCACTGAAATGGGAGGCTTCACAATACAAAATGTTGATGAAGACGCATAGTAGGTAGAAAATTCAGTCATTGCTAGTAGGAGGATAAAATGACTTCTTTAAACAATAGTATATTATTGTGATTTAAATTGAATTTTCCTATTTATTGAACATATTGAACAGCTCTTCATATGTTAATTGTATATTTCTGGATCTTTTGTATATGTCTGTTCAATTATTTTGCACACTTAAAAGAATTAGTTATTTGTGTTTTAATTGTTAATTTGTAGGAGACCTTTATATATTTTGAATATGCTTCTTTTGTCAGATGTATTATTTCATATTATTTTTCAAGAGTTAAATCTATTTTTTTATGTATACTAGGGATTGGACTTGGGTCCTTGCATTTGCAAGGTAGACAGCAGAACCACTGAGCTAAATCCCTGTCCCACAAGAGTTAAATGTTCATTCATCCAAAAGGGTGTGGTTGAATTTCCATGAACTGTAGGAACCTGTGAAGCATCAGATTTAATTTTTTTAAGTAAGTCAAAATGTATCAGAAATTATGCTATAAGTACAATGTTTTTAAAAGTGATATTAGAGCCAAGAAAAGTCAACTGAAGCTCCTCTGTCCCAGAAATTTTAAAATCCTGGAAAAGAACACAAAGGAAAAACATACTCCAAAGCGTGTAATTATAAGATTTGACTTATTTAAATGTCTTTAGAACTTCTAAACTTGCCTGGCAAATAAAAGCATACATTTAAAAATGGAAAAGATAAAATTCAGTAATTATTTTTTTATAAAATCAAAGTTAATTATTCACTAATTGGCATATTTAAAAATATATCATGGACATCATGTGGAAGATTCCTGCTAATGTTAGAAAATTAAGTACAACAATAATAATAATGTTAATTTTTAGAAATGCTTTCTATTTGTTCTTACTTGTTTATGTATCAAATTTTTAATTAGTAAAATTACAAATCAAAAATAAGTCCTTTAGTTTTATTTTCATGCTACATAAAATACGTAGGACTTTAAAAGTATAAATGGCATTTGTAATTCAGTTTTGTTTTAAAATATCTCAGATGTGCTGGTCAAAGAGAAAGAGTATATAGTTGCAAAAATCTAGCCATTTTCTCTTCACATTTTACAAAGAACCAAAAGCTGTAGTTTTAGTTTGAGAATACTAAACATGGCCAAAGTACATGACTAATCAAAATGAATTGCTTATAACTCCCCCCCTTATGAACTTACCCCACTAAACACATCAGAAAATCTCTATGGATTTGATCTAATAGACATATCCATTATTATACACAATTCATCTGGCGTTGTTTGTAAGTTTCTACATTCCTATACCATTTATATTAAAATAAAACCACAGATGAATCAAAGATGACAGTATAACAGCCAAATATGTCCTTTTCTCTGCTAAATATTGAGCTAAGTGTAAATGGCGTACAAAGAAAAAATAAAAACTAAAAATCTGTTTTCAACTTCTTCAAACATTAATATATTCACACATATACACAATCATCCCAATAGGTACATATTTGTCATCTATTATAAGTATTTTCCTAAATGTACATGATGTCCCTTAACTGTTTTAATCTACCAACCAATATTGATATGAAAAATAATATTCTCCCATAGTTTGAATGTATCCCACAGTATAGAACTTTCAGGCTGCCAGGTTACCATATTTCCTGCATTCCTCATAAAAAGAAAAAACCCTTAAAACTCTCACTCTCAGAAATGGGCAATAGCAGATGGCAGATATCTCCTGTGTATGAAAATTGCTTCTTCTCAGGGAAGACATCTGATGAACGCTTTTATTCTAGTTTTAAGCTATGAAAAACAGAGCTACATTTGCAAAGAATATGGGGTTTTGAGTTTTTTACTTGTGAAATGGAACTTGATCTTAAGGATATGCAGAGATTTCTAACGGTGCTTTCTAGATACTGAAAACCCAGGATGTATTTAGAGTGAGATTCTTTTCTTTGGAGGTATTCAAGCAGAAACTGCAAGCCAATACTCCTAAGCCTTTCAAAAATCAATCCATGAAGCAGTCAGTTAAATTAGATGCCCTCTAAGGTCACTTCCAAGCTGTAGTTTCTATAATTCTACCAGTGTCCTTATTTTTACAGCTAAACATTTCATCAGCGCTGAGCATCTTCTAATACATTATTTTGGGGACAGGCGAGAAGACATATAAACTGAAGAGGATGCAGGGATAATTATTTTTCTTTAATCATTTACTTATTAATACTCAACTTTTTTGAGAACAAAATATCATTTTTGGAAATATCTATGTAATTTTCTTCAGAATATAAGTTATGCCTTTGTTACTTTCTCATCACTGAGAAACAGTACTTGACACCCACAAGTATAAAGAGGAAATGTTATTTTGTCTCAGCTTGTCAGCTCATAGTCTCAGCAGGCTTCAAGGCAGGGTGACGTGGCAGAAGAGAAACAGCTTGTAGTGTGGGAGCAGGGAGCAGAGAGTGGTCAAAGAAGATGGAATGAGATATGTTCTTCCAGGCCATGCTCCAAGTGACCCTCCTCGTGTTTTGATTGTTGCACACTTTTTGTCAGTTGAAAAACATATGCTCCTGTACCTCTATTGCATTCAGAGTAAGCAAATATAGTTATTCCTCCAGTATGTTCAGCTAGTTAATCAGTCAGAAAAGACCTTTAATTTTTGAAACTCTTAGAATTTGTGAGGATTGACTAAAGAAAAGGTTTCTGAGAGAGGTGACTCTGATTGCCCAAAGTGAAGCTGCAGAAATAGATTAAAAACATTCAGAAGGAAAAACAGCAGAAAGAAGCACAATTAGGTATTTCAAATAGGATTGCTGAAATAGATTCACTTTCAAAATATTATGCAGTCTTCTATTTTTCCAGTTACTGGTTAGAAAGATATTTTATAACGAACTCATCTTATCTTCACTTGTACACACTTTTTAAATTACAAGAACATTAACTTTCTAGAATAACAAAGTGAGAAAAATTTTAAAGACAAATCATTGGTTTCTACATAAGGATCAAAAAACTGCTATTATGGATAAATTCAAGAAAATTGAGAATATACTCTTCCTATATGCTTAGCGTAACATCGAACAAGCCATGACATTTTTATTATTGTTTTGCTCTTATTTAGAAAAAGGTTCACAGAAAAAAGTCAACCCGATTTTGTTTTGGTAGGATTCAAATGACAGTCTTATTCAACTTGCCTTTATGCTTACATATTCAATTTGTTTTTTCTCACTGTATGCTAGGGATATATTATTTTTCACTTAGGTTGACAGTAATACCTATACATTTTTATTTCTTTATGAAAATAGTAAACTACAGAAAGTCATAAATTCTCAATTTGTCTTTATCTCGCCAAGCTTTTCATATTATTTCTTTACTGCCATTCTAAATATCAGCTTCCTAACCCAACTATAATTATATATTTTGTTCTTTCAAAAATAATCTTGTTTACCACAAAAACTGTATCTCTCATGTTGATCAGCTTCCTGTTACTATGACAGATTACAGATTAATCTACATGATAAGAGAAACAGCTTACTTTAATTCACAGTTTTGGAAGGTCAGTTTTGACCCTATTCTTTTTGTGCCTGTTTTAAGGCAGCACATCATGGTGGGAGTGTGAATGGAGGAATTTTCTTGCCGCCTGGAAGCCTGAAAGGATGCAAATAGGAAATGGGGCTGAATCCTAACATTCCCTTCAGTGCTCTGCCCCATGTCAGAGTTTTCTCTTTGCTGAGGCTAAATATCTGACCCTCAAATTTAATGGAAGAAATGTTTATTTCAGCTCATAGTTTGTAGAAGTTTCAGACCATAGCCCGCTGGCTCCAATGCAGGGTGGGCATGGCGGAGGGGTATTACAGAGAAGAAACCGTCCATGTAAAAGGAGAGCAGACAGAAGGCAACAAAGCAGCAAACTGCCAGCAACAGCCCTCTTTCGGCCCTTTATATTCCATCTAGGCCTCCTGCCTTTAGGGTGGGTACACTCACATCCAGGTGAAGCACCCTTATTCCCAGCATCACACACCATAGATGCAGCCACCTCTGAAAAGCCCCACTTATGACCCCATAAGGCTTTGGGGGAATAACTGGATATAAGCCATAACACCCCAAGAACCCATACTCCCTCTTTACTTCCCCTCCTTCTTAAAGGTTCTACCACCTCCCAACAGCCACAGGCTGGGCACCAATCCTTAAACAGGTGGCCATTAAGAGAGTTCTACAAACCATAATGCCTCTAACCATGTGTATCATTATACACATATATTAGATTTATTCATGATCACAAGTAGTATGGTATTGTTGTGATACTGAGAGAAAACATAAAAACGATTGAATTTCTTACCAAAGTAAAAACTTCTCAAAGACAACTGCCATTTGTCTTCATACATCTCATGCTATTTACCAAATTTAATTGACCCTGTGGGTCATTCTAGTACTAGCTAATGGCTGAGAGGATATGCAAAAAATCCATTTTGTAAAATAAGAAAATAAGATTCATAAACTTTTCACAAAATTGTATTCACTGTATTTTCCTAATTCTTTATTCTGCTAGTACCTGATATAAGTTGCCGAATGCTACAGCTGGTGTTTGTATGTCTTGCAAAAGCATTATGCAAGACTGAAGTTTTTCCGAGGTGGCTAGATCTAGAGTGTGTACCCTGGAATCGATTCATAGTGTAATGCTAGGATCAGGGCGCCAGAATTAAGAGTGCGAGCACTGCCCACCCTACGTAGCCTGGATAAGATATAAGAGATAGAAAGAGCTGTGGCCATCCCTTGTTGCTTTGCTACCTTCTGCTCACCATAAATTGTTTCTCCTCTGTGTTTCCTGTCTGCTGAACCACTTTGCCTCAGAGATAGCTGATTATGGACTGAAACCTCTAAATAAGCCTTTCTCCCTAACTCTGAGCATGAAGTATTTTGTCTCAGCAATGAAAAAAGTAACTAAGACAAGGAGTTATAAAATGGACTGTTCTTAGGGTATTACTATGAATATTCCCGTCTATTTAATAATGCTGATGTTTCTGCTTATCAGAAGCTCTCAGCCTTAGATGTTATTTAGTATATGTCCAGTATTTTTCAACTGTTTGCTTCTGGAATACAAGGATTATAAGACTTTGCTTAATTTGTGCCTGTCATCGAGCTGTATACTATAAAGCATATACACTAACTAAACATGAATTGGATATAAAATTAAAATACAATGTATTTCATATTCTACACTAGAACATATCCATTGTTTACATTCAATATGCATATTTTGTCCATTTGACTGTGTGTTTACATGCATTTCAAAATAAAATATTATTAAAGTGTCTCAAAAATATTCTTAATTGTTTAGTCTTCAAGTAGCAGCATTCTGTTTACTCTCCCTTTTTGCTATTTAATATTGCAGCAAAATACACATGCCTTCCTAAAAATATTTGATCATAACTTGGAGGCCATTTTATTTATTCAAAATATAGATATTAATAGAAATATTAAATATCACTGATTCAAACCTAATGCAACACACATACAGTATGGACTTATGATTATGTATGTATCCACACATGTAGAGAGCAGTCTAAAAAAGCAGGTGTGCCTCATATAAACAAAAGATTGCAAGGCTTTTCATTGGAAGAGGTGTTTTCATATTCAAACTCATTTTAAAAATGATATTTTGATTAGTTTATTTTGTGGTTTTGTTGTGACTGTGAGCAAAATACCAGTATCCCTAAATATCCAAAATTGGATTCTTGAAGAAGGACAAATAATAAAACGAAGATATTAAAATATCCAGTCATTCCCAAGACCTGAAAAGTCTACGTATCTATACAATGGACTACTTCAGTGACACATATCTGTAAATATATCCAATTTCCTCTGCCCATGAGATATTATAAGAACTAGAAATGCCTGAATTACTCTAAAAATTTGAAATTCAGATTTTATTCATCTCAATTTAGTATTTACATAAAAATGCAAATTCAGATTGTTTTTCATGGCCAGCATTAGGGAATATGTTTCATCGTTTTCATATATTCAGTTGCTGAGGTTTTGCATTTATGGTGTGCTATTTCTTGATTTCCTTCATTAGATCTTTAAAAGATGGTTGCATCATATCTCTTGATTGAATTTCAGGCCTGACATTGACTTGTTCATTCACATAGGTTAGATTTACAAGATAAGATAATCACGGTACTAACCTTTAACACGGCTTAGATTTCTGGCCTTTCAAGAATGCCACAGAGTGTTCTGCAGTGTTATCTTCTTGATTTCTTTCCCTAGAATCTCCAAGTTATGATAAAATGAACAAACCCAATTACTAAAAAAGTTATGGTTATATACCGGTTAACTCAAAAAATAGTGAAATCAAATAATTTGGACTACTTCATAGGTTTGGCAATAAAGCAATTCTAGGTGATTAAATCAAAGAGTGGAAACTGAAGAATTTGCAGTTCCTTAGTAATATATGATGGTGAATACTTTTTCATATTCTTACTTGATCACCTGTATATCTTTTGGCCAGAGGTCTCTACTTGGATTATGTTGTCCATTTTTTAAAATTAGGATTGCTTGTTTTCTTGTTTTTGTATTTTAAGAGTCATTTGTATATTTTAAATGAGGCATTTATCAAGCAGGTGTTCCGCATACATTTATTTTTCCAAATCTGTGACTTAATCTCTTTTTTTTTACTTGTTTTTGTTTTCTTGTTTATTTTTGGTACTGGAGATCGAACTTGGGACCTCATGCTTGAAAGGCAGGCAGTGGCACCATTGAACTAAATCCCCGGCTGTGGCTTAATCTGTTAACAGTGCGTTTTTACAAAGGAGAAATTTTTAATTTCATTGAAGTCCCACTTATCACTTCTTTATTTCATGATATTTTGATGTTGCAGTTAGAAACTCTTCACCAATCCTAAAGTTTTCCTCTAATTTATTTTGTTTTAGAATTTTATATTATGATTTATTTCAAGTTAATTTTTGTGAAAACATCTACATTTTCCTGGATCACATATTCAGTTGTTCTAGTACCATTTGTTGATGATACTATCCTTTTTCTATTAAATGACCTTTTCTCTAATAGAAAGGGAGAAATTAAAAAGAAGAAAATATGCTTCAATTAGGGCCTGACAAAGAGTTTCCATTAAGGATAGACTCCTGTTAAGAGGGAAGAAATGCTCTAAGTGTATTTTAAATGGCTACTTTTCTTCTCCTTTTTCTGGAAACACCTGTGGATTCTATCTACTCTTCACCCTGGGAACCTACTTAGGGTCTGAAAGTATGAGTGGTTAAAGTGTGGGGGCCCCCTGGAATGTTGAATTGGTGCATATCCACCCCAAGCCTCCAGCAATCCATCAGTCATAGTGTGAGTGTTTTAACTGGCACTGCCCTCAGAGGCAGGCTTCTGTTCCTGCACTTCTGATCTTGGTAAGCTCTGATTCTCTGTAATTGTCTTTCTCTCCAATTTTAGGGGCCCTGTGGCCTCAATTCTCTGATGGGCTCAGGAAAAACTGTTGTTTTTAAAACTGTCCTATGTTCAGCTTATTCCAAAACAGACTAAACTTCTTGGAAACTTTAAGTAAAGAAGTTATGTTAGTTTCTGGGATTTTATGAGTATAAAATATTACACAAAACCAATATTTTAAACAAAATTTGTAATGTTTTAATAGACATTGAAACAACACTATTTAATGATAAGATAAAATGATGACACATTCACCGAAGTCTCTTAAAAGGCTTTTGATGTAAGGCATTGTCTGCTTATAATTCCAGCACTCTCCAAAGTTGAAGGAGAAAGAATTATAGTTTGACCCAGCCTCACCGATTTAGAAATTTAGTGAAACTCTGACTCAAAATAAAAAATAAAATACCTCTTCCCTTCATGACTTATTAAGGTAAACAAAATGGAGGAATAGCATTTGAAAGTGAACGTGTAACTTGTGCAATATTCCAGTTACACAATGTTATTTGATATATGAATCAAATTTACCTTCTCAAACACAATGTCAAAATTGAGGAAACTCTTCAGTCACTCAGGTGAAGCCATTTAGATCTAGGGCAGCAATTTTCCAGACAATGAAGTAGTTGAAGAAACAGTGGCAAATGCCTCCACCCTTAAAGTGGTTCATCTTCAAGAGGAAGGAAGGTGTGGGTCCCTAACAAAGTTCTTGCACCCATAGCTACTAACCATCTATCATTTTACTACCTGTGAGAGCAAATTGTGTAACAATACCAATAGAGGTCAGGAGTGTGCTTAAGAAAATTCTTACAGTGTGAAAATAAGTAGAGTGGAAGAAAATGTTCCTACACAAATAACAGGATTAAATAACTTTCAAGACTATTGAACCTTTATTAGGCCTTTCCCCACAAAGATTTCCTGATGATCAGGGTCAACTTGTTAACTTTCCAGCTCCACTTTTCTTACAATCTATGTAGATTTCACAGAGGTAGTCTGCAACCGAGTGCAGTCTTAGTTTTTGCATTCCCCATAAGACTTTTTTTTTCTTAATTTCTGCCAATATTTTCAATGGGAGATTTTGCCTAACCTTTTAAGTGCCATCTCCTTGCAAATCATCAGATAGAAACATTGGGCTTTATTTGCAAGTGGATATAATTGACTCCCCCTAAGTAGCAGCTAATCTCACTGGGAAAAGTGAATACTCTTCATTTTGCTGGTTTTCAACAATTACCCAATGAAGTCAAAATATTCTTATATAGGATATGCTTTATGCATTGATATATCTATCCTGTATAGAGATGGTGATTTGTTTATATTCTTTAAAAAGACAATCAAGCTTAGCCATATTTTAACCCCCTTGCATCAAATGTATGTATATTTGGAATTTATTTGGAGTTATAAACATAGAACATCCTAAATTACTTTTGTTCCTATTCTCAACCCTTTCTTCTCTCTGTCCCACATACCACGTCCATTCATTTCATAACCTGGTTCTCTCCCTAAGTTTGGACCCCAAAACTCACTAACACTTACACGCCATATCCTTAGGGACTGGATCTCATATGTATAACTTGTGCTTAAATTTTTGATTCAGCTTAATTGGTATACTTAGAATCAAAATATTAAAAGATAAAAGTTACTATATGTCCATTTTTCAAATAAACCTATGAAGAGCTCCCTTTCACCATCTCTAGACAAGCTATGAGTTCATTTTAGTTACTGTATTGTAAACTGTGCTTCTAGTTCTAAAGTCAGGTAAATTTGGATGTGAGTCAAAAAAGGCGATTGTACTAATAAAATGTAGGATCCAGAGCAGACTGGAAGTCAGAAAGATAAAGCCTAAATGGGAATAAGAAATTTTTGGCACTTACTTATTATCAAGAACTTTTAATAAGCATAAAATTATTCTGGTGAAGGAGAAATTATGTTTTGAAATTGAGGCCTTTTCTTTTCATTACAATTGATATTCAGAGAAAAAGGCAAGAGCCGACTTATCCATGGACAATGCAAGACTTTCTTAAAATTAAATTTTTAATCTTTTCTTTATTGGGACAACTCTATTTTTTCCTCTTTGTGAAGATTATAATCACTTCATTTGTGCAGTTCCTTCCAAAAATGCAACTTTTACATTAACACAGAAAATCTGCGTTTGATTATTGAATTTCCTTTCAAACATCTATAAAATGGCATTTACATAAATTTTCAAAGTTCTTTTTTAGATCCACTATGAGTCACAAAGAGGGTATTGCTAAAAGTATTGACTCTGTAATCTTTGCTGTTTCTTTAGACTTTGCATCCTCTTAAACATAAGGTATCCTCTGAATAACACCGTAACATAAAACTGCTTTCTCACCTACTAACAAAATAGAAACAAGGATTGGACAGAGGTTATGAGGGCATTTCCCAGCCCTATTAAGAGTCCCTACAGTAATATTTTTATGGGCAGAGCAACACTGGGTAATGACAGAACTAAGAACCATTAGGGTCAGCAGGTTTGGGGCACAATAAAGGATCATCTGAGAACACTGGCCTGGGAAGAGAGGAAAATGGAACACTCCACAGCCATCTTATTGGTCCGTGCAGTAGGGGAACTATAGGGTATAAGGCTGGGAATGCAAAGGTACTGCTAGGGTGAGAATGTAGATAGGCATAGGCCCTGAATTCTTAAATGTCACTCCCTGCCAAGACCACAGCGCTTAGGCTGTGTGCCAAATCTGGTATAAGGAAGACAGCTGTATTATGAGTTTTCAGACTAACTCTGTCAAAACAAACTGTATTATTTTCCTTTCCTATGGCTTTGCTTATGCTGATCCTTCTCCTCAGAAAGGAGATTCTACTTCAGATTACTTTTGCTTCCACTTAAGTGTTCTGTGGAATATTTGCTTAATGTCTACAAGGAAGATCTCTTGCCCTAGGTCCTATGTTTTACGAGTCCTACTTTCCTCCCACCACACCAGCCCCAGGCATGCCCAGTGTACCAAGAAAGCTAAAATTCCCTGCCAAACATCTTGATGCAATGGTGTCTACATGCTAAATCTTAAAGCTCACAAAATAATGACTTTTGGGCATGGCAATAGATGGAAACTGAACAGAACTAGAAGGAATATCTATAGATCTTTCCTGTGTGATCTTCAGCCTGAGGTAGTCAAGGAAAATAATTTTATGTAGTTTGGACACAAGACCATTTATGATTGTACCACCAATTTCATACAATGAACTCACTGCTATTCTAAGAGTTTTGGCCATCCATGATACAGGATCTACATTTTTCACAACTACAGTTTAAAATGTGCTTGGTATAAAAAATTATTAGCTTGATTTATAACAAATTTAGACAAGTGGTATGCAGGCCTCTATTTGAACTGTGTATGAATCTGGGAAATTTGAGGAGTGGGCCTGCATTTGCTAAAATATCTACATCAGAGGGCAATCGATCCTCCGACTACCTAGAATGGGGGGACAGGGACCACTAAAGAAAAAAAAGACAACAGAGACTTGCATAATTTCAAAGTATGTGGCAGGCTAGAAGGTCAGTGCCTCAGAGCAGGCAAAGACAAAGACTCTCGGAGCTAGCCACTAATTATTGGGCACACACAATAATTGGAGGGAGCATCAGGTGACTTAGAGGGCTGCAGTAATCCTACGTTGGTGTGAATCTTATGCTAATGAAGATCATTGGCTAATGAGGATCTTATGTTAATGAAGGCAGTAAGGAACACATTCTTATAATAATAGGTGGGATGAGTTAAACTAATAAGGACTTTGTCCCTCCCCATGTGAAACATTTCCATTACTACTTGGTTCTCAAGAAACATATCCATTACTACTTGCAATGTCTTTAGCTGATGTAATCTTGCCCTTGTATATAACAGCGTCATGGAACCATTGAGGTCTTAGGTGTGACCAGAAGCAAAAATGGAGTTATATTTTGGCATGTCGTAGCCAGCTCATGGGCAAGGGGACATGGTGCTTTAGAAAGCTATAGTCGTACTTTAATTATAAAATGGTTTTCCCTCAAATTATATAGAATGGCTCCTAACATATCTAGAATAGGTATTTTATATACAAAATATAAATTTAATTGTTTGCTTTAACAATTTTTTGTATTTTGACGTAGTATATTGTAAGAGCATGACTGAACCAGAGCGACTCCATGTTGACCAGCAAATGACCTAGAGGCTGTAGCGCCCCCCATCTCTTATAGGATAACTAATGATTAATTGTGAATTGTTAGGTAACTGCTTTGAAGTAGCTGGGAAACTAAATGGAAACTGTAGTGAACACAGAGACCCAACACGAATCACGTCACTCCTTACTTGCCTGTAGTTGAATGTTCTGAACATTATAATCTAAGTTGTAAATGGAATAATGGATAATCGATCTGCTGATCATTAGTACGTGAGGGTCAAGTATGTGCTTGATGACCACTAGCTCAGATCAACTGATTCTTTGCCTTTGTCCTCTTCCTGTAAGTTTTAAGTGTAGCCCCCCCCCCCCCAGCCCTATATAAAATGGCCTCTGTCTCTGAGCTAGCAGCCTCTCTGAGCTACTTGGCTTGGGGAGTGCCATCTGGCCAGACTAATAAAGGTCTATTTGCCAACTTGCCTGGTGTGTTCCTTCCTGGGTGACTCTCGCTGTCCGACAAGCTCCTGGAGCCTCGCTGAGCTTCTGAGCCCAGAGTCGTGGAAGCCTCTTGGCTGTTCATGCGCCAGGAGTAAAAGTGAGATTTAAGTCTTACAATATTATTCAGCTTCACGTGTTCTTCATTTATTGGATTTAAAGTTATAAGAGAGACAGAGTGACTTTTCTTTGTCTCCTTTTTGACCTACATTAATGACATTACATAAAAATGATGGATCAGAGTGTGGTAGCCCACACCTGTAATCGTAGCCCTCAGGAAGCTGAGGCAGGAGAATTACCATGAGTTTGCTGCCAGCCAGGACTACATAGTGAGTTCAAGGCCAGGCTGAAATACATAGTGAGACCCTGTCTCAAAATGAGAATTATAGAAAATTTAACTAGGAGAATTTCTTCAGTCTTGACTTTCTGAATGTTTTCATCAAATGTTTCCCTCAACTTCCAGTGCTATTAAATTCCTACATGATCTTATCCCCATTTCACACTCTGTTTAAGATAGTAAATGGATTCCTAAATGTCCACTTTCTCACTAAGAATATAATAGTCTTTTCCTTCTTGAAACTACTGCCAAGCTTTGCACTCCATAGTCGGAAGAAACCTTGTTGGGCTAAATCTTTTAAGACACAATAGGCTGAGATCCTTAGCCTCAGTGTTGTTCCGTGGAGGAAAATTTTAATTACAACAATAAAATTGATACAAGTCATTCATGGGAAATTGCTTTAGTGATAATGGAAATTAAAATGTGGCAGCAGCACAAATTCACAGTTGAAATGCTTTAATTAAGACACCCTTCTTCTTGAAGAGGAGAATAACTGAAGGGGAACCCAGATCTGACGGAGAAAAATTGGACTGATCTGTCATCAAATGAATGGGACTAGCTTTTATGGCAGTACTGAGTTGGGTAAGGATCTGGTAATTATTCTTTGGGTCATGAAGATGTAATATTTTGAGACTTCTTCCTCATGTTTAGGGGATTTTCTCATAGTGTAACCTAAAGATTTGCAGCTATATTTGTTCTGGGAGACATCTAGGCATGTCTGCTCTGCTGTTGTAGCACACCTGATTCCTGCAATAAAGAGGAGAAAATAAAGTGAGGGCAATTCCATACTTTATTAGAAAGGGAAGATAGGGAAGACATGATTCTACCTTTGTGGGAGCCGGCCATGGCCTGCTGGCATTTGACATTGGAAAGGTAACTTCTTATACCGTTGAGGCATTGATACAATCTATGACTCTATCTGTTTGTTTATTTGGCTTTTCTGAGACAAGGGTCTCAGCTATGCAGATGAGATTGACCTGGAACTCACTGTATAATCCAGGCTGGGTTTATGGGATTATGGGTGTTGACCTGGAGCTCACTGTGTAATCCAGACTGATTTTATGCGATTACAGGCATGCACCACCATGCCCAGCTCAAGGACCTTGTTAAATTTGTTTGTTCTTTGACCTTGTGATGGAATTCAGATAGCCAAAAATTTGATCTTCTCTGTAAGAGTCAGAAAATCCAGTGTTTGCATACAAATAGTTGCTTGACGCTTCCTGTTGGTGTGCCTTTAAAAGGAGCTGTTTCTGTGTAATAAATCAGATCTCTTGTCTCCACACTATTGAGTGTGCTGTCCTTTCTCAATCCTCACTCCCCAACTCAGGTAGGTTCGTGTTGTGACGGCTGGACCACCACATAACTTTAATGGGAAACCGATCATGGATGAATAGCTGAGAATCTGCTTCTATCCACATTCACAGTTTCTTGTCCCCATGAAGATTTCTGTCTTGTTTCACAATTAGTTTTAATAATAATAGCATAGCAATGAACAAGACTTTGCATTTATGCAGTATACATTGCATGGTATTGTTTGTATTAATTACGTGGCTTACAGAAAGTCAACCTGGAAAGTAGAAATCATTATTCCTCACGGAAGGTGAGGATATAATATGTAGAGATTAAATTTTCGTGCCTGAGTTCACAAAGCTTATGACAACATATATAGAATTCATTATAATGTGTTTATAATTTCTTAAGCCATCACTCTTCTAAATTATTCTTTATTATAGGTATCTTTTTGTGATCACTGTGTACCAAAATGCTTAGTAGATATTTCTGATCAATAAGTGTCTCCTAAGTTAATGAATAAACTAATAAATGAGAGGGATAGTAGAAGGATAAAGGGATAGATAATATATTAATAGTTAGAAATGAACATGAAGAGGTTATATGTAAGAGATTAAATGTTATAACAGATAATGAAGATCTGTAATATAAATGTAGATAAAAATCTACCAAACAGCAAATAGAAACATTTAAATTTCTTTATTAATAAATAAAAATAATTCTCTCTTCTAGAAATTATTCAAAGTAGAGGTAGTAATCAGAGGCAAGGACTTAAAACTTCAGAAGTATATCACTGATCTACAGTATTTCTTTAAAATATAGACCCCACTCCCAGGGATTCTGTCCATGTGCAGTAGAAGTGGCTTGAGAGGTATTTATTATAGCAATCATATAAGATGACTCTAATGTAAAAAATCTGTAAATGACACTTTGGAAATCCTATTAGAATAAAGAATCAAAGAAAATTTTTTGTCACCTTATCCTCAGAAAGATGATGAAAAGAATAATTCTTAATAGAGACTCTATGCAATGGGTCCATTTAGAGTGCTTAAGTCTATGTTCAAACTTCAATTCCTCATGGGTGGCTTCAGCAACTCAAGTGGGCTGTTACCAGCATTACTGTAGGATGGAGGCTCTCTGCTTTACATGAAGTTCATACCCGTAGCATCAAGTGGAAAGGTAGACTGCAGCAGGATTTCTGGACATCTTGTATACTGGTATCATGAAGACTCTCAGATTGCTGATCTCAAGCTTTCTTTGTCATGAAGTATCTTATTTCTCCACTGAATTTGAGAGGTAGTTTTTCAGGGTACATCTTTCTAGGCTGGAGGTTGCTTTCTTTCAGAACCTCAAATACTTCACTCCAAGCTCTCCTTGATTCAAAGGTTTACACTGAGAAGTCCACTGTGATTTTGATGGCCTTTCTTTGTTAATGATTTGTTTCTTTTCTTTAATAGCTCTTAATATTCCATTCTTATGCTGAATTTCTGGGATCTTGAAAATCATATGCCTTAGTGTAGATTTATTGTGGTCATGGTTATTGGAGTTCCATATGTCTCATTTAATTGTGTGTCAAATTTTTTTCCATATTTGGGAAGTTTTCTGCTATTACTTATTTGAGCAGGTTTTGTCTGGCATTTGCACTATCTCCAACTCTCTTACTGACCTCAGTCAGTCTAGTATTGTTCCTCTTTGTATCACCTTGCAATTGTTAGATGATTGATTTTTCAAGGCCCTTTGCCATTTTTAAGATATCTCTTTTCATGGTCATTAAATGCATTCTTGTCTTGTAGTTCAGAAATCGTGTCCCAAACTTCATTCAACATATTGTGTATACTTTCAGTGGAATTTTTAATCTCTTGGATATCTGTTCGACTGTTTCATGAATTCCATTTCTTTCCTATGTTGGACATTCATGGTTTCCATCAATATCCTAAGCTCCTCTATTTTTTTTCTGTATCTACTCAAGATAAATGAACCTGTCTTTCATTTTGATCATCATTTCTGTTTTTTTTAGCTGAGTGACAATCTTTATAATCTCACACATCAGTTTTCTTACTGCTGCTCCTATCATCTCAGAAAATTCAGCTGAATGACTTCTGATTTCCTTTATTTCATTGTATCCTGGACTTGTCATTGACAGAGACCACCCTGGATGAGCTATAAATTCATAAATTAGCTTTTCATATTAAAAGTCTGAGCTTGCTTATTAGCCCACAATGACTTGCCTCAAGAGCCAACAGTTGGTGTGTGGGAGAGGAACAACTCCGCACATTGCTGGTTACAGAAGAGGTCTCAATGTTCCATAATGCTGTGACATCTTGGCTGTAAGACAATAGTACAGCTAAGAGCAGCATGACTCTTTTAGAAAACTCTTATAGAGGCACAAATTAACCCAAGGGAAAAAGCAAATTTCCCATCAATCTATGAGCTATTTTTGCTAGAATGTTTCTTTCCCTTGTTGCTGGAAACCTGCTCACATCAGTGCTCTCTACTTCCCTGTTTCCCTCACCGCCCCTTACCTCTTCTAGAAGCTGCATGTTCAATAAATGGTGGCAAGATATAGTGTCTTAGCCAGATAAGAGCTGGCGCCCTATGTATGGATTAAGATACTGTCTTGTGTTTTATTATCCTGCTGCTATAACCTTGGTCAGGTGATTGGGAGTTTGTGCAGCTTCCAATATGTCCTAGATGAGCTGGAGGTCTGGAATTGCATTTTAGTTCTGTATCTTGTTATTTTCTGTTTTTAAATTTTATTTTGTTTTCTGTGTGGATACTTGTAAATTGCTTAGGGCTGATAGCTTTATCACTAGTATCAAGGCTTCTCTAAGAAGTGTCTATTTCTCAGAGATATTTTGTAGGCATATGTGGTTCTTGGTCTTTGTATGTGTCCCAAGATCCTGCCTTTCCAATTTAAGAATCAGAAGGTGCTCTTTATTTGGTTAAGCACCCAGTCCTTTGGTTCTGGACTGTGGTGATGGTTATGGCCCCAGATAATCTCAGTGTTGTCATACAAGGGAGAACAACTAATTACAAGAAGTAGGACATCCTGGCTAAAGTAGTACAATTAGCAATATCAATAGCCTCAAGCACAGCCTAGGAACTGACAAATTGTGAAAACTATTAATTTGATACTTTTAACCATAAGAACAAGATCTACAGTTATATAACACAATGCAATATAAACCAGGAGTTTGTATACAATGAGTTTCCCCTTAGGGACGTGATTTTACATCTGGAGGGGAAAATTTAAAAGAGATGGGGGCAAAACAGAGAGAGAAATGAAGGGAAATGTAGTAAAGTAAGGGTGAAGGGAGGGCAGAGGTAAGGGGAAAAAATGAGAATCAAGACTTGCCATGTAGAGGTACATGATCCCAACAATGAATGTAACTGTACTGTATCCCTAAAATGTACCAATAAACTCAATTAAAGCTGAAAAAAAAAAAAAAAAAGACTAGAGGACAACAGACAATCACCCAAGATTTGGGTAACTGGAGAAGAGAGCAGGAAAGAAAACATGAAGGATAAAGCAGAAGAATGTCAAAGTGAACCAGAAAGAGAAGAGATGATATTTACTCACATGAAAATATCATAAACTTAAGAAAGATAGTTGTGGAAAGAGAAAAAGAAGATGAGTAGCACAAGACAAACATAAAGGTAAAAACAATCAAAAATAGGCAGACAGAGGAAACAAAACCAACAGAAAAAGAAAAAAATAAATTTAAAATAAAAGTAAATAAACAAAATTCCTCTGGTGTCCACAGTGCGATGGCAGTGTCCAAGACAGGTAGTATATCAGAACTGTGCTGTCTATCTCTGCCAAATCTGGTCTGAGTTTGATCTTGTGAGAACTGGAACCAGTCTTCAGTCAGCAAATTTTTGGTTGTCTCTCTCCAGCCCACCCAAGACACCTCCTTGTGAGTTGCTGTGGTGTACTCAGGCAGGGGCAGCCAGGGGCTGCTCTCAGTACCATGCAGAGTGTAGAGTTGGCTCCACCTGGTCACTTCATCTTTGCACAGTCTCTCTGATTCACCCCCACTGGCACTTCTCTATCCAGTCCTACAACTTGTTGCAGGTAGGGGTTGAGCTGCTCAGTTCCTCTTGATCTTTGGTCTCCTCTCCAGGGAATTAATTGCTATTGCTAAAATCCCACATTGCCTGGGTCTTTCTATCAAGCTGCTGGTCTTGCAATTCACTTTTTTCAGCTCTGCTATAGCTCTACTTTTGGATCACGTAACAGAGAAAGTAAAAGAAGTGGGGAGGGCTGGTGGGGAGCAGAGTTCTGGTCATCTCTTTATTTGCCACTCACAGTAAAATCTGCTGCCAGTCTGCCATGCCCTTTGTATAGAGGAGGGATAAAGAGAAAAGAGGCTTTCTTTCCCAAATCTATCCTGTGTGGCTTGAGGTAGCTGCACATTTTCAGTCAACACATTTCTTGGGGACTTCCCAGGATGACGATTCTTGGTTGGTGTTGCCTTCACCACTAGTAGCCCTGTGAGCTGATGTGCTGTTTTATGAAGTCCTGTGCCTATGGTTTATTTGATCTACTAGTCTCTTATTTCAGATTGGTTTTGGCATCAGGATATATGTCCTTCCCTTTCTTCCTTTTACCTGTGTTTTTAGTCGATTTTTCTCTGAGTAAGTCCAACATGACTTCTTTCAGTCATATTGAATCTCTCTCAAGCGTTCTTTTTAAACTTGATCTTCATTTACCCTTTCTCTCTTTGAACATTCTCTATATACTAAAAATGGGAAGGTTTCTTCTAAAATAGATAGCATGTTATTTGAATCCAGTGGATTAACCTTTCGTAAGTATGATTTTATTTTTAGTTAACATGTATGACTGTTAGGGCAGAGTGTAAGCTTGATCGGCTTTAGGATCTAATTGGAACTGGTGAAGTACACTCCCAGGTGGGTCAAGGAGGTGTGAATTAATTCTTTACTATCTACATAGCATCCCTTGCCCTTTTCTCTCTGGCACTGTTCTACTGCTCTGCTTCCTGGCCACCATGAACTAAGCATCTTTTACCTCACGTGCTCTTCCACCATGATGTTTACACTTTGGAGCCAATTAACTATGGACAGAATCTCCCGGGAACATAAGCCAAATCAAACCTTTCCCCTTTTAAATTGTGGATGTTGGGTATTGCATCTCATGGATGAAAAAACAGACTAATACAGACTGGTACCAGAAAAGTGGGCTCTTTGCTTTGACTGTCTCTGACCATGTGACTTAGAAGACTTTAGAGTTGTTTGTGGAAGGAGTTTGTAAATTTGGAGATTCTGGCTAAAGAAACCTCTGCATGCTGTAAACAGAGCCTGATGAATGATTCTGATCAGAGTTCAGAAGACCAGAATCCTGATAGAAATGTGAATGATGAACAGGCTCAGGAAGTTTCCTTCAGGAACAAGGATGCCAATTGACACTCTCACTAGAGGACATTTGTGTTGCATTCTGAAAGAAATTTTGTCTTTATTTTGCTCATGTCCTAAAACTTTTCAAAAGACTGAAAATAAGGGTGACAAACAAATTGATCTGGTGTATTAAATCTCAAAGTAGTCCAACATTCAGTTTGTGGCATGGTAACTGCTGGCTGCTGTTAGCCCGATTTATAGTGAAACTGGGGTCAAAAGAGAGAGAAGAAGATATTGAAAACCTCAAATTTTGGCCTAGAAATAATATGAGTGAGTTTGAGGTCAAAGGAAGTGGGGTTGCTGGAGAGATAAACACCAATGAAATGAAATCAAAATACTTTGTACAGATCAAAAGAAAGATGGCTTGAGAGCACCTAGAAACCAACAAGACCATTACAAGCTCAAGAGTCCAAAACTATCAACCTTCCATTACTTTTCTGGTTGCTGAGACAAAATATTTGACACCCAAAGGTAAAAGAAGAAAGGCTCATCTTGGCTCACAATTTATATAGCCATAATTGGCTTGATGCAAAAGGCAGGGTGGCAAGGCAGGTGGTTTGCAGAGGAGAAACTGCTCATGGCAGTCAGAAGGCATAAGCTACAAGCACCAACCTTCTCTCTGTCCCTCACATATTATCCAGGCTGTCTACTCTTAGAACAGGTAGCACTCATACCCTTACTTGTAGCGTAGCACTGTGAATCAATACTAACATCACACACCCTAGATCCCACCACCTCCGTAGAGCCTCACATATGATCGCAGGTTTTAGGGGGACCTCTAGATACAAGCTATAACAGAACGGAACAAGAGATTGAGGGAGGGAGGAAGAAGGAGAGAGTAACTGAAAGAAAAAAAGGAATTAAGATGTGTCATGTATGTATATCAATTCTCCAAGCAGAATGTAATCATATGTACTGAAATGTACTAATACAAAAAGCCATGAGGGAAGAGCGCTGATGACTCAGTCACTTCCCCAAAGGACTCATCTCTTAATACCATTACAATAAGGGTTAGTTTCCCATATGAATTTTAGAAGGCCTACATTCAAACCATACAAGGGTATAGCACCTGTGAATGTTACTGTGTCTCTGTTTCAATACCTGAATGTTTTATAGAATTAAAAAGGAGCAATGCAGATGGTAAAATTTCATATGGGAATCATGTATTCTGTGAATTGCTGAGCTTGAAATCACTAAGCATCTATTTTAATGCCTCACAATAACTTTGTATGAGCAACCTTAGGATGCATACCTTACAGTGTTCACTGTCTATATCAGGAATGTGATTATGTGATACACATGAAATATGTGTTAGTCTTTGTTTTATTTAAAAGTCTTATAGATGCAATGTAAAGGAAAAGCCATCGTCTAAAAATAAATCAAGATCTCAACTGAATCACACATTTCAAAACAAAAAAAACAAAATTTCATTCATGTGCATTATTATTGTAACAGCTTCTTTAAATCTTCTGGTAAACATTTAAAATATTTACAATATTTATTATATGCAGATTTCTGGAAAGTACAAACCATCTAGAATCAACTAGTTTTCCTTATGGTCGGATAGAACAAGCTCTGAGGAATATATTTTGTCTTTTTGCATCTCTTTATTGAAGATTTGGGACTGACAGTGAAAAAAACAAAAAACAGATTTACATGTATTTTCCTAGACT
Organism: Fukomys damarensis; assembly: GCF_012274545.1. NCBI lineage: Eukaryota > Metazoa > Chordata > Mammalia > Rodentia > Bathyergidae > Fukomys > Fukomys damarensis. The sequence continues at coordinate 24,185,100 of NW_022900932.1, forward strand.
TCATGAAGCTTACTGATAAATTCCCACCATAGATTTCTTCTTTGACTTAGTAAAGAAATATGTCCATGTCCGTGAAGGATACTGAATTTTTTTTTCACTGCTATTTTTGTTAATTCTCATTAGAAGTAAAGTATCAAGACTGAAATTTTAAAATTGCATTAAAATTAAAAAAAACTCAATTTTTATTAGATTAAGCACTTTATGGAGGATTTTTAAATGAATAGTGGTGAACCTTTTAGGGCTTTATAATTTGTAAAATATAATCATATATTACTTTTGTTGATCCTATCAAAATTTTTTGGCTGCTAAGCCAGTCACGATGGAGAGGTCAACATGTTCTCTTGGAGATGAGAAAAGAGTTTAGGGGAGGGAGGGAGCTGAAAAAAAGAGGTAAAGGGATTAAAAAAAATCAAGATATGTTATATGCTTTTAACAGTTCCACAAGATGAGCCTTACTATTCTGTATTGCAAACATACACTGATATAATAAACCTTAGAAAAAAAGTTCTAAAACTTGGTTCATGAAAGTTCCAGAAATTATTGATAGAGAACAAGATCAGTCCACACCCATAACTTCTTATTCTAAATCCAATGCTTCTTGTCCTGAATTTTTTTACCTTAATGAATTGAAGTCTATTGATGTTTTACCTGAATGAAACAATGTAGTGTGATATATAAAATTCATATTTTTAATGTATCTTTAATACATATTTGAGAAATTATTTGGTTCACATGAATTGAGATGTTCTGGTTATATATGAATTCTGTATATATATATATATATATATATATAGTCAAGAAGTCTTCCTGAATCTTTTATCCTACAGCCAATTTAGACATAAATTATAACAAAAATGAAATGACAACCATCTTGCTGATGATTACAGCTAACAAAGATTTCTTGCAATATGACAAACACACTTTATGTGCTGTGTATATTCTAATTGATTTAATCCTCATTATAATCTTATGATATAGGAATTGAAATATACTTATTTTACAAAGGAGAAAAATGAAAACCAGAGAGATGAAGTCAGTTATATGGGGCAAAGAGCTAAAAGGTGGAGTAGTCAAGTAATGTGGTGACAAAAATTATCCATGATTTTGCCTCTGTTAAATTTTCTAACACTGCCATTTTTTTTTTAAGTACTAGGGTTCCAGCCTAGTGCCTTCATCCTGAGCTTTATCCTGGTCATTTGTTTTTGCCTTTATTTATTTAAGTTTTAATTTTGAGTTATGGACTCACAAGTTGTTATCTGGGTGGAGATCAAACATGTCCCCCTCCTGTCTCAGTCGCTAAGAGTGCTGGGATTACAGGTTTGTGGCATCATGCTCATGTCTAGCACTAACTCTTTAAACCTCAGATGCTCATTGAATTTATTTAAGAATTTAGAAACAACTACCCCTCCTGATTCTTATATTTTGTGTCTAGAAATAACTTTTTTACATGTTTTCTTTTATATGAGCAACCCAAAGTATAAAAAGCAAAATTAAGGATAAATAATAAAAAGTAAGGAGATAGATCTTTTGCAAAAGAGAAGTGGACCAATAAATAGAGGGAGAGGAGAGGAAGGGCTTGAAAAGGAATTGTTTTGTTATGTATTAACTTCCCAGGAGGAATGTAATCATTATGTGTTGCAAACATGTACTAATAAAAAATTAAAACTGAAAGAAGAAAAGGCAAATGTAAGTTGAAAAAACACTAATAATGTTTTACTAATGTCACAAGTACTGTGGTACTTAGTAAAATCCCAAACAAAATCACACTGAATTAGGTAATATATTTCCACTTTTTATATTAGGTGATATATGCCCACTTTTCTGCCTTACTAGATGACATGAATTCAAATGAAAACTGTAATTTATTCATTGAGCATGACCACAGGTAGATGGACACTTGATAGTCAGGAGGCAGTTGTGAGCTCTGACCTACCCAGAAGCCACTGGATTGCAGGTTGCAAAGCATACGTTGCAAAGCACACCTCAACCATAAATGCTGTCAGACAAGAGGCAACTGGATGAATAAAGACTGTCAACATCAGTCCAGCTTTTGAACCCAGCATTGTCTGCCAGAAAGTCTGACAGAACCTTCTTTGAAAGCAAGACACTACTTAGTCTCCATCTACCCAGATGCAATTCTAGTTAGAAACCAGGGAAGTCTTCTGAAAACAAAGACATGTTCCTGTTCCTTATGCATATTTTTATAAAGGACTTAAGGTTTGTTTTCACTACTGGGGACTGAACAAGTACTCTATCTCTGAACTACTTTTTTTTTAAAGAAGCAAATCACAGTCTTTTGCACAGGTGGACCTCAAACCCCTGGGCTCATGAAATCTGCCTCTTGGGTATGTGGGACAAGTATGTGCAACCATGTCCAGTTTACAAAGGAAACTTTACATTACCATTTTGAACATAATAGTACTGAAAATTGAACCCCTCTTCTTCTTAATCATCATGTGAATACTTGAGAATGGTTCAGTCCAAAGCAAAAGGAAGGCCTGATGTTTTCATTGAATATGCACTGTACAGTCTGTATAAATTTGCTTAAATATTTGTAAGCCTTGTAGGGCCACTTTGAACATTGTCCCTGACGTCTTGTGAAACCAGCCATCTCTTTGTCTACATTCGTACCCTCGCTTGTCTTTGTGTATGTTTCTGTCTAATTTACTCCACCCTCTTCTGTCCTAATCTGAAATTTTGGTCAATTTGAAATTTAGCGTCACATCGAACATTCCTAAATTTCTGCAGTCCCTTCTCCTCTGTCTCTCTCCTCTTTCTGTTTCTTTCCTCAAGTTATTTAATTCCATGTTTGCTACAGAAATTGTAGTAGCAGAAGAAAATCCTGCAGAAGTTATTTTTATTTTAAAAAGAAATCACTTAAGTCTGAGAAATGAGTGGTGGAGTGAGGTAGATGATAGCAAAGGAAAAAACTTTCTATAGGATGGGAAACAAAAATGCCAGGACCTGAGATGTTGAAGAAAAGGATGTACCAATAAACTCCATGAGGAAAAAAAGAAAAGGATGAGGGGAGCAGGTTAGAAGAGCTTGTTAGACTTCTACGTGCTCCAACACGGAGTATTAACAAACAGAGTTAAAGGGATAGATTTTGTTCTTGTTAAAGTCAAGCCAGCATCATTAATAAAAGGCTGTTCTATATGTTTTTCACAAAGAGCTCCAAATTATTCTGTGATTTTCAGCATTAATATCCAGGCAAAGAAACCTCATCTGTAGCCTGCTGCAACTGTATTATGCTCTCATGTGCATAGGCACATGTGCTGTCCAAAGACCTGGTTCTTTTTTCCTCACAAGTGTTTTTATCAAATGAGTACTGTTTACCTGAATGCTTTTTTCTGCCAATCATAAACAATGTCTGGGTAACTCCTTGCTCTCTATTTCTTATACATGGGACTGCCCCCAGTGCTAGGCCAGCTTCTTAATCCACACCCCTTTAAGTGAGCAGTTCTACACACTCCACTCTGTGCTTCGTTCCACTAAAGACAAAATTTCATGCGATATGATGAACAGAGAGATGCAAATTCTATCCTATACTACTGTCATAGTAGAGGGAGACTGCAAGAGAAGTCCGGATCCCCAGCTTCCCAAAGACAAGACAAGAAGGGTGGGTGGGGAGTTAACATTATTTATTATTTCATTTTTGAAGAGTTAGGCTGGGGGGAACCTAGGTCATCAGTGCCTGCTAATTGGCCATTTCCAAAGGAAATGTAAACTTTCTCTTATTTTCATAATATGACTTGGATTTCTAACATTAGAGAAAAGAAAGCTTCTTATTAGGATCCTACCCTTCTACTGCAACTGGAAGATAGGGGTCCTCTGTATCTTGCTGTTTCCATTTCAAAGAGGTGGGCCTCAGAGTCTTCAGAAAGTCATCCCTGGGTGGCAAAACTGACAAGAGGCTAGAACAGATTTTCATAAATCTCAAAGGGGTAGAAAAAGGACTTATAGTCATAAACTTTCTAAAGAAAATGCTCTCCAGAAAAGGGATTTTTAATGGCCTACAATTAGGAAGGAATCTCTTTACAGCTTAGCTGACCTGGGGACAGTACCAAGTCCATTTTAGTGAGGCCACAATGATAGTCAAGACAGTGGACAAATTTTTTAGATTCTCCTGTAGCTCTAAGGCCTAAGAAGTATTCACACTTGCTCCTTGAATTGTTGCTTTCCTGTCACTATTGTTACCAATGTCCTGTCAATCCTGACTTCATTAAATTGTTAAAAGCTATAGAAAGTAATAGGAGTTACAGGTGGCTCTAAACTGTCACAGCTTTGGAATTTCCTGCCCTGAATTTTTGCTGCTGTGCTCACCTCGAGCAAATCTTTCTGAAGATAACGATGCATCTATTTCTTCTTTTTTTTCCCAATAAGTAGAAAACAAAAACGGAGCAAAAACAAAAACACAAGTAAAAAAATAAAATAATAACATGTGACAGAGCAAGATTACTAACCTCTCTTCCTTTGAGGACATATTATACTCTTACCTTGGTGCTGTGCGGCCCACGAACATAAAGTAATGCAAGAGCTCTCCAGAAAAGCATAATGAACAGGAACTTTTTTGGCATAATAACAACTGTACTTAAAATAGTGTGATACATCTCAATATTAGAATTTCTTACTTCTACAGCAGAAAGATGATTATCCCCAGGGAGGGAGGTCATCTTTCTTGTATATTTTTATACTTCATTCTGGCTGACAAGCTTTTCTTCATTCCCCTACTATCAATAACATTTGAAAGGTAAAATTATGTAAAGCAAAACACCTCCGGGTGGGGCAGAAGCTACAGGAATGAAGGATGCTGTAGGGAAGGCAGCGATGCCAATAGGAAAAGTACTCTCAGAGATGAGCGAGAGATAGAAAAGGAGAAGCCAAATAAGCAGTTTTCCTATATCTCTCCTCTGAGGATTTACTGAAGTGAAACATACTGGACTAAATAAATAGCTGCTTTCTCATGTTTTCTGGATTCTGTGTAAAAAACTTTGGCAATGGGCTACACATCCTCACATGTCTGAAACACGAAGGGACCAATAGTGTCTCAGAATGAAAAGAAGAGAGAATTAGTAAAGAAAAGACTAAGAAAGGAGAAGTGAGATTGCATTTGTAAGACGCTTTTTCCCCCAAATGACAAATCATAGAAGTTTTCAAGTCATTGTCCTTCATTTTCCCTTATAGAGAGTTTCATTGACCTCAGTATTCTAATTGGCAGTTAATTTGAATTATTTATTACAATCCTATATGATAGATAATACTATTAGACCTAATATTTTAGCAATAGAACTATAAACCCAGGGATAAAGAGATGCATGCTCAAGGAAGTCTGCAATTCTATTGTCTTTGTATCTAATTCTGGAATGTGAAATCTATATAGCAGGCAGTTAGGTGGGAAGATACATGTAACGTAAGGGAGGATAAATGAGGAGTCACTAGAATCCATGAATATGGGCTGGAACCCATCTGCTTTTAAAAGATGCAGGTATTGTCAGGAGAAACAGGTCCTTTTCCTAGTGAATTTAAGCCAGTCCTGGACAAGCAGGTAGGGGCACTGATGAAAGAGAAGGTGGAAAAACTGATCTTCAAGACAATGAGGCAGGAGAGCAGGTAAATGACAGTATACATGCGTTATGATTCCTCCTGCTACCCCTGTACCAATGTTTTAATCATTAAATAAATACATAGCTGTGTTTCACTTTTGCCTGCTAATCTCTCTAATGCTTCTTGTGTTCTACACTGAATAGGACACACACAGCATGGAATTCTGTGAAATTTAACTTATCATAATCAACCAGATCCTGTACAAAGATAGTTAGAAGGACTTATATGACATGTTTTATAGAGTTAGACGTTGGTGTCTGATTAGATGTGTCTTATGGGGTGGAGCAACATTAGACTTTAAGAATTCATTAGTTGGTGTAGCTGATGTATCTATTACAGTGCATTCGCAGGGATAGACTTTAAAACCAGAGATTAAGACGTAAATGGAAATTATCATCAAAAGGATTTCCAGGAACTTGGATAAGAAGCAAAGGGCAGAAACAAGTATATATATATAT
>NW_022900932.1:24191183-24197953 GCF_012274545.1 Fukomys damarensis
TATATATATATATATATTCAGAGGAGCCATAATCAAGGTAGTAAAATACAGTAATGATGATAATAGTACAGAAGAATTTTGGGTTTTAGCATATTTATAGACTTTATGGATGAAGCCAGTGCAAAAAGAAAAGTCAGAATACAGACAAGAAAATAGTAACCTGAAGAAAAAAATGATTAATAGGTGCCATGAGAATATTAGATATAAGCAAGAACACATAGGCAGAGAGATAAGAGCCAACCAAGCTAAGGGACATCTGTATTGTGAAACTGAGAGGATATCATATCATTAAAATTTTCAATTTTACAGAGTTTTTTGATGTCTCAAATGATAAATATCTCACTAGTATTTTTTCTTATGCCTACTTCATAATATTACCAAGCAGGTCTGTGTCTAAGCACCTTAAACTTCTTAAAATTTTATAAAGAACTAAAGCTTGATAAATTATTTACTCTTTGAAGATACTTAAAAATCTTAAAATATAAGTATCATTTTAAATGTGTGCATTCAGTGAAGAGTAAAAAAATTATATTAAACCCTAAATATCACTACTTTGAAACTATAAAGTTATTTCATGTAAACTTAGCAACAGAATTTTTAGTATATAATGTTAAACAAATTTAGAGTTGGAATAAAAATCTAGAGTTCTTAGATTCATCATGTTTCCTGTCTGGTATAAACTGCATTTGTTCTAAGAAAATGTGATAATTAAGTTTTCAGATTTTTTTTTACTTGGAGCTTTCTAAAATAAAAAAGTTCATAGCTTTTAAAGATATGTCTAAAGAGTGAAAGTTATCTTTGAAATGTAGACATATTTCTTGTTAATGAAACAAGTCAGCTCTTCCTTTAAAAATGAAAGGCACATCTTGTGCTTGAGAATAAATGAAATGACACAGGATGAATTATGTATTCATTATAAGACCAAAGTATTTCCTCTTTTCATTTCATCAATAATACGTAAAACCTGTTGATAATCATGTTGTTGTATTGAAAGACAGTAAATTTGAAGACAAAAGAAAGGGACTTAAAATTCTAGGGCATACATATGGCTGCAAAATTGTCATTATTAGCAAAATTAAAGTGAGGATTTTCAGCATAAAATAAATGTTATTCAGCTTTGAATTTAATTTCAATATGTCTGTCATTCAAAACATAATAAAAAACAAAACAAAAATAAATTATTAAAAAAATTTCTCCCCCAAATATATAATTAAGTGAAGCTAAGATGCATATTTAATTTAGCAAAATGGAAAATGCTCATCAATCAGATATTAAGTGAAAATCATTTACATAAATGACTGTAAGTTCTGTGATGAAATAAAAATGAATTATATTTAGTCTCATGGAATAATGAAATATTTTCATCAATTCTTGAGTTCATAAACTGGAAGTATTTATATTATAGTTGTTTATCTCTTTTCCTTTCAAAATTGTTAATTAATGGTCAGAAAACACAATTCTTATTTTTGTTACTTTTCTTCACTTTTGTTTGATATAAGATTCTGAGCCATCTATTGTACAGAAGACATATCAGTAGCATTCTCAAATTTAAACTATTCCTAAGTCTCTAAAATTATCCCTCACCATAGATAAATACTCCACTGATACTATACTCACATTTATTGAGTCAAGGCTTCTAAAGAAGACAGCTATTGAATTAATCAGCAATAAATGTATAAAATAATGCATGCAAAAGAAAATAATTGATAAATGGATAAAACCTGCATATATGGTTCCCTCGAGAAGCTAATAATTAGAACTGTAAGCCATTTACTTCCAAATAGATTGCAGATTTATAGGTCTAAGAAAAAAAATGTTGTTGTTCACTGTGCCCCAAATCTTCATTTTGGCAATGGAACATTAGGATACTTCAGCATATAAATCAGCATATAAATGAAATTAGCTAGATATTTTTCCAATTTCTTGCTGGATACAAAGAAATTGTCAAGAAGTCAATAGCGTTGGGAAATACAGGAACAAAACTGAACAAAAGTCATGGAAATTGTTGATACACACTACCGAAACATGGCAGTAACTTACTGTTTATGTCTTGATTTTCTTTGACAGACATGGAAATGGAAGATTTTTGTCGCGCGCACCTCGCCAGCAAGGAGCACGCAACACTCAGGATTCTTCTGATGCACGCTTTATTGGACTTTCTTCTACATTCTTCAAGATGGCGGAAAGACCCCAAGCCGGACGCGAGCCTGCCTTTTATAGCCTCTCGGGTGACGTGGCCCATTTCTATTGGTCAATGCCGGCCTGCGTCATTCTGACGAGCCAAGCGCCCCTTCTGCGCAGGCGTGAACCGCCGTCACCGGCGGACTCGCATCCGGGATTCATGCAGGGCATGAAGAACCCGGAAATAATGGCGCGTGACAGATTTTATTCAATGGAATACTTAGTAAGGGTTGTTTTAGGACCCTGTTGTGATAGGATTACATGTACATTCGGCGGCTTTCATCGAGTATTCATTGTGAAAGGTTTCTAAAGAAAACTCAGAAAAATCGGATCAAAATTCAAACTGCACAGTGAAATTGCCCTGTTTTCTCCTAAATATTGAAGCTTAAAGGAAATTTTCTTTAAATTGATGGAACTGTCATCAGGGAAATAGCTAAAAGTAGAAGAGTAACTGCGAGTATTCTTTGAAAGGTATCAGGCCATGGGTTCTCACTGAAGAATATGCTGTGGGAAAAATATTTCCAAGAAAATCACATGCCGCTGTGGGTATAAGCCAAACTCGAGTGTCTGACTTTCCCTCCTACTTGAATCTGGCTGAAAGGGAGAACGTGATAGCAAGGGAAAGGATAGTGCCCCTTGCACTTTACAAAGAACTGGGTGCATGAGTGTATTCATAGCTACCTTTTAAAAATTGTTATGGATCAGCACATGTTTACAGGACATAATTACATTCCTTGCTTGGAGGTGGTACATGCACGTAACACATCCTAGTTCTCTTCCCATCCCCTTTCCCCGTTTCTCTCCCATCCTTCCAATTTGTGCCACTTTCCCTTTTGCTCAAGATCTATTTCCTCTTTTTCTACTGTTTGTCTTTATTTTGCCTTTGCCCTTAGTATTTCTGTATGTTTAGGGTTACATGACCCATTAGCCATTTGAAAAAATTCCATTTTCTTCGGGCTGCATGAACCTAAAAAAGAATTTAGAGAGAACTGACATATTAAGAATAGAAAGTATTCCTATTGCTTAACAACATATATCCCTACATTTATTTGGTGTCTTTTAATACTTTTCAATAGGGTTTTGTACTTTTCATATCATCCCGTAGATTCTTTCTACATCTTTGGTATTTTTTTATGAAATAGGAAGTGCTGATTTACATTTTTGTTGTTGTTATCTTATGAAAATAAGAGTGGATTTTTGTACAATGGCATTTTAGTTTGCTAAATTCATATGTCACTTCTAAAGTTTATGTACAAATTATTTCGAATGCACAAAATAAAACTCATCATTTCTTATTTCTTTATTTCTGTTGCTTTATTGCATTGCTCACTTTGGTACAATGTTGAAGAGCAAAGATGATGTTAAGGATTTTGCTTTTCTGTTTTTCAGAAAACAAGATCATTAATTTTCTTTTCTTTTTATGTCTTTAACATGCTATTGTAATTGCTTAATATAAATTAGTGAACATCTCTTCTCTTTCTGTTCTCCATCTATTTTGTGTTAAAATTGGAGTTATATTATGTTTAAATATTTGGAATTGTTCAGGTTCTCTTCTCTTTCTGTTCTCCATCTATTTTGTGTTAAAATTGGAGTTATATTATGTTTAAATATTTGGAAGGTTGTTCAGGTTTGCAAAATCTGTTTAGAAGATAAATACATAACTAAATGAAATGTTATGCATCCCTTAAGAGTAATATACTCTGTTCACATTTATCACATCTATTTCAATACACATGAATGGAAAAACCTAGTTACTGAAATAATATTGCATAATACATGCAAGGAAAAGAGCTGAAGCTATACCATAGTTTTCTTTTCTATTGTTTGGTACTGGGAATCAAACTCAGGTCCTGTGCTTGTGAGGCATGCAATGGAACCACTGAGCTAAAAGCCCAGCCCATAGACCATAGTTTCTGTTGAAGGTAAACTGAATAGGTTGGGAGAATTTTCTGGCATCAATAGATTGTAAAAACTTTTAATAACTTGCCAATTGTGATTAAAACAGCAAAAATATGAAATCTATCTACTCAAGTATGGAATTAAGGGGAAGAGGAAGAAATAACATTAAAAAAATGATTGAACACAAATCTTTCTTAACAGTGAGTACACTACAGGCTTGTTATTGGTGTTAATGTCAAGAAAATCTTTCCTGAGTAAGCTAGATGATATTGTGTTCCAAGAGAGAGTTGACTGCTATTTTGTAGGCAGAAGTTGTTAATGCCTGCAAATTGATGCTATTCTCCAGTTTCCAGCTATAAAGAGAAAGCAGATGTTCATAGGCAACTAACCCAAAAACATTGAGAAAGGCTACAGACACTTTCCCATTTCAGTTACCATAATTTAATGTCTAGAATATATGTCCCAAAGCTTTACATGGCAAAGGATCAGTGCACCCCATGTAAAGCAAACCTAGCCCCAAACTCTTTTGTATGCATAGCTCATTTTGAGATGAAATCACTATACTGAATATGAGATCAAACTGTTCTGAATTGCTTTTGCTGGCCCATTTTCAAATTTTTCAATAGCTTTCAACCTACTAGTTTTCTTTACAAATTCCTTACAAGTATTATTTATATTCTTGCATTTTTATGTTTCACTTTTTTTTTCAATTTCTACCATTTAGCCAAATTTGCTATGCTATTTCTCAAAAGATTACAATCATGTCCTGTGAGTTTATGATTCCTTTTCTAGGAAGATATCAGTAAATGTAACATTAAAAAGATTTAATATCATCTGATAAATGAGTGGCTTAGTACAAAAGGCAAAATTTTGATTGTTCTATAATAAACAAAATGTAAAAATCATTTTATTAAAATAGAAAAATAAATATTGATTTTTAAAGCACAATAAAAATGTTAAAACATAGAAACATTCATAGATGGTTATACTAAAAAGAAAACAAATACAATCCCTATTATGCACAAATACATTCAAGTTAAAAAAGAATGCTAACAAAAATACTAATGGTTTGGTCATTTCTTATTGGTGAATATTACAAAAGGTTTGTATTTTCTTCTTTTATGGCACATATATTTTATGAAATTTCTATTCACTTTCATTAAGATCAGTTTTATTTAATTCAATATGCAAAATATGGTTTGAGATAAAATTTTTTAAAACACAAAATTTGAGGCAAAACTTTGTTATTACTTCCTTAATATTTCAAGTTGTAAAACTATACTTTAAATTCAAAAATATATCTACTTATTTTCATACTTTTGCTCATTTCATATATTCACTGGAAGAAAAAAAAACAATAGAAAATCTTGCCATAATAACAAATAAATCATTAAGATTTGAGTTTAAGTTTTTACACAAGTTTTATTCCACTTTTTGTTGTTAATCACTGGAAAATGTAAATGGTTTTAAGGAGAAATGCTTTTACAATAAATACAATTGAACAATAAATAAATTGAAAAGTAGATCTTCACCCCCTGAGTTTGCGATTAGCAATCCTTCTCTCTAAAATATACAGTGTGTTACTTTGTATTTATCCAGTGAAGCTCTATGTATAAACAGACATTGTGTGTGTGTGTGTGTGTGTGTGTGTGTTTGTGTGTGTGTGTTCCTGTGCTTGGAATGAATGTTTATATACAAATAAATTTTCTTTACTTATTGGCATCATATACATTATTCTCCACTGCTTTTAATCATTAAAAAAATTATCTTTGAATTTTCCCTTGCCTTAAAGAGATGTATTCCTTATTTTTATATGATTACACATTTTTCTGTTTGATTCCAGAATAATTTGTTTAATAGGTTTCACATTTGGACAGATTTTTATTATTTGTGTCCAGTGTATTCCCCCTTAAAATTTGCGTCAATAAATATTATCTGTGGATATGTATATGTGATTATATTTGTTGGATATATCTTTTGAAAGGGAAATGTCAGGGTCAAAGCACATATATTTCAAAAAATTTAATATGTCGTTTTTCATATACTTAAGCAATATATGTCAATATATCTGTGTGGTATTTCCATATCTTTGCTAATGGAATGTATCTTTTTAATTATTAAAGACTTTAAACAAAGTAAGGTTATAACTTATTCTTCTTCAAACTCAAGAGATTTATCTTTTTTCAGTCTTGTAACAATCATTGGACTATTTTGGCGCATGCATACATGTGTACACAGTACCAGGTTATGCCCACTGCTCCTTTTATTTGTACAAGCTCCCTTGATTTATTGTTTTCTCTTGAGCTGTAAGAAATCTTTATGTACTAAGGAAATTAGTCCTATGTGAGCCATATTCTGTGCAAATATTTATTCCTAGTTTTATTATTCATTAGTCTCTGACTTGGTTTATTGAATTGTGTCAAGATTCCCTTCAGCAGAAGAATTATTGAGGCAGCTGCAACCAGAAATGCTGTCAGTTCAGTGTTCAGGCCTCAGTTCCTTCAGGAATTGCCTCAGCCGCAATTTACTGGTTTTCTGCAAGACAGGCCTTTCTGGAGGGGGCAATATCCAAAAATTGCTTCCAAGTGAGATATAAAAGCCCCAGTGTGGAACATCTCTGATGATCACTTTAGCTACAGGACTTCCCCTTGGGCTCAGCACACAGAGCATTTACAGATATAGTTGAGATC
>NW_022900932.1:24198110-24210104 GCF_012274545.1 Fukomys damarensis
ATCAATATTAAATATATATATAAATATGTATTATATATATTTATATTCTAACTTAAATATATATATATAATAAAATCATTCATTCATGAAGGAGATAATGCTCTTTCCTTTGCACTCCCTTCTGTCTCTGTCATATGTAATGTAGACTATTACTTTACAAATTTAAAGTTTTCTGATACCAGTATCAGCATACATTACCACTTGATGCTTTACTATATGTTTTAAATTCAACTATTTAACAGAAATTGTTATAGCTTATTCATCTTTAGTATTGTATTATATAAAGTGTCTGCTTCCCTGGTAGACATTTATATTATTGTTTTAATTTTCAGGATTAGAACTATTTTTCCTCACATATATGCACATGAAATATATATTATATATACATATAAAAGAATGATTAATAAGAAATGGAATTAGAGAATTGCAAAGTTTTCAAAAATGAGATTTCATAAATATCCTAGTTTGAAAATATATTCTCCAACGAATTCCTTACTTTTCCATGAAATAGGCAGCTGGATGAAAAAAAAAATCATCTTTTTTTTTTCAGTGAGATGCAGTTGCACACCAGGTAGACAGAGTAGTGACACGTAACCCTATTAAAAGCACTATTCTCTATCTATTCCTGAGGTAAGGCATCTGTAAGCCAGCTTTGGAGGACTTTGTTTTATAATCAATCTAATATTCAATGCTTATCATTGAATCTTATTTTCTCCATTAACCTATGTGAGAATTAATTTTATTTTTCCATTTGGGGGGTTATTGAAAGCTCAGAGAGCTGACAAGATATTATTTATGGTGCGTCTATGAGGATGTCTCTGGAGGAACTTAGCATTTGAATCAATAGATTTAGTAAAGAAGATCCATACTCACCAATGTTGGCAGGTGTCATACAATTTGTTGAACCCCCAAAATAGAACAATAAGGCAGGGGAAGGGTAAATTTTCTGGCTCTCCTTGACTGAGAACATCCATCTTATCCTGCTCTAGAGTATTTAGATTTCAAAGGTCTTGGCTCTCAGACACTGGAATTTATAAGAGCCCCACCCTCACTGGATTTCCTGCCTCTCCAGTTATCTGGTGACTTTTTTTTTGTACTGCACAGCCTTCATAATTACATGAAACAAGAGACAATTTTCACAATGCACCTCCAGACATACATCTCAGTATATCTATCTATCTATCTATCTATCTATCTATCTATCTATCTATCTACCTATCTATCTATCATCTATCAATTCTCTGGAGAATGCTGGCTAATATAATTTCATAGCACTCTTACCATAAATTTGAGATTCTGGTCTACTTTTTTTTTTTAATCAGTATCTCCAGCTTTTATGTCAACAAAGTCTTCAGGATATTTTGACTTTGTTAATGTCTTAGAAGTCATTTCTTCACTTCAAATCTACAATTCAATGAGAAAGCAAACAAACATTTCCAAAGAATGCTCTTTCAAATTTCACTGGTGAGAAGATGTGAAAATTGAGTTTGGCATCTTCTTGCTTTTTCTCAGGTGCTAAGCTTTCTCTGCTCTTCATTTTTCTTTCTTCTTCATTTTGGTAGTGTCATATCTCTGAAAGTGACAGTTGCCTGGAAGATAGTATTTAATATCTCTGCAGACTCTTTACTACATCATGCTTGATTTTATTCCATGAGTAGCTCTTACCAAACAAATATCTAGCATAGTGTCTCTTTCTACCGCTGCAATTAATAATCACTAAAAATCGAGCCGGGCATGGTGGTGAATGCCTATAAACCCAGCACTCGGGAGGTAGAGGCAGGAGGATTGCTGTGAGTTTGAGACCAGGCTGGGCTACATAGTGAGTTCCAGGTCAGTCTCAACAACATAGTAAGACCCCTTGTAAAAAAAAAAAAAAAAAAAAAAAAAATCACTGAAAATCTAGCATGGCTGGTCTAGTTGGAAGTACTTTAGATATCTCCTTATGGAAGTTCAAATCCTTTTTCTAGGAAAGCACATACATTTCTGCTGAAGTGGATGTCAACAAGTTTCTTCTTAAAAGAATAAAAACTTGGACTTGTGAAAAAGATGAGTTTAAATACTGGCTCTATTATATAGCAATTGTTCATTTTGAGGTGTGTTATTTCAAACTTTCCAATTTTCCAATTTTTTTTAAATCTACAAAATGAGAGTGTGTTAGCCGGTAAGGCTATATGAGATGATTGACTAGGACAATTTAGGTAAAATTTTCCTAAAGAGTATCCGGTTTAGAATGGGCATTTAAAGAATTATATCTTTGGATTTTACTCCTTCTCTCTTACCTCCTTATAATCATTTCTGAGGTTGTTGTAGCTGAATTGAAAATTCTTATTTAATTTTAAAATATTTAATCTAATCCCAGTGAGAAAGGCTGTTATCAAAAAATAATAATAAAGATACATGCTGGTAAGAATGTGAAGAAAGGGAAAAACCACATACTGTTGATGGGAATTTAAATTAGTATAGCCATTATGGAAAACAGGATAGATGTTCCTAAATAATTTAAAAATCTAACTGCTGTATGAATTAGCAGTCTCACTAGTGGGCATATATCCAAGGGAAATGAAATCACTGTGTTAGAAAGACATCTATATTCTGATGTTTATTGCAGCATAATTCACAACAGCTAATAAATGGAAACAACCACAGTGACTATCATCTAAAGAACGAATAAAGACAATATGGTACATATACACAACTTACTGCACTCATCCACTAAGAAAGAAGGAAATTCTTCCATTTGGAACATCGATGGAAGTGGATATCACTGTGTTAAGGGGAATACGCCAGGCACAGGAAGACAGATGCTGCATAAATTTAATTATATGTGCAATATTAAGAAAAGAACAAAAATAAAAACAAGAAGCTGAGAATACAGCAGTGATTGCCAGAGTCTGGGGTGATTTGAGCAGGGGAAGGGATGGAGAGACTGATCAGTAGGTACCAAATACAGTTAGAAGAAAGAAATTTGGTATGTACAATAGGACTACTGTAGACATTTCAAATAATGTACTATACATTTCAAAAATGTAAAAGTTAAGACTTTGAAAGTCTTCATCATAAAGAAATAATTAGGTTTTTTTATTTGTTTGCTTTTAATGTTTGAGGACATACGTATGGTTAGCCCGGTTTATGAGTTATACTATATATATGTATATTAAAATTCCACATTACTCCATTAATATGTATAATTTTATCTTCACATACCATTTAAAAATAAACTTAATTAAAATGTATACATTTGAAGTAGTATAAGAATATTTCAAGTATCCGAACACTTCATTGTACATTAAAATAACAGTATTTAAATTATTCTATTCCATTTTATGAAATGAGCTATTCATTTTTTTTCTTATATTCATATAATCTTGGTATCTTTGCTAAGATTCTTATCTTTGTCATGTATCCTATCTACTTCTCCTTCTGGTCCATGTTAAATATGATATTTCTAATATGTTGTATATCTGATATTTTTACATTCTTGCCCTTCAACATAGGGTAATATTTATCTTAACTCCAGTAAGATTTTCAGTTTGCAACATTTCAAAGACTTATCAGGTAACTTTATTATGCTTTCACTGACTTATTTTGAGAAATGGTTTATCTTTTTTTGTAAAAAAAGACATTTTAATCATTGTATTTAAACATTAGTGCCTATTGTGGGCCATTTCAAGGTGGGATAATTAATTTAAAGACATGATAGTACCATTTTTGATAAATCTCCATTAGTAATTCTGGTTTGTTTTCAGACTGCTTCATGCATACATAGGAAACAAAATAAAAATTTAGACAGTAATATATTTATAGATTTTGTTGAAAATGTATGCTACTCAGAATACAGCACTAAAATATGTACAAATTTATAAAATTATACAGGGAAAGCAAAAGAATTTAAAAGAAATCCACATTTTTGTCATCTAAATGAACTATGAAAATGAGAGGAGCTAAGAGCACATCACATTTATAGGTAAATGTTTCACAAGAAAGAATGTTTACATAATATTGAATGTGCTACAGACCATATTACCATTGTAGAGCATATGTTCTTTGGAAAAAAGAGAACATAAACCCACTATATAGAAGAAAATGGCAAAAATTGGAATCACTTGAGAGTCATGCTCAACTTCTAAACTTTAACAGATTTATAATGAACCTGAAAATTGAGAATTAACACCTGTTCTGAATCATTATCCCTAGTAAAATACCAAGTGGAGACATATTTGTATATGGGAAATGTTGTTATTCTTCAAGGTCAGCTGCTAATATGCATCATTTACATAAATGTTTCTATTAGCAAACTCATATCAATTTGGGCGGGAGGGGATGATGGTAGGGTATGAGTGCTTTGCCAACTTTTTCAACTAGGAAAACCTGGGAAAGCTATCTAGAGTCACTGATCAAAAATTTTCCAGAGCTGTAACTAGGTTAATACTCTCTCAAAATAAAGCAATGTCAGAAGCACAAAAGGATAGCTACTCTTCACTCATGCTTAGGAGAAGTACATTGGGTGTTGGCCATGAAAACAGCAAGAGTGTTGAAAGAGTTGTCTCAGCACTTTTTAGAAGTCATAGTAAATAAATGAGCCTTAGTGATCATTCTTCTCTTTTCTCCTGTGGATCAGAATACTGCCAAGTACATTCACAAGTTGCAATATCCAGAATAAAAGTCCATCATCAATTTATTAC
The DNA here is from genome assembly GCF_012274545.1 of Fukomys damarensis. Classification (NCBI taxonomy): domain Eukaryota; kingdom Metazoa; phylum Chordata; class Mammalia; order Rodentia; family Bathyergidae; genus Fukomys; species Fukomys damarensis. Next base: position 24,202,793 of record NW_022900932.1, read on the forward strand.
TAAATATTAACGTGTTCCTGATACATGTCAATGACAAATTTGACATATCTAAAGGGGGTGAAAATGGGTCCAAAATCAAGAAAAGAGGTAAGGAAAGGCAGTGATAAATTTCTTTGTCTCTCCGTGATAAGTATAGTACTTAGAGGGCTATTGCTTAGACAGTTATATATTGACTGTTTCAATGCTAGGGGGGAAGATCTGAGAGCCAGAGCCCCTGTCAAGAGTACTTTAATTCTATCAAAGAATCTTGCACATTTTTAGAGTTCTCTAAGGTGTCCTTTTTTCCAATTAAGTCTTAATTTTGTTCAATATTTTGTTAAGTTTAATGTAGTCATTTGAAGATCTTTAAAGTGATTTGGTCCAATTGGATCATAACTTGAATGAATAAAGCACCTTTATTAAAGGAAGTTGGATAGTTTTTAAAATAGAAAACACCCTGACTGAAGCTATAGAAATATAGCCCTTTACTAATAAGCAGAAAGTAAAGAATTAAGAATAAATATTTACTCTGTCAAATTCGCTTTTCAAAACCTGTTTAATATGTACTTTATACAGGGCAATATGATAAATACCTTGAAGAATGCAGACATAAAATATGAACACTAATCTTACATATGATAAAATTTTAGACAAAAATGAAATCTAAGCAATGACAGTTCAAGGCTGCTAATTTTAAGGAATATAAAAAAACAAAAAGGTAAATGAATATGGGGTTTCAGAGATGATAGGGAATGTAGGAAAGCACTTGAAGGGAAGGAAAAACTTAGCTGCTAGAAATGATGGGTAAGCAAGCTCTCAAATGTTGTCCCTTTAGGAGAAGCAAAAGAATAGCAACATACAATGGGTAAAAGGAAAGTGGTTGGCAAAGGTCTTCAAGAGCAGAAAACCACTGAAGAATGAGAAGGGTTAATTATTATATCAGTGCTCCTAGACTTTCCCTCTCTCGGGCCTTTTCTGGTCTCTACTTGCTTTCTTGCTGCAAACTTGTTACTCATACAACCTTTAAATTAGAGTTAATAAATGTCAGCAAGGTTCAACTGGAGTACATTATAATTAAAACAATCATTTGCATCTTTTGAGGTTCTTTATCAAAATTAACCAACTCAGAAGCTTGCAGAAAAAGAAAAAATCAAATGTTGAACTGGGAAGATGGAGCAGATGGGAGTGTGTGTGTGTGTGTGTGTGTGTGTGTGTGTGGGGAGAGAGAGAGAGAGAGAGAGAGAGAGAGAGAGAGAGAGAGAGAAACCTCCTCCTAAAGAGCCACATTCTCTAAGGGTGCAGGGCTACGTTTATTCTCATATTCTTCCCCCTGTTGGATTTCTTCAGAGCCACAGCATTTACTGCAGTTCTTTCATGTATGTATCAATGCATTTTCTTGCTCAGTTTTCTGGTGAAATGGTAATCTCAATGTGGGCCAGTATTTTCTTATTTTCTGTGCCATCAGAACACAGAATAAAGTGTCAGAAACATAGTGCTTCATCAGTTGCCTGTTAGAAAAACTTATCTCTAGTAAGATAAAGGTTGTTATTATTGATCTTGAGATTTAAGCTGTTAGTAATGCTATAATGTCTCCAAAAATAGAATTATTATTTTTAAAATATTAGTATGCATCTCTACTAAATATTTATACCCTTCTGTACTCTTTACAAGTATAGTAAAAGAATAAAACATCAATTTTTATCAATTTCTGCTTTTCTCCAAAGAGCAAGCTGAGCTCAGAGCACCAGAAGAAAGGGTTATCAAATTACCCATGAATAAAAAGAAGTCACTATTTTAGAATTTGTAATTCACATCCTTCTAAAAATTCTAAATTTATTACACTAATTTTGTTGATTTAGTGACAAGACAAATCGAAGGAATGCAATTGTGAGTTCAGCAGGTCAAAATGACAGATGTGAAGCTAATATTAGCAATGTTTGTAGATTAGCCTGGAATATATGAAATTGCGATTTTTGGTTAGTTGATATCGGTGCTTACAGTCAATTCAACGTATTACGCTCTTCCACTTCTAGAAATTTTTATTACAATACACTACTTCCAAATGCTATGGCTAAAGACCTAAGAGTATGATAATGAGTTATAAGCTGTAACTGGTATTAACAATTAACTGAAATAAAATAGTGTCTCTAGAGTTAATAGTGTCAAAGTATTGTTTGAAACACCTGTGAGGGTCAATAATCTCCATATTGACACCTCTAAAATGTTTTCTGAGTGCTAATGAATAGATTCATACAGTATCACATGCCATAATCTTTTGTAGACCATCTAACCTGTACCTGAACTGAAAAAATTCAGATTTACCTCAACTTTATATTATATATGTGCACATATTTTAGTATGCACACATAATACATAGACTTCTATATGTCCACTGGTATTTGTGGAAATTGGCTTATAGGATAAATGACATGCTTCAATTATAATCACTTCTATTAATCCTTCAGATTGCACAGCTGAAAATATAATAGATTCTTTGTGAAGTATCTGCTTCTCTCAACAAATTTAGGTCTACTAAAAATTCAACACTACTGCATTGAAATAGAAATATAGAAGCTTTATTTATAAAGGTAAATTTCTTTCAGATTATGACTTAAATTTTTCAAGATGCTGTTTACTTCTTGTGAAAAGCATTGAGACCAAGGATCATTCCATGAGGAAATGATGTCTGGAAAGCCCCTCCCCACCTAGGCCTGCGGAGGATGCCTCCTCTGTACCTCTAACACCTGTGTGTGCTACCTCAGCACTCTCCACAGTCTTCTGGAAGCACTGCTGTTAGGCTTTAGTAACTAGACTCCAAGCTCAAGAGGGAAAGGACATGATTTTTATCCCAGTGGCTAATATATCACAAACAATTGATTTGTATTCCTTGCGTTCACTCAATAGGGGAACAAATGTCCCATAAAATTTCTGTGGGAGAAAATTTAAGCCTCTACCCTATGTAATGTTCCTTCTTACATTCAACATCTTCATCTAAAGTCACTATACAATTTTATTTTCTGATATCAGAGTTAATAACCTTGTTCCTGTGGCACATCTGATGTTAACAGTATTTCCCAGCATTTTTGTTTTGTTTTTAAAGTCTCTCGCAGTGAGCTCTGACTCCTCTTCATGTACCACTTATTTTCTCTGAACTTGAAGTCTAGTTTATAGCCCTTAGACTACACCTATTTTAGTTATGCTCCATTATCTGAAAATTAATGCACATCAGCCACATTGGGTTCAATGAATCTACTTAAGTTCCCCTTGTTCCTCTGCAGGAATCTCATTACCTCTCTGTCTCTGTGAAGTCAGTAACTGCAGGAAGCTTCTGCTGCAGATCAAAGTTCATTCAAGCCTGTCTGTGTTTATTCTCATCCTAAAGACACATTGTTCTTTTTCTTCATCTCTGTTCTACCCACAGGGAATTCTGATGTTAGTATCAGATACTTTCCATGGAGAGTTTATATTATATTTTTCTCAAATTGCTCCAAGGTAGAAGGCTGCTAACAGGACCTTTTGTGTGGAATAAAATTCAAAGCTAGGGATTTTAAGGATGGCACTTCATTCGCATGAAGAGTGTTAGGGGACACATACATCTTAAATTCCATGCAGTCCATCTCATGTTTGACTAGCTTTACAGTGTTCCAGAAATAGTACTTTCCTTCTATTCGTATTCTCAAAAATGAAAACAATCTCCAGGTTCAAAACATGTTTTTAAGTCTAAAAGGAGCTGCTCTTACTTTACATGAGTGGAATTTAAAGTGGACTTAACATGTACTACAATGTGTGGACATGTTGATGTATAACTAAAATATTATGTTCATAATAGTTTGAGAAACTATTTTGTTTTGAATTAGACTAATGAATGCATTGAGCCTGGCCCCAATCTGGAAAGCACATCTCTATTTATCCTGCTAATGATATTCATGTTGAATGCAAAAGGTAATTTTTCCTCTTACTCTGCTTTCTATCTTTATACAAGAGTGTGCCAATGGGTTTAGGAAAAAATATTTTCAAGTTTGCATTCAACCTTTTATTTTTCTCTCTTTAGTATGCAACATCTTCCTTTAGGAGCCATCTTGTCTTATTAACAGAACATTGTACAATTTTATAAGCTGAGGGATCTACCCTATTTTCTTCCTTGTCTATTTCTTTCTCTGTCTTCTGAGGAGGCAGTGAATATTAGATTTATCAAGCATTATATGATTGTGAATATTTCTGTATGAAATTCCTGTGGGGATTGCATCCTTCTTATTAATATCTAGCACTCATTTTGTCCCTAATTTTAGATTAAAATTGGCCCTCTCCCTACATGTTGGGAAGTTTTTGATTAATATTTCCTTGGAAAAGTCTGTGGGGATCCTCAGATGGAGAGGAATCTGGGAAGTAGTATCTTTCACATTCCTAGAATAAAATATTTATATATGGATCCCACTACTTTCCCCCACATCTCTCCATCTCTCCATCGGTTTTCTTTCTTTTTTTTTTAAATTAATTTTATTGGTATATTTTAGGTATATAATATAATGATATCCATCACTGGAAATTTGGACCTTTACACAATCCATCTTGGTTCTTATTTTTTTCCCATCCCCTGCCCTCCCTTCAACCCCTTCATTCCTCACTATTTACAAAGACATTACTTCCAATTTCAATTTTTCTCTTATTAGTTCCACTTCCCCTACCATTTCATTCCTTTCCCATACCCCTCCCACTTCCCCTACCCCTTTGGGTCTTTTCTTCCTATTTCACATTATCTGTTATACCTTTTACTCCTTATTTGCCCTTTCAGTGTCATACACGAGCAGCTATTCAGTATTTACACATGTGTCCTATTTATTTCACTTGAGTATCACCTCAATTTGTATTCATTTAGCTTTAGCTATAAATGTCTCTAATTTTTATGGGTAGTACTCCCTTATATATTTAAAAAGAACACATTTTCTTTTTCCAGTTTCCACTTGATGGGCAATTTGACTGATTCCAAGTTTGAGCAATTACAAACTTTGCTGTGGTGTGATTATTTTAATTATTTGAGAAGATACCCAACAGGTGGATAGTTGGGTCAAATGGGACTTCCAATCCCAGTTCTTTGAAGTATCTCCATACTGATTTCCACAGTGGCCAGACCATTCTGCACTCCCACCAGCACTGGAGCAGGGTTCCTCTTTCCTCACAGCACCATCAGCATTTGTTATTGGTTGTTTTCATTATAGAAGTCATTCTTTCTGGGGTAAGATGGAATCTCAGTGTTGTTTCATCTGCATCTCTAAAATGACTAGTGATGTTGAACATGTTTTCATATGTTTATTTGCTATTTCTACTTCTTCGTCTGAGAAATGTCTGTTCATTGCAGATGCCCCATTTTAGGGTTGGGTCTTTACATTCAGGAGGTCTGACTTCTAACTTCTTTATATATTCTAGATAGTAGACCTTTGTTTGAGGAACAGCTAGTGAAAATTTTTCCCCACATTGTGGGTTGTATCTTCACAATGTTGGTGGTTTCTCTTGGGCTGCTTCCAAGCTTCATCTTTTACAAATTGTGCTGCTATAAGCATGGGTGTGTATATATTGCTATGTTATGAGTATTTTAATTCTTTTGGGAAGATACTCAGCAGAGGAATAGCTGGGTTGAATTCTATTATCTTTCCTTTTTTAGAAAAAAAGGGGAAAAGAAGCCTTGTTCATTTCTAATTACATTGATTTGTGTTTCTTTTTTCCTTTTTGGTAAGATTGGCTAAGAGTTTGTCCATTTTTTTTTCAAAAAAACCCCAGATCTTCATTTCCTTGAATCTTTTCCCTGTATTTTGCATTCCATTTCATTGATTTCTGATATTTATAATATCTTTCCTTGGTTATGCTCTGACATTGGGTTTTTTTTTTCCTAAGAACCTCAGATGCACCATTAGGTTGCTTATTTGGGAAAGTTTCTTTTTGTAATGTTACTTTCATGTATCCTATAATATCTCATATGTTGTAGTGACCATATCATTTAATTCTAAAACTGTCTTATTTCTTCCTTAATTTCTTCTGTGATCTATTGATTAAGACTGTGTTGTTTAATTTCTGTTTGGAGAATTTCTGTAGTTTCTTTTCTACTGATTTCTAGTTTCATTGCACTGTGATCTGATAATATGCATAATAAAATTTTGATTCTTTTGCATTTTCTTAAGCATGATATTTTAGCTAGTATGTGGTCTATTTTGGAGAAACTACCATGTGCTGCTAAAAAGAATGTCTATTCTGTTGTTGCTTGTTCAAAGATTCTGTAGATGTGTTAAGTCCATTTGTCCAAAGGTTTGGTTCAAGTCTGTTATTTCTTTGTTAAGATTTTGTTATGTTGGTCTGTCTATTGATGATAGTATGGTATTGAAATCTCCTCCTATAATTTTATTACTATATATTTGATCTCTTATGTTCATTGTTTCTTACTTTATGGATTGGGTTGCACGGTGGTTTGGTGCATATATGTTTATAATTGTTGTCTCTTCCTTTTTATTAGTTCTGTTCACCAAGATACAACATCCTTCATTATCTCTTTGGATAACATTTGGCTTAAAGTTCACTTTGTCAGAGAATTTAATAGCTAGTACTACTTTTTTCCAAGTTCCCCTTGCATAGAATATTGTTTTTCATCCATTGATTTCTTTAAACTATAAAAATTTTAGATGGGTTTCTTTTATAATCAGTGATGTCACCTTCTGTTTCTTGATCTATTCTACTAATCTGTGTGTTTTGATTGGTGAATTAAGTCCATTCACATTAATAGTTATAATTGACAGGTATTGACTTATTCCTGTCATTTTATTATTTATTTTTACCATTTTGTTTTTTTTCTCTTCTACTTAATTGAGAGCCTTACTTGCTGTATTCATTCTATTTCACTTTTCAGCATAGTTAGCTTCATTGTCTTTTTCTATTATTTCCTTCAGAATTTTTTAAAGTGTTGGCTTTCTGGGCATAATGTTCTGGTATTTTAATAATAATGCATCACAGAGCTCTTTATTTTTTGGTAATGAATATTCAATGGATATTCATGGATATTTTTTTGTCTCTTACTTGTATATTAAATTCTTTTTCCATGATTGGAAAATTTTCTGCTATTACTTCTGTAAATGATTTTTTAAAAAATTCCTTTTGTACATCTCTTGATTTTTTTCATTAATTCTAATTACTCTTATATTAGTCTACTTTGATTCACTTACAGCTGTTGGAACCATTTTTTTCTATTCTCTGCTTGTTTTTAGCTAAATCACAGCACTGTCTTCTATATCTGTAACTTCATCCTCATGTTCATTGTTTCTGCTGCACAGACTTTCATTCTTTTTTTTTT
>NW_022900932.1:24210164-24358035 GCF_012274545.1 Fukomys damarensis
TTTTTATTTTTTTTTTTTTTTTTTTTTAGTACCCTGGATCAAATTTGGGACCTTGTGTTTTAGAGGCAGGCAGTGGCAGCACTGAGCTAAATCCCCAGCCCACATTCATGTTTGTTTCTTTTTTTTTTAATCTCCTGAATTTCTCTTTGAAATTTTTTTAAATGAAATCATATACTTCTCTATGCTGGGTAGTCATGTTCTCCATCTCTTTCTTTAGCTACAGTAACTATTTATTAGTGTCTTCTAGACTCATTCATCATTTATTACATTTGGGACATTCTTTGTTTAGGTATATCTTCTTTCTAATCACCAAACACTTTATTTAATTGTTTTGTTACCTCTACTGATATTCTTCAAAGCATTTCTGATCTATGATTTATGATTTCTTCCCCACTAACATTCACTAGATCAGAGCAGTTTTGGAGAAACTGGAAGTTTCTGGAGGCATTTTGTTGTCTTGTTGTCTCATGCTTCTATGTTTTTGTTTGTTTTCTATGCTTAGTTTTGGAACTTCTATGGTCCAGTGATGATTCTATGAGAATGAAACACAGTACTTTTCATGATATGCAGACAATCCAGAAATTGGAATGCATAGAAAACCAGATGAAAGCATCAACTATGTCATCTTGAATATAGTAGCAAAGTCAGTGAACTGGATTCTAACAAATCCTAAGAAGTACTCATGACCCAGCCTCAACTGGAGCAAAATCCAACTCCTCTGAATGTTAAACCCACCAAACCTGGCCTCCCACCACAGTATACAGGTATTATGATCTAACTGGCCTGAACTTGAGCTTCTCAGGGCATGTCAGGAGATCTCTTTACCACTCACCCAATCCAAGCCTATCTCTCATTTCTGTCTCTCACCTAGTCTCTGTGGTAAAGTAACACTCAGACCTGGAGTAATACTTTCCTCCTGAGTTTTGGTCTTGTCTTCTGACAGCTGGGTCTTTTGGCTGTCATTTCTACTGCTCTGTGCCTTGAGGTATGTGAGGCACTGATATGGGGAGAGGAGGCAGTGCCAGCCCTCTCTGTCCTCTCCTGAAGGCACACAAGATGCTGATATCAATAAGAGGAGGGGCTCTCTCTTCGCGCATAGGGCCCCCAAGTCTCTGGTGTCAGTAGATGTGGAAAATAGGCTTCTTGCTCTTGGAGCACCCAAACAATATTGGGTCCAAATACATTTTATTTTCTAAATAATAATGATAATAATAATTTTATTCAGACAGATAAATTGGATTCAGAAAGTTTTATCTTGTTAGCCAATCTAATAATTTGCAGCTAGTGCAGTGTTAACACTGAAGCAGTTCTGACACTAATTTGTCTTCAGTTGTATTTTGCTTAGAAATAGAACCTGTTTGCATAAATGCATAGCTTAGGCTTATTATTCCCTTTGTCTCATGTTGCAGTATCCTTAATCAAGCACCTCATTTTGAGGCCTAAAAGAAATGACTTTATCCTCCTATGTATGTGAGAAAAGATAAGAAGTCCTGAAGTTGCATTCTTGAGTACCTATCAGTAACATCTGCATATTCTTTAGCTATATTCAATACATCAAAGTTCTTAGACATTCCAATAACTACTGTTTTACATAATTCCCATAGTTTCCACATGGTAATTTCCTGCCCTTTGTGAAGCATGAGAAAATTAATGACAATAAATATAACTATAAATAAAGATTGCCCAAACAAATATAAAGAAATATAGATATGGGTAATACTTGATACATATTCACTGGGATATGCACACAAAAAAGTACAGTTAAAGATACACACATATGAATATATAAAACATATTGTATAGTCAAAGAAAGAGAGTGTTAAAATCAAGGGAAGATTAAGGAAAGCATATTTATTTGGACATGTTACTAATATTTATGTATAATAAAACGGTCTAAAACAAACAGGTCATTAAACTAAATGCTGAAAACCTCCCCTCCTGTACTGTAGAAAGGTATGTATCTTAAGAATTTAAAATTGCTGTGTTGAGGCCCAGCACTGCTGTGTGGAGTCCCAGAATGCCATGCAGGCCATGCTCAGGGACTGCATGCAGCATGGGCCTCACTGGGATCTGAATCTGCACCCTAGAGGCATTTGGGGCCATGAAAGCCATCGTTAGAGCTCCAGAAGCTGGAACAGAAGTGACCAACAGAGAGAGGGCCTCTTTGAGGCTCCTTGATGAAAATTAAACCCAGTGGGAAAGTGAAGAAAATGTCTGCAATAAAAGTGCACTGGATTGCAGTGGTTGGTAAATTGGGATTAGCACCACCTACTGGAACTTGGACTCCCTCTAGGGGAAGAGCAGCTGGAATCTGCTGTAGAACCTTGTAGAGTTCAATCCTGCAGGTGGTCAGGAAGCTCAACTTGTGCCTTACAGCCAGAAATCACCTTGAATCTCAGTGGATTATGACTAGCTTGTTGGCTTATTGAGAATAATTGACTTAGATCTGCACACTGCTACCCACAGTGTCTACCATGACAGCAAAAACATTCTGAAGGAGGCTTTTTTTTTTTATTTATTTTTTTACTTTTATTATTTTTATTTTCTTTTTTGTTTCTCTCCCTTCTTGTTCTTGATTTCTCTCCCTTCTTGTTTGTGTTCCTGTACTGTTTTGGATTTTGTTCTCTCTTTCCTTCTCTTGATTGTCATTATTTTATAGGAAAGTGAGTAGTTTTTAGCTTTCCTATTGCTGTTAGTTTGTTCTGTTCTTGTCTCTGTTCCTTTGCTCTGTCTTTTCATCTTGTTTTCAACAGTTTCCCAAAGTTTATGTCATCTCCCTGTGTCTTCTAGACTCACTTCTAACCTTTCCCTCTTCTTCTACCTTCTCTATCCCTCCCTCCCCAACTACTTCTGAGTTCTCACCCAAAGGGTAAATTTGCTTTTTTTTTTTTTTTTTTTTTTTTTTTTGCTACAAACACATTTTGGGCTCGTCCTAGATTTTGATCTAGTTCACCTGGTTGAAGGTGACAGTTTAATAGCTACCAGAAATTCATTTTCTAAGTGTTTGATGCTATTGTTGATGCTAATTGTATCACTTGAGCTAAGGTGTCATGACTGATCTTCCAGGTATAATGAAAATGAAATTGCCTAAGAGTCACCAGAGACTCAAAGTTAAAGACCAGCTATATCTGGAGGATACCTCTGATAAGGAATCATTCCATAAGATTTTTTAAAATACAACCAATAAAGATACTGACAATAAGCAATATTGAAGTATCAACACAGGAGTTAAACTCAAAATAACACCACCAACAAAAATAGATATGAGAAGACATCTAAACAAGGCAAAAATCCAAACTTCCAGCTCACCAAAGGCAAATTCTAGGAAAAATGAAGTAGAAAAATCTGATAATCAATCACCTGGACACCCAGAACTGATAACACAGGAAATAACAAAACAGATGGATGAGGTTCTAGAAAAATTCAAAACAGAAATAAATTCCCAAATAACTACAGAGATGTTGAGCAGAATGAAAGACACGATTAAAGACTCTAAACCAGAAAGAGAAAAAAAAATACATGAACTCAAGACCACAATGGAAGCCATGAATGTCCAGCATAGGAAAGAAATGGAAACTATGAACACCTAGCATAGGAAAGAGATGGAATCTATGAAACAGATTCAAACTGATATCTAGGAGATTAAAAACTTCATTGAAAGTATTTGCAGAAGAATGAGCCAATGTGAAGTCAGTATCTGATATAAAGGACAGGATTGCAATTAGTGACCATGATAGAGATTTCTTAAAAATAGTAATGGAACACAAGAAAGTGATCTAGCACTTACCACACAAAGAAGAATAACATAAGACTGTTAAGAGTCTAAGAGAAAGCAGGAGAAAGTACAAATGGCACAAAAATCTACTCACAGAAGTAATAGCAGAAAACTTCCCAAGTAGAGGAAAAAGAATTTGACATACATAAATGAGGCATATAGAACTCCAACTAGCCATGATCAAAAAAAATCTACACCTAGACATGTAATAGTCAAGATCCCAGAAACCCAACAGAAGAAAAAAATACTACAAGAAGTTAGAGAAAAGAAACAAATGATATACAAAGGAAAGCCCATCAAAGTCACCACAGGCTTTTAAACACAAACCATGAAGTCAAGAAGAGCCTGGAGTGAAATATTTCAAGTCCTAAAAGAAAACAACTTCAAACCCAGATTGTGTACTCTACAAAACTGTCTTTCAAGATCGATGAAGAAATAAGATACTTTCAGGACAAAGAACACCTGAGAAACTTCATGAATACCAAATCAGCACTCCAAGTAATTTTTTAAAATATCCTAGAAAAAGATAATGAAGGTAACAACTCCATGAGGCCCAGCAGAGCAAATCCAGTAGGCAAGAATTTAAAGGGAGAGGGAGAAAAATAAAAAAGGACCAACAGCAAGAAAATAACATGACAATGATAAGTCAGTACATATCAATTATAACCATCAATGTCAATGGCCTCAAAAGAAACAGACTGACAGAATGGATAAAGAAGCAAAATCCAACAATGCTGTAACAAATCCTCAGTAGCATAGGAAGTAGCACAAAGAATCAATAATTGTACTCAAATCTTTCTAAAAAGTTTCTGCACTGCCAGAGAAATCACAAGCATAGCTGAGACAATCCACTATCTGGGAATAAAATGTTTACCAGCTCTTCTTCAGACAAATGTCTACTACCTAGAATATATAAAGAACTTAAAAAAATCAGACCTCACAAATATAAAGACCCAATTCAAAAATGGGCACCTAAAATGAACAGACATTTCTCAGGAAAAAAAAAGTAAAAACAGTAAATAATCATATGAAAAAATGTTCAACATCACTGGTCATTTGAAAGATGCAGATGAAAACACCTCAGAAAGATTGGCTGTTATCAAGAAATCAACCAATAACAAATGCTGGCAGAGTTGTGGGGAGACAGAAACCCTCCTTCATTGTTAGTGGGAGTTCAGACTGGTGTAACCACTGTGGAAAACAGTATGGAGATACCTCAAACAACTAGGGTCAGAAGTCCCATTTGACCCAGCTAGTCTTTTGCTTGGTATCTTCCCAAAACAATTAAAAGAATCATACCACGGTGATATATGAAAGCAGTTCTATGAGGGAAACTCATAGCAGTGAATGTACATACAAGGAAAAGAAAGTTAACTCAAATAAACAATCTAATGCTGAACCTCAAGCTCCTAGAAAAACAAGAGGAAGACAAACCCAAGGCTCATACAAGGGAGGGAATTTTAAAGATCAGAGCAGAAATCAATGCAATGGAGACTGAGAAAGTGATACAAAAACTTGGTGAATTGAAGAGTTTGTTCTTCGAAAGAATCCATAAAATTGACAAACCCTTAGACATCCTTATCAAAATAAGGAAAGACTCAAATCCATGTAATTAGGAACAAAAAGGTGAAATCACAACAAATCCAGCAGAAATCCAGATGTTGGCTTATACGTAATTTGAGAACCTGTACTCAAATAAAATAAAACACAGAAGAAATGGACAGATTCCTACATGCATATGAATTACCAAAGTTGAACAAAGAAGATACAAAATTTGAAAACACCCCAATTTCAATCAGTGAAATTGAAAACATAATTAAAAACTTACCAACAAAGAAAAGCCCAGGTCCTGGTGGCTTCACTGTTGAATTCTACAAGAATTTTAGGGAAGAGATAATGCCATTACTTCTCAAACTAGTGACACTGAAAGGGAAGTAGTACTCCCAAATTCATTCCTGGAAGCAAGCATTACTTTATTCTAAAAGTAGAGAAAGACCTAACCAAAATAGAGAACTATAGGACAATGTCAATAATGAACACAGATGCAAAACTCCTCAATAAGATACTGGCAAACAATACAGAGGATCACTAAGAAAATCATACACCCAGACCAAGTGGAAGGGATGGCTCAATATATTTAAATAAATAAATGTAACACACTATATTAACAGTCAAGGACAAAAACCATATGATTATCTAAATAGATGTAGGAAAAGAGTTCAACAAAATCTAACACCTGTTCCTAATAAAAACCTACAGAAAATTGGAATAGATGGTCTTTAGCTCAAGCTGATAAAGGCTATCTATGAAAAACCAGCAGCCAAGATCATACTGAATGATCAAAAACTGAAATCTTTCACATTACAATCAGGAACAAGACAAAGATGTCCACTATCACCATTCCTGTTCAACATTAGCCACAACAATTAGACAAGAGAAATAAAAGCAATAAAGTTAGGAAAGGTAGAAGTTAAACTCATTATTTGCTGACAACATGTTACTCTACTCCAAAAACTTCACCAAAGCTTTCTAGACTTAAATGACAGATTCAGCAGAGTATCTGGATACAAAGTCAACATTCAAGAATCAATAGCCTATTTATACACAAATAACATAATCACTGACAGAGAAATTGGGGAAACAATTCCTTTCACAATAGCATCCGAAAAATGAAATACCTGGGATCAGTCTAACAAAAAAATTAAAAGAATTCTACCTTGAAAAATACAGCACTCTGAAAAAAGATTGAAAAGGATATAAGAAAATGCAAAGACATCCTTTGTTCTTGTGTAGGAAGAACCAATATGGTGAAAATGGCCATATTTCTAAAATTGAAATATAGATTCATTGCAATCCTGATTGAAATCCAAACTGTATATTTCACAGTACTAGAGAGGATGTTCCAAAAACTCATTTGTAACAACAAAAGACCTAGAATAAAAAAAAAGTAATTCTAGGTAACAAAAACGTGACAGGTGGTATCCTATCCCCAACTTGAAACTATATTACAAGGCCTGTGTTATAAACACAGCATGGTACTGGCAAAGAAAAAGACCCAAGGATGAATGGGATAGATTAGAAGATGCAGAAACAACTCCAGACATACTCAACCACATCATCTTTGACAAAGGAGCCAAACATCGTCACGGGAAGATAATATATTTAATAAATGTTGCTGCAAAAACTGGATTTCAACCTGCAAAGGATTAAAAATACACCCATAGCTCTCACCATGCACTAAACTAAAATTGAAGTGCATTGAAGATCTCAATATTAAAACAGAAACGCTAAACTTGCCAGAAGATAGATTAGGTTGACTCTTGAAGATATCAGCCTATGAAAAGACTCTATGAACAAAAAAATAAGTAGCAGGGGAGCTACCGCAAGGAATCACCAAATGGGATGTCATCACATTAAAAAGTTTCTGCATTGCAAGAGAAACCACAAACAGAGTTGAGACAACCTACAATGTGGGGGAAATTTTTTACCAGCTGTTCCTCAGACAAAGCACTACTATCTACATTATACAAGGACTTAAAAAATCAGACCCAAAAATTCAAAGACCCAATTTACAAATGGCCATCTGAAATGAACAGACATTTCTCAGACAAAGAAGTAGAAATAGCAAATAAACATGAAAAAATGTTGAACATATCTGGTTATTAGAGAGATGCAGATAAAAAAGCATTGATATTCCATCTCAACCTAGATAGAATAGCTGCTAACAAGAAGTCGACCAATAACAAATTCTGGTGGGGTTGTGGGGGAAAGGAAACTTTTCCATTATTGGTAAGAATGCAGACTGGTACACCTAGTGTGTAATCAATATGGATATATTTCAAAAAGCTAGGATTAGAGGTTCAATTTGATCCAACTATTCCACTGCAGGGTTTCTTCCCAAAATAATTAAAAGAATCATACCCCAATGATAAATGCACACCCATCTTTATAGTGGCACAGTTTATAATAGCTAAAACTTGAAAACAGCCAAATTGCCTGGCAACTGGTGACTGGATAAAGAAAATGTGCTTTGTTTTGTAATATGGAGTACTGCTTAGGCATAAAACATGAGAAACTAGAGTCATTGATAACTAAATGCATGCACATTGAGGCACATTTTGCTCTTAAGAAAAATAACTAGGACACACATGTGTAATACCAAATAGTTTCTCTGGTGTGAAAAACCGAAAGTGTAAATGAGGATCAAAATGCATAATAGATACTGTGAAATAGGGAAAAGAGGTCAGAAAGGGAAGGGGAAGAGGGAGAGGTTGGAGATACAAAAGGAATAAATATGAGAAAAGGAAAGAAATGGAAGCTAAGTCTTTGTAAATAGGGATCAAGAGAGGGCAGGCAAATGAAAAATATAAGAGCCAAGTTTAATCATGTAAAGGTACATATTTCAAATGATGAATGTCATTATATTGATTACATAAAATGTACCCATAAATTTAATGCATAAAATTTGTTAATTGCATTAATTCCTTTCACAAATTAGGCTACTTACCACAGACATTTTACTTTCTGTGCTGTACTACTCAGAATAGCATCTAGCAATAAACTAGTCTCTGGTAGAAATCCCCTGTGGGCTTTACTTGTTTGAGCTTTTAATTAAATTACTAAAGTAAACAATAACCCCTACCAGATTATAGGAAACTACTAATTCCAAATGACAATGACTCTAACTCCTGCTTTTTTTTTACTGAAAAATCATCTCTTTTCACGGAAATGCTTTTTTTCCTCACAAAAATAATAGTAATGGGAACATTGTGCCAGATGCAATTTTTTATAACAATAATGATAGGGTTATAACAAAAGAACATTTTCTTGGGAACTCATAAAATAAATTTTTTCAATCATCTAAAACAAGTCTCCAGCTTTAAATTTTGTATCACTAAATAACTTAAATTTTCTTCCTCATTATTTGTGCATTATATTTTAATAATGAAAATTTCATAATTTAAGATCTCAAAAATGATTTTCAGTTTTTATTTGTATATCCAGCCAAATATAATACACTACGTTGAGTTGTCTTTTAGCAAGTGTAACTAAAACATAATGCAGAATACTAAACTTTCTCAAAGCATCATCTTCCTTACTTGACAAGAAAGCATTTAGTCAGAATGGAAATCATGTACAATCTTTGTACCAGATCTAATTTGTGCTGTCATACATCATCTCAAATATTCATGCAAGTTTTGTCCTTATATAAGGACAAACAATCATATAAGGTTTGCTAATGAAAGATAGTTAATGTAATTAAATATTGTATATGAGGAACCATTGTAGGCAGACCTAGTGACCATCATGAGGTTTGTTAAAGGAAGGTTATCCCTTTTTGCACAAGGGGGTGGTTGCTTTAGGCAGGATCTCCTTTTATAGTTCAGGCTCATCCTGAACTCACTATGTAGTCCAGGCTGGCCTCAAAATCATGGCAATCCTCCTGCCTCAGCCTATAAAGCTAATCTATTTATCCACCTTACTGTTGAAAGATATGTAGAAAAAAGTGAATGTGGCTCTTCCTGTTTAAATTATTTAACATTAAAGCATTATAGATGATTTTGGGAAATTCATTAATATAAACAAAAGCTAAAGTGCAATTAATTTCAAGTAAATAAATATGGAAATAGGATAAAAATTACATTAATTAGACATTTATTTAACATTCCATATACCACACCTACAGCAGACATCATTCTATTATTGAATAACATAATGGATATCAAATACAGAAATCCAAGTAAATCATGCAAAAATGATTTTAGACAAAAACATATAAGACAAATTTATTTTGATAATATAAACACAATTTAAATATTTTTAAAAAGTAATTTCTGAAGCAACTAATAATAATGTTCTTTTTTTCTTTTTGGTGCCGGGGATTGAACTCGGGTCCTTGCACTTGCAAGGCAGACCACTGAACCGCTGAGCTAAATCCCTGGCCCAATAATAATATTCTTAAAGAAAAAAGAACCTATTAAATAAGAAGCTGAGAAAAATCAAGCTAGATATATGTGATATTATTTTACTTTTCTGAATGGATCAACTATGTTTTAATTTAGCAAGTTTCTAACTACTATATATTTTTACATATCAATATGCATTTTAGATGTGCATATACAGATATATTTTATGTATATGCAAATATATACATATATTCAAACATGTTTATTGGTCATGTTTTTATTCTTTAGAAAATGTATGCGTTCATTTAGAAATATTTTGGGCCACCTGTTATGATCCATTGGTTTTTAGGCTCTAGACATGAAGTATTAAAGAAAACAGATGAGTTTATTGCCCCCATAAAGCTTGTATTCATGGTTCAGGTAAAAAATACAGCAAGAAGCATAGAAGTAAATAACAAAAAATATGAATTTGTGTTATTGAGGAAAGAAAGAGGAAATATGACAAAACCAGATTTCTATGTCTGTTGAGGAAGTATGGTCTATTCAGAAATGGTGTTGAGAAAATTTATCAACAATTTAAACAAAAGTCTTATGTCTGCCTCACATTATGCACAAATTTTGTATGAAATTCTAACTATAAAAACAAAAAATTTAAAGTATAAGAAAAATACAGGAAACTATTTTTATTTGTAAGCTGAATATGTAAAATTGACATCATAATACATATATATATATATATAGAGAGAGAGAGAGAGAGAGAGAGAGAGAGATGTATATAATTTTGGCCACACAAACCTATAACTTATAGTACCATGACATTTTTTATCAACAGAGGAAAATATATCTGCTAAGTAATAGACATTTTTTTTGCCAAAAATGTGTGAAGAATAAGTCTGTTCATTGAGAGAATTTAAAACTGAGTACCAGAAGTTATGCAAAAGTTATGATTCAGCAGATAACAAAATAATAAATATGAATTGCTAACAAATATTTGAAATTACATTCAAATTCAAGTTGGAGTTGTTTATTATATCATTGCATACAAACATAAAAAGAAAACTGTTGAGAAGTTATAAGATGAAGAGATAGTTCTTCATATCTCTAGGTTTAAAAAGAGATACATCATTAGTCTTAGAAGAACAAAGACACAAGAATCTTCAGAGTATCTATATTATGAATAGTTTTTTTAAAAAAATATAACTTGGATATGTTACTGAAAGAAGTAATAGTATCCAAGGGTTTCTTCCATTTGCATCATTAACCTTGGAAAAATTGTCCAATCTTATCAAAGTGTATGATAAAAGTCTCTTGCCTATATGAAAGTGATAGAGGAGAGATAGACAAATAGCAGAAGAATTATCTAGGGACGTTGATTTCCACTGAGGAAAAGCAGAGTAACCTGATTTCCAGGCACACAACACAAGAAAAATTATTACCAAAAGAAAATTTGGATCCTTTAGAAATAGGCCATGGATGAAAAGTTCTAAAAATAGCCTGTATTTACAGTTCTTTAACTTTATTCCTAAATTTACAGTTTCTGCAGTACTCCAATCAATGATACTGCAGATCTTTTCCAGTCATGATAATACTTGACCCTAGCAGGATTGTGGTGTGTTTTGTGTGTCTTCCAAAGGTCCATTGTGTTTAAGAGTTTGGTCCTCAGGGTAGTGCCACTGGGAGATGTTATGGAACATTGGAAAGGTGAAGTAGTGCAAGGTCCTGAGGTCACTGGGAGCATTTGCCAATTCTAATGCAATCTTTTTGGTAATTTTTGAAAAAGAATTATTTTAAAAGGAACAAGTCTAGCTTCCCTCTCCCCATTGAGATTTGACTGCTGAAAATCAGGCCATCAATTGCCATCTTCTTTTTGCCACGAGGTCTTCATCAGAAGTGAGCCAATGCAAACTGAACCTCTAAAACTGTGAGCTAAATAAATCCTTTACAAAGTTGGCTGGCTCAGGTGTCACAGTAGTAATGCAAAGGTGAAGTATATAGAACTTCTCCAAAAATAAAATAACTGAAATTTCATTGTTGCTACAAACAATCTCTACATCTATACTCTATACTTTTTTGTTTACTTTTGAACCAATTATAGGGCATTTACTTGACTTTTGTAGGATCCTTGGAAATTTTATTCCTAGTTGTCTCCTAATTATTAAGCAAAAATATGATTTTCTTATTTCTATAGCTCTTTTGTTTTTAATACAGTTAGGCTCACTGACTCATAAACTTTAATTTTTGATTGGAATCATATTTGACTAATTATGACATCTGTTGGAAGACTAAGACAGCAAATTATCAAAGTAACTAGAATTCATGTTTTATAGTTTTTTTTATTTTTGCATTAACTTAGAGTAAAATCCAAAATATCAGGAGAGTGAATCCCTGGTTAGCTTAAATTAGCTTACTTTTTTGAGATAAAGAATCCAGGTAAGACTGAATCACAGTACAACCAAGAATGTAGACTTAAGAGGTAATTCTCCAAGAGTAATTCCCACTTAATTTAGAGAAATAAGAGAAATTGATGTTGAGTTATTAAAAAGTTTATCTTGGCTTTTAGCATAGAAAAATTTAATCACTAAGCTAAATACCTAAGCTGAGTTTAGAACCACCTTTTGTTCCATGGTGATTCTGGATAGAATTTTTTAATTATTACTTTAGAAGAAAAAAAAATACTGTTTGATACATAGATAATTTATTTTCTTCTTTTTAAATTTCTGGAAGAGCATAAATGTATTAATCTTCTTCAATACTTTGAGAAAGAAAAATGTATTATTATCCCCACTTTTCTTTTTTTTATTTTAAATTGAATTTATTGGTACATTCTAGGTAGACAGTACAGTTACATTCATTACTGGGATCTTGTACCTTTACATGACAGGTCTTGGTTCTCATTTTTTCCCCTTGTCTCCACCCTCCCTTCACCCCCTCCTCCCCTCCCCACCTTCAAACACTTTAATTCCATTTTTACATTTTCTCATATTTTTTTCCTTTTCCCTTATTCCCCTTTCCCTATCCTCACTTTTCAAATGAGAAATGCAAGCATGAAAGAGATTACAAGCGGCTGGGAATTCAGCTCAGCTGTAAAGAAAGAGATTACAATTAGCCAAAGGCTAAAGAAGGAACTTCAAATCCAGGCTAAAAGTTTGTGTATTTGAGCATATCCTTGTAATAGTTTCCCTCAATTATAGGAAGTTGTGGACTTTGGGAAAGGCAAAAAAGAGGACTGGATGGAGACTGCAAATTACAGAGTTTTTTGTGGAAGTCATTTTCAGCTCATTATCAAAATTCTGACCTTGCACCTTGAATAGAATAGCACTAGACATGACAAATGTCCCTGTTGAATATATATCAGAATTAGAGCATTATCTTTTGCTTTGTTTTCCACTGGGGAATTTTCTAAAAGCTATGATGTCATTTCTGCTGTGTCCCAGCTTTTTATTCTGCACAAACTTCCCAGGAATGGGTTCCTTCTTTTATGGATCTCAAATTCTTCTGCATGTAACATTTGATATTTTAATAAACTCCAGCTGTTCTCAATCTCTATGAAATATATCACCAAACTGTTCATCTTAGACCTCAGAGACTGCATGAAATTATTTTCTTCATCTAGTAAATCATTCCCAGATAATTTCTAACGTACTTTAACAATGTTTTAATCTGTGGAAGTTCATCATAAACATTACTGATTGCACAAAATAGTATTATCATCTGGTTATCAGGAGTTACATGACATAGGAAAGCCTAGTGTCTGCCTAAATTCTTGACTTAAATGTAGATTTAATAAGGAATAAACAGCTATTTCTTTGCTGATTTCCAATTTTAATTAATTTCCCCTTTCTTCCTTGGTTTCCCAGTTTCCAATCTGGTTAAGCAAAAATAAAAATTATGACATTAGACATAGATATTTATATACTACAAACTGGTGAGCTATCACTATAGGATTTTGTTTCTTTGGTATTTAACTTTAAATTGTTATAATCTTCCAAATAATAATGATATTTTGAAATAATAATAATACCTAAAGATAATACAATAGCATCTAGATGATTTATTCCTCATTTCATCTTTTTCCTTTCAAAGTGAACATGAATCACACACAAATTACAAGAGATTATAAGAGACGAGGTACTTCTCTTCTTATTAGTTGATAAATATTCCTTTAGGCATAGCCATTTGAATTTCCCCTTCCACAGATTTTAGAGAATTTATACTTTTAGGAAATCCATTCAATATTTATCTGCAAAAACCTAATTTCCCAATTTTGTTTCTCTGTACCTATCTCCCTCTATAACTAACAGCCATATGAAATTAGGCAAATTAATTGGCCTAAGTAAAAGTAACAGTTGACTGCTGTGTTAACCAGGGATGATATTCATGATTATCTCAGAGCGTTCATTAAAAAACTAACTGGAACACGCATTAAAACTCTTGTTCAATTCTTGGCAAATAGTGGGTTGATTATTGCTATTAAATTGTATTATAATTTTACGATAGTATTCTATTTGTTAATTCAGAGATGAAGCGTTTTAGAGAGCTTTAAGGATTTGCGGCATTTTTAGCTCTTACTCTACCTTGATTGATATGTTGTGATTAAAAATATAGTGACAATTTTTAAAAACATATGACAGCAAAAAATCAGTTGCCGTTACTCCCCCCAAAATACTTACCCTTGGTTTGAACACACTTATGGCATCATTCTTGCCACTTTTTGAAGCAATTTGGGAATTCCTCTTTCAGAAAGTCCTTAGTTGCACTGTTATGGCTGCCTTGGTGTCCTAAATTGATTTAAAATGTTTATTTTTAATGGTCCTTTTGACTTTCAGGAGTGTCCAGAAGTCACATGGCGCCAGGTTCAGTAACGAAGTAACGAAGATGGATGAGGACGCACCATAATGATTTTATAAGCCCATTTTTCTACCGAATGGCACTTGGCTGCAGAATTTATTTTATCACAATGTGAAAAGACACTCATGAAAGAGAATTTCTAGTACTGACACGAACAATGGGATTTGTGTGTTCAAAGAGAGGGGGGCTGTTCTGAGGGCATTAATAGCAATGTGTCTTAGTGTAATATCATTTTTTAATTTTAAATATTAACTAAATGTTTTCTTCAGGTTTTGCAATTTCACTTAGATTTTTTTCCAGCTCTGACCTCAAAACACCTCTACATTATAGATTCATACTTATCCTTTGTCTACCTATGATTACCTTGTTTGTCTTCACATGATATTAACACAGGTTGTCTAGGGACCATTTTGAAAATCATTGTTCTGTGTGTTTCTCTCAAAAGCTCCAATAAGACATTCTTGTCAAAAACATAGGTTGTCTTTCCAAACTAAGAAAAAGTCAGACCGTGTTTAGACTTTCTGACCAACTATAGTTTTCAGTGAGTGCCAATTATAATTAGTATTTGAAAGTAACAAGTGCTTATTAATATTCATACTCCACAGCAAGTTCCACAGCTATTCATTTGAAAGTTGCTGGCATGGTTAGAATGCAGTTATTTATACTTGAAAAAAATTTACTATATTAAGAGCATCTTTCTCTTGAGAAGTTCAGCTATTTTGAAGATGCTTCTGCTAATGTAAAGATAACACATTAGTTTCATCTATAATATGCAAGTAACAAGATAAAATATTGATTTTTATCATTACTTTACAAACTACACGAGCATAATCTGGCACTATCACATTTTGAAGATTTATTTCCTAGAATTTAAGAATCAGAATATTTATTACATTATATTACATATATTATATTCATAGTGTGTTCAGATCTCACTTTCAATAGTATTTCTGTTAAGAATACTAGGTTTAGCCTGAGGATTTAGCTTAGTGGTTGTACCACCTGCCTTGCAAGTGATAGGTGGGAATTTGATCCCTGGTACTAAAAAAAAAAAAAAAGAATACTAAGTCTATGAACAGATTATTTGAATATATAGACAACTTGACATTCAAGCACATCTGGTAAACATATGCTTCAGCACTCAAGTTTTTAGGTTTACCAGAATTTATACTATAAAATAAATATTACTCATTTTCAAAGCAATACAATATAGTTGACTTCATTACCAGTTACACGATGAATATCATTTACAACTTCTTTTTGAGCTTTATATCCTGAGCTTTCTTTCAAATAGCTATGTAAAGTATCCTGGCAAAATATATCGTTAATACAAATCCATAAAGATTAAAATGATAGGTAAAGCAACTTTACTTATTTACCATTTTAATATTTTTTCTAATAATTTACATGTTCAACTTTGATATTTACTTAATTCTGCTTTAGGAGAATTTAGGAACCAAAAAGTTTGTTAACAACTTAGAGTTATAATCTTGTAAATTCTCATGGTCTCAGATACTCAATAATGGTTTTTGCATTTTGGCTTAAGAGTCTACTATAATTTTTTGTCTTCAGAATACCATGAAAGATGTATTGTGTACACTTTCCCTACCAAATTTCATTTTTTCAAATTATTTTCTACCCTTTTGCATTTAATATTTTCCTTAATCAGAAATTTGTTTCTTCAATAATATGTGTGCAATATTGTATTGTTATATTAAGGAAATGTTATGGGATTTAAAATTTAATTAAAGCAAACATCTCAACTAAATGTTATGCAGCTTATTAAAATAATATTTATGAACTGACTATGGAATGCAATAATTACAGAAGCTCACGTTATAAAAAATACCAAAGACTAAGCTTTCTATAAATCATAATGATGTATTTCCACTCGTTTCCCCTCTCTTGCTTGCTCAATAAACATACTACTGTCTTCCACACAATGTCGTGTCTCCTGCAGATTAAAAAGAAGTATTAAAATTAGAGTTTACTTCATATTTGTCATAAGATTATTTAAATCTTTATATCAAATTTCTACTTACAAATATCTGTTTTTTGCCAGATTTTAATTTCTATTTTCATTCATTTATTCTATCATTTATACATGTGACAAACTTCTGCTTATTATTAACTGTATACAGGATGCTATTTGGGTTGAGATAAAAATAATGCATTTGGTAAGAAATGATATGTACATAATTACTCTGAAACACGATAAATTTTGAAATTAGGCAAAAAAGAAATAGAATAAAAACTACTTGAATTCACAGAAAGAGTCTATCTTCTGATAGAAATTTCAGCATTTGTGTGATACTCAATTCCAAGTTTGTTCTGGAAGAAATTCCAAGGAACTTTAGGTCTTTAAGACACAATTCCTTGTAAAAGTGCTCAACTGATCCAGAAATGAGCAGCATTTTAAAGAAACCACCTATACATAGTTCCCAATACTAGAACGAGTGTGTCTTCACAAAGAATCAGGATCACCGAGATAAAAACCTTCAGACTTCCAGTTCTTATTCTTGTGACACTCCTGTTTGTACCACTTGTTCTTTGAGTATTTTCTGCTAAAAGACTACATGGATTGATCAGAACAATTAAAATAACATGGAAATCATCTTGCCACACCCTAATCCCCGAAAGTTTGCCATTTAAATCTCAACTAAATTGTCTCTCTATATATGTGGGAGATTAGCTTGGGAATCTTCCATGAACACCAAAATGTGTGCATGCTTAAGTATCATATAAGAGTGAAATATTTACATATAACTGATATATATCCTCCCATAAATTCTACATGCTTTAAACCAGTTTTAATCACTTACAATGCCAATACAGTGTAAATGTTAAGTAAATAATTGTGATAATGTATTATTTAGGAATTACTATAAGAAAAAAATTCTTGCATGTTCAGTACATGTACATATTTTTGAATGTTTTCCATCTGTCATTGGTTGATAGTAATCACATAGAACTCAGCTAAGAGCATCTGTATAATACATTTCTTAGCTTTAGTCAGAATTTTGTCATTGATATTTGAGATACCAGCTATTTCTAAGTTTAATTTATGGCCATTTTTTCAGCTTTACAATTTTATTTAACTTCAAAGGCATTGTTTGAGTATTACTTCATTTATTATTGACTATTTACTTAAAGTATTGTTTTCAAGACAATTCATTTTTTATATGCAACTAAATAATAGGTATCTCAGTAAATTTACTTTTGAACTGGTATTTTAAATTTCCTTTTCTTTGGATAAAATAAGATATGAATTGAAATAACTGCATATGCCAATGCAGAAATACATTTAATGATTCCTTTATTGGACTTGTTGTATCTTGTAGTTTCAATTCTACAACGTATCAGGCCTTCTAACAAAACCATGTATTTACATTTAATATGCAAAGTAAGCAATGAAACTAACTCACCTTCATTCCTTAAGGAAGCACGGTATTCATTCTTCTGTTATACATTGACAGTTGGATTAAGGCATGATTTATACATACGTTAAATTTTCTTTAGGTGAACATTTGACTAAGTAGAGGGGTTCAAAAACTGTGATACATGACAATTAACTAAGATAGTTTATCTCGTATTTATAATGCATCAGTTTGTCAAGGAACTATTCATGGAGAGCCTTCTTTCTACATTTCTTTAAAATGAACCAAAAGCCAATTTCTTAAGCCTTTACTGAAGAGATATCATAATATTTTGGATTTGCATGACTTATGGTAAGTACAAAAGTTTTTCATTATAAAAACACATTATGTAATAATACCAGGCATGCAAAATAGCAAGAAAATGAGAATGAATAATAATCAGAAGAAAGTGCAATCAAATAAACCAGTGTTGACTCATGTATTGAAATAAAAAGGTAAGGATTTTAATGCATCTGTTCTAATTATGTTGAATAGCTTAATAGAATATATTGCTATAATTAGTGACTAGATAAGAAATTTTACCAGAAAAATGGGAACTATAAAACAAAAATTATTAATAACTAGAAATGGAAAGTTGGCATTTTTAAGAACTCCTAAAATCTTTGTGCTCCCAACTTTTTTCGGCTAGCATTATGTCCTCCAAGTCCATCCAAGCTGAAAACGGTTCTCTTCATTTTTAAGGCTAAATTTTATTTGTTTGTTTTGGATACTGGGGATGGAACTCAGGACCTTGTGCTTGGGAGGCAGGCAGCAGCAACACTAAGCTAAATTCCCAGGAAGGCTTAGTTTTACATATACAGTAAGGCCCCAATTTACAAACATTCAAGTTGTGAACTGTCAGATGCGATTACAAATGTTTGTAGATCTGAACAAGACATGGAAATGGCTTGCACTGCAGGACTTTGACAGGTGGCTTTAATTTAGAATACATGACTAATGTCATCAAATCTCTGACTAATAAAATTTTTGTTCTAATTCCATGCCCATCTAATAACTAGCTAAGTAAAATTTTTCTTTGTGCGGTGTGCATACAAGAAGAGAATTATAAGCTCTGTAACAGAGAGACTTTAAATTGTAAGTAGATAAATTTGAATAAGATATATGATAAATTGGTAAAATTTGATGTTATTCTTATACCTGAGCTCAGTTACAATGAACCCATCTTTAAAGCATGTAGAAATTCTTGGGTGCTGGAAGATTAGAAAAATTCAGGAAGATGATGCCTACCTATGAGTGCCTAGGAAGGAAGTCAGTGGGTCATCCCCATGTACTCTTTGTAGTTTTCAGTCTTTCCTCAGACTAAAATATCTGTGTTGTGCTGTTTGTTACCTTGACATCCTCAATGAACATTTTAGTTAAAATAATCAGCATAGCAAACCTTGCACTCAAAAAATGTAGAGAACCGTTCAGTTTATCCCTCCATTAATTTATCCCTCCAATAATAAATAAATATGTACTAATCTCTTTTTAAAAATGAGATCATAATTATTTTGATTATTTAGTATATTGCTAAATGTTGAAGACTCAGACTTTTTAGAAATAAAATTCATAGCAGTCTATGAAATAAATATTCTTCAGGCATATAGTTGATGAAAATTTATTTTATCAATTTTATTTATACAATTTTACTTATTAAAAACACAATCATTTTAGAAACAAAATAAAATGACTGAGAGGCAAAAAATCCTCTTGGAAGTATGGTTTATGTTATTTATGATAATTAAGATATCAATAATTTAAATGAGGGAAAATGTTCTGCTACATATTCAGAATTTTCCAAAAATATATTTGCATCATTAAAATTATTCCTAAGAAATTGATTCAATAAGGTATATCATAGTACAATGTGCTTCCAAGTGTTCCACTAAGAGATATATTACAGGAAATAAAAGTGTACATATGTGATCTATTTAATAGAAATGAAATGTTTTGCTGTTCTTCAGAAATAAATTTCCTCTTCATATATGAGTATATTAGTTAACTTTATTGTTGCTGGCACAAATTACCCCATATTCACAAAGGAGAGAAATATATTTAGATCATGATTTCAGAGGATTTAGACTATGGTTGGCTAGTTCTGAGGCAGAAACACCATGGCAACAAGATGTGGAATAACAAAACTACTTAGTTCAAGCTGGGCATGGTGGTGCACGCCTGTAATCCAGTACTCAGGAGGCTGAGGGAGAAGGATCACTGTGAGTTTGAGACCAGCCTGGGCTACCTAGTGAGTTCCAGGTCAGTCTCAACTACACAGTGAGACCCTGTCGCAACAAAAAAACAAAAAAACCTACTCAATTCATGGAAGAACTAAGGAAGGCAGGAGGGAAAAACAGAGCAGAGTCCAGAGACCATATGTAGTACCCAAGTCATGCCTGAATGACTAACCCCAACACACCAATGTGTGTTTTATTAATCCTTTCCATGGCTCCCATGCCAATCAAGTTGATCATCAAGCTTAACTATCTCAAAGAGTTGACATTTTTCCAGTATTTTTGAAAATATATTCAAAATCAAGTGAGACGTATTTCTCTGTATAATGGAAACACATTCTAATTTTCAATACCACATTGAATCATAAAGTGGTAATATTTTTTTAGAATGATAGTAGCTGAGATCTGCTGCCATTCATAATTTTACACTCTCTTCTCTTTTTAAATTTTGGATGTTTATGTTTTGTCTTTCAACAACCACACTCTTGAAAGAAACCAGAGTGCCCTGACTATGCTTGAAATTGAAACTGACTTGGACAATTCCCAGATGATTTAAACAGAAATTTTCACCAAACTTGCAGAAGTCATAGAAATATGGTAGTTTTCATCTCCTAACAGTTTTAGAAGTCTTACATATCTCACATATTGGAAAAACTCAAAGAATAAAATCACAACCAAGTATTATTTTATGTATAGAAGGACATATAAAACATGAACATACGAACAAAAGAACATATAAAAATAATTATATCATGTGAGATTACCCTAGGAATCCCTTTTTAACCTTATATTTACAATGGATACTTCAAAAAGGACAAATAACAGAGAAATATCACCATTTATAACAGATTGAGATTACAACTCAATGATAGCACTGTAAGACTCTGCAAAATTCAACGGAACAATGCAATTCAAGTAGCTGCAACAAAACAATCTTCATAATCCCCAGAAGAATGCCCACATGCTTCAGGAAGTGTTAAAAGATGTTTTGAATAATTAAAAAAAATCAATGGTGAGGCCTAAATTTTCATTTCAAAGAAGTTAATGATCTGAAAAGAAATGCAAGTAAATAGAATAGACCAGACAAAAAATTCTATAGAAAGCCATATAATGCCTGCAGGTTGATGTGTGTGGAAGATAAGAAAACAGGCTGCACTTTCTGGACAAGACAGTGTGGATGTTGGAGGCTCTGGACTGGGGGTAACAAAAAGCATCAGGAAATGGAGACCAGTTGGAATGCATGATGAATCAAAAAAGATTTGAAGAAGCTGATTGTTGCAGCTGAATTAAATATTTATTTGAAAGTTCATGAAGAAGAGAGAAATTGAATACATAATAAACTGAAGATGTTGGAATGACTGCACTTAAATATCATATGAAAAAGATCACATGGAGGCTTTCTTACCAAGCTGAAAAAACTTCAATGTATTTGAGAGGTAGGGGAATCCTGTATACGGCGATTAGAAGAGTCAAGACCTCTAACAGAAACTTCAAATCTTTCCTGCGTTAAATTGATGGATGGAATTTTCACCTAACATTTAATTTAGAAAGAGCTTTCTCTATAATGAAGGAGGATAATATTTCCAAGACACCTGATGCAATCAACCATATGCAATGAGCTGGACACCTATAAACTACAATTCAAAACCCCTCTCTAAATATTCAGATGGGACCAGGGATTTAGTTCAGCGGTTTTGCCACCTGCCTCAAAAGTGAGTTCTATCCCCGGTACAAAAGAAAAAAAATTCAGACAAATAACATACTGTAGTTAAAATCATTTGTATAAAAGATTCATGATATGAGATTCATTCATAGGAAAATGGATACATACTGAGGATATACTCCTAAGTGAAATAAATAAGTCACACATGTGTCAATACCGAATAGTTTCTCTGGTGTGAATAAACTGTAATAATACATAAGATCTTAATGAGATAACTGACATTGTGAAATGGGAAGAAAAGGGCTAAAGGTGTAGGGAAGGTGGGATGGGTAGGGGAAGGGTAATAAGGGAAAAGAAAAAAATGTGAGAAAGTGAAAAGATGGAAATGAAGTGTTTGTAAATGGGGAGGGGAGGAGGGGGTGAAGGGAGGGCAAGGACAAGGGGAAAAAAAGAGAACCAAGACCAGTCATATAGAGGTACAAGATCCCAACGATGAATGTAACTGCACTGTACACCTAAAATGTACCAATAAACTCAATTAAAAAAAAGATTCATGATACTTATATAAGATCTTGGTTAAAAGAGTCTCAATTATTCAAGAAGAGAAAATATACACAAAGAGCAAAACATTTTTTGAGGAGGATATTCTTTTCAATTTTCCTAAATTCTTGGTTTTAAAAGCAATATTTGTCCTGAGAGGCACAGCATGAAACCTTCTAGATGACCATAAACTATAAATGTGTGGAAGGAATGGCATCAGGATTTATAATGCTAGTGTTCAGGGCCTCCTGTGTGTCATGAGGTTGACATCATAGCTCTCCTCATCTGTGAGAGAAGGGCAATAGCACACAATCTTCTATCAAGACAGGTCCATTCTGAGGTAGCACCTTCTCTAGAGGGAAGAAAAAAACTTTCCCTGCTTCTCCCAACTGAGAGAACATCAGTGCATGGACTCAAATCATCTCGTTAATCCTCATGTCAAATGTCAAATGCTCTAGAGAGGGCCTGGGATTAGTTCCTGAGTACAGTTGTGCCTGTAATATCTGTTCTGAAGGACAAAAAGAGAAACACTTTTAGAATTTTCTTTTCTCACATTGTTTTTGACCTGGTTCATTTTCCCTTGATCATAAGAAATATTCTTAAACCAAGCACTGTCCACACAGTCTTAGTAGAAGTGAGCTCCCTCTGAGTTGATCCAACCTTCTAATGAGCTCATTTCTGAATATCAAGAGTTACATCAAGATATTTTTTCTATCTACTAAAATAATTTTTAATCTGTACTTTCAGGCTCATTGCTATTAACGAATCATGCTGTGGTTCAGTGGAAACGATAGTTACTTAGATCATGTTTTATAGCTGTAGATTATCTTAATTTGGCTCACAATTTAATTGCTTACATTATATTCTCTTTATAGATCGTATAATTACAGTATTTTATTATTGCTAAGAAGTCTACTACAATAGAAAACACAGCATGGATTTTACTTTTTCTTCCTAAATTAATTTAAATTATTTTCTATTTTCTTCTTTTTAATATTTAAGTTGTTATGTACTACCTCAAATTTTCTTGGAAAATATTATATAATATAAATATGAATTCTATCAGTTACATTTTTATTTGATTTGATTTTTATATAGTAAAATTGTAGCTCTTATTTGTTGTTATTAAACAATATAATATATTGATCTGAAAATGGCAAAATGTTTTTATATTTCTAAAATAATTTTGATGTACGCAAATTTCAGTTATAGAGCCCATGATTAATATAGAAAGGCCCTGCAGTCAATATAAAATACCAAAAAATAAATTATTTAAATAATTAAAAATAAAACAAAATTACAAATTTCACCATTTGGTCTGATTGTGATTATATAATTGCTAAAATAGAGGCTTAGAATTATATTTCTTAACAGTGTTTTGTAACACTATCTATTTAAAAGTCTTTTTTTTTTTTCAAAAGTTGTAGTTGCAGATAGTCTGAGGAAAATATTTTGGTTATGGGTATTTAACAAGACTTTACAACGTGAATAGTAGAGTTTTATGTGCCTAGCCTCACAGTGGTGTTGCCCAAAATGCAGTTTATTTGTGGAAGTAAACATTCTAGCTTTAAAATCAATGTTTATTTAAATAAACTCCGTTTTGAACAAATATAATAAATCAAACAGTATGCTAATTTAAGTTACTAAAAGAAGTTCAAGGAAATATGCTTGTACCTAAAAATACTAGTTAGTTAAAATTCTCACAAGTACATAGAGTTGTACCCCTTATAAATGAGGTTCCCTAAATCTTTTGAATTAAGGTTTCTCAACATAAAAAAATGTGATAATATACATACTTATAAGATATTCAAATTTTCCACAGTAAATATTTTTGGTTTTTTCCTGCTACACACAGACTTTTGATATAATACTTTTTTACATCATTGTGGGAATAGTGAAAAGGTCCATAGAGTCTGTTAATAAGGCCCCTCTCGAAGAAAATGCTTTACCAACCCAGAAGCATCGAAGTACTCAACTCTAGGCCCCTCTAGCCTCCCTGTCTCACCCACATTTGGGGTGATGATGCGAGATTAAGAAGCACTTGATAAGACATGGCCCAGGCATACAAGATCACTAAATGTCTTAGATCTCATCATAGGACTACAGAATATGTCTCCTTTGTCAACTATATGATAATGGTAAATAAAGTTGAGAAGGATTGCATGTATCAGATCCTTTTAAGAAGTCTCTAGAGAAACACCAATAAAATAAGGAAGGAAAACACAATGATGCCAGAGAAAATTTTCACTTCTGGCACCTTCACTTACACACTAAAGGCTTATTGACCTCTTTCTATTTTATCATGTGCATCACTTTTGAATTCAACCAAAAATTACAAAGTATGCTGCAAGATACAAAACACAGTTTGAAGAGACAGAACATATAATGGATGGGATATACATGAAAACATGTTCAACATTGATAATCATCAAGGAAGTGTAAATTAAAACCACAGTGAGATGATTCCTCATGCCTTTGGAATAACTCATCAAAAAGACAGAAGATTATAAGTTTTGGCAAGATTGTGGAGGAAAAGGAATCTCTCTACATAGTTCATGGGATAGCACCATTCTGAAGAACAGCATAGAGTTTCTTCAAAAGACTGAAAAACTTCATTTATGAATAACTACAGATCATATTGCTTATGTAACATATATAATGTATATTTAATTTTTATATAACAATATATATTTACACTTTATGTAGATGTAAGTATATATATATTTCTCACTTAATATAGCTCAGTGAGGTTAAATCAGCTCATACGATTTTCTCTCACATTTTAAAGTTTCATAGTTATTATAAAATCTACGTTTTTAAAATTTTTATTACTTTTTTAGGTATGCGTGTATTCATTATTTCCTCTTTTGATGATGCTATAAATATACAGACACATTTTAGTATATATTAGTCTAATATAAACATCTACTGTCCTACCTTAATAACATTTTCTTAAAGCACTTACTTTTAGAGTTTGATTTTATTATAAAATTAAGTATAGACATAAGCAGACAGATAGGGAGAGAATCATACACTATTAAATCCAGCTTCTTCAATATACTTCAAGTGTTTACATAGTTTATATATATGTGCCATACAAATGATCCTTTTTGTGCAGTTTTTTTTTCAAGTCCCTGATTGCTCAGACATGGAGAGAAAATATTTGTTCTCATTTGCTAAGTATCTGTTTTATATAAGCACAGACGTGATGCATTGAGTAGATAGTTTTATGTTCTCATAAAATAGTACACTGAAAAATCAGTCTTTCTGACAAAATATTAATTGTAATATGATATAGATAAAACCGTTTGGGATTTAATATCATGATCAAGCATACATTAACTAAAGCAGAAATTATCAAATGAAAACTCCATGGGAACTGTACTTTAAACTATAGTTTAATAAAAGATAATTGCTCTTTAAGGTATTGAAAAAATGGCTGAATTTATCTTTTGTCAAAACACCTCTCATCCTAGTTCCTGCTTGCTGCTACTGTCTATTTAAGGGGCAGTGATAGCTATATTTATGAAGCAATACGTATTGTCCAAATCATCCTATGCCTTCACAATCCCCCTCCCAATACTGCAATGCAACCTATTTCGTTTCATTCATGTTCATAATTTACTTTTTGTCTTTTACTCCAGCTGCCAAAGCATGAAAAGACATCATGAATTAACAAATGCATTCTTTTTAGATATGTAGTTGACTATAATCTTTGTAAAATTATTATTCCTATTATGCCATTTACTCCAAACACACATTAATATTTCATGCCTTTTATGTTAAAACTATACTTCTCCTTCCCGCTCACTACTTAGTACTCAAAACTCAAATTTCAGCTGTCATTTGGAGAGATTTTAGTTGGCAGAAGAGACGCAGATTAAATGAAACAATATTCAAAACTAAATCTCATATGAAGGGTAGCAACTTTACAGTTAAATATTGTGAGAATTCCTTTTAAGCAAATATAAAGGCAAGATAGATGGTGACAACTATATTTAAGCTCTGTCAGGTGGGGAAATTATGGTTGGAAATAATCAAATTTTGAAAAAGGTAGATGTAAGGAGAAATGGAAAGAGGGAGAATATTACAGAAGGATAACATATCTAACTTCAAGGAAAAATATACTGTAGGAAATAAATTTTGCTCACATTTTTTTAGCAGATTAGGACTGCAAATTCCAAAATTTTCTGTTTAAAATTTTGAAAAAATATTACTGCAAAAGGCACATTATCACTAAACCCCTCAGAATATTCCCTTTCCTTTGAACACAGTTCTCCTATCATTCCTGCCAGTTTGAGAAGTGGTTCTGGAAGTCTCCTTTCATGAGTGTCTACAAGTGTGATAAAAAACACAGCAAATACTGAGGCTGAGTACATCCGATAGAAAGACAGACTCAATCTGCCCTATTCACCAGATCTGGCACTGTGTGACTCCTAGTTTGTTCACATAGTCAAAATTACAATGCAAGATAAAGGTTTGAATAGATTCATAACATCAAGTCAGCCATAGCAGCATAACTAAAGACACTGCTTCAGAAAGTGGCAAGAAAGATGGGAAAAATATGTTCCAAGAAAGGGGAAGGATTCCCAGAAGGATTAATGAGAATGTGCCTTTTGCTATAATTTTTTCTTATGTCAAACATATTTTTGTCATACCTCATGTATTTCACACTATGACACATCTAAACCAGCAGTAGCCACATCTTAAGGGCTTAGTTTCTACACCACCCATATTACCAGTCGTCTTCATATTGGACAGTGCAGGTCTAGCAGTGATTACTGAAAGTGGGAGTGGTCAGAAAATCTAAAATCCAGTCCGCACAAATAGCCTAGGATCTAAAAGGTGAGAGAAGCAGTTGAGAGGTAACAGGAACAGCACAACATAAAATCTCAGAAGATTATAACAAGGTGAGGATCCGTGCCATTTCATGATAGGGTTTGGGTCCATCCTCCTGATTTGCAGTCCCATTGGTGGCCTTCTTTATTAGAAATTTTCTTATTACCAAAGCCAAATTTCTATCAGTACATAAATATTTCTACCATGACCCTGGATTATAATTTTTTCTGTGACCGAATCAACAGTCTACCACTTATTGTCATTTTATTGTTATACTTTTAAACTATTCTATAAAATTGTAGAACATACCTTTGGCAATCTAGTATTTTCTCCCTTTAAACAGGAATTTTCTAAAAATATATATGTTTTAAGAAAATAGTATCTTCAATAAGAAATTTACTACTGCACAATAAATGAAAATGTTGATTGAAAGGATAAAGATCCCAAAATAGGATGAAATCATAAAACCATGTGCTTTCCTCTCAAAGGCATTTGTAATCCTCTGTAAAAACCTAGTCTTATCAGTAATGACAAAAGGTAATGCAAGGTAACTTTTAATACTGCAAATACATTTCAATCTCTGCACTTCATTTATTCCACAAATTAGTTTACCATAAATCTATCATTGGTAACACATTTTATGTACTATTTCATAAAAAACATGGTTGCTTTTATTGCTTTTCACATTTGGAGCACATTTTGCTTTGCTTTTTCATACCCAAGTAAACATATATCTTGTCATGCTGTTAAAATGGTGCAAATTGTAAAAAACCTGTTATCATCACTGGGGACAGTTTGACACATTCCACTATGCCAAACTCCACGTGAGTGCCTTATGTCCTTAACATTTACATTTTTTTTTATTACAATCAGCATAACAGCAACTGAATTCTAGTCAACCAAATAGCAGCAAATGGGTATGCTCAGTGACTTCAGAGCAACTTAGATGGAAATTAATTTAACTGAATTCATCACCCTATTGAAAAATGAGAGTTTGTAAGCTTCTTCCCCCGAATGTAAGTACCACATGAAATCATGAAATACAAATTATGTGTTGTATAAATCAGTACCTTTCTGACATTTCAATGTTTTAGGGTAAAAAAATCATAAAAAACTTTTAATGGCATTTTCCTTAGAACTAAGGATTTTCAGATCATTTGGGTAAAGAATATATAGGAGTTCTGTGATATTTCTCAACTCTTACATAAGTTTGAGATTTTAGTAAAGTTTAACAAGCTATCAGAAAAAGGACTGTTGTATAAATCAGTACCTTTCTGACATTTCAATGTTTTAGGGTAAAAAAATCATAAAAAACTTTTAATGGCATTTTCCTTAGAACTAAGGATTTTCAGATCATTTGGGTAAAGAATATATAGGAGTTCTGTGATATTTCTCAACTCTTACATAAGTTTGAGATTTTAGTAAAGTTTAACAAGCTATCAGAAAAAGGACTATCAATTGTATTTCAGCAACAGCATATGATAGTGCAATGGAAATTTGAGGCTCTTTTTCACATTATTAAAATGATGAGCATTTGTAATGCTATTGGAACAATAGCTCTGGATAAGTTATATTTTCACCACTGATGATGTCAAACTGTCATCTTGATGAGAAGCAAGTTTTTTTAGAAAAAAAAATTCTTTAGAAAAAAATTTGTATTTATCTCTTCTGGCCAAGACACACGTAATTTCATGGCACAACTAAAGAAAATACATGATCCTGCCAAAGAAAAGGAGAATCGCTACAAAGGACACTATGAGAACAACTGAAAAAATTGAAATATGGTCTATGGATTAGATAACAGTATTTCATCATTGCTAATATTCCTGATTTTGATAAGTGTATTTCAATTATATAAGAATGTGCTTGTTCTTAAGGAAGTACATACTGAATATCCTGGGGTGATCTGATTGGACTCATTGGATGAAACCTATACTCAAATGATTCAGAACAGGAAGTTGCTTTAAATAAATTGCAAATTATCTGTAGTATTTGCATGTTCTGTTTTCTGAATCATTTAAAGTTTTTCTGTAGGTGATATTGTTCTTACATGCAGGAAATGTTTCTCTACCTTTGTCTTTTATTACCATGACATTTTTGAAAAGTATAAGACAGTTATTTTGGAGAATGTTCCATAATTTATGTTTGTCTAATGGCTCCTTGTGACTAAATTGGGCTTTGCATTTTAAAGAGAAATAGTAGTGAAGTGCTGCTTCTTCAGGACATCTGAAGTCTGCATATAATTTGGTTGGTTCCACTAATTAATAATAACTGACCACACAGCTAAGTTAATGTCTGTCAGGCTTTTCATTTTGTATGTGGTATTTTCCTTTTGTAGTTAATAATTAATTTGTGGGAGGTAATTTCAAATTGCCTATTTTGGTTTACAAGTGTGAGTAAAATATATTTTATGCTATTGTAGCATCAATTGGCAAATAGTCTCACCTGAATCAATTATTACTGTTATGATTGATTGAGCAGTGTGATTTTCTAACTCTAAAATACATTCTACACTTTTTGGTTGGCATTATACATCTAAATGCATCCTCTTTCTCCCCATTTAACTGCTTATCAATATTGATCCATGGTCTCCTATTAAACATGGCTTTGACTTTAGTTTGATTCTCACATTGTCCCACATTTGTAAGTCTCTTATGCCTTTTTAATTTTTTTATTATTTTATTTCTGGTATAGCAAGATATTCCAGGCATGTTGTGTCTTCCAGCCCTAGAATCAACCATTTCTCCAGGGAGTCTTGATTCCTTGAGAATAAAATTTAGGAGCAACATCTGGGTACTGAATTTGCTCATTGTATCTGCAGTGTCATTGTGGTTACACTTTCCATGAATGGGGTGTGAAAATATGTGGAGTAAAATATCATATCTCCATGTATGATAAAAGTTGGTATTAAAAACCATGGTGCTAGAGGGTGTAGGTGATTAATAGAGCAATGCCCAGCATGTGCAAGGTCCTGAGTTTGACTCCAGCACCATCGTTATCCTCCGAACAATCTCTTCTGTAAAGAGATTCATTTTAAATTAACTTTTCTTTTCTTTGTTAAGTTCTATCCAATGATCAGCTTGATGTGAGCTTTTTCTCATAATTGCCTTGAGGATGATGCTTCTTTGGTTTCAGAGCTTCCTTTTTAGCCTCCTGTGTGCTTCTTTGTGCAGAGCTTGCTGACATGGAAATGAAGAAGGCCAGCCTTGGGTAAAGGATACTGAGCCAGAAGCCTCACAGTACACTACAGAATTAGGAGCAGCAGGCTCAAGACAAATGTTTTGCACTCAGCTGCTTGAAACTCATTCCATAATTGGTAATGAAAATTCATTGACTTGAAGCTTCTAAAGAACATCTGGTAGGATCCTTCTCAGGAATTAAATTGCTAGTAGAAGCTCAGAAAATGTTCGTCAAAGTGATGTCCTACCTGCTGAGGGTCCCTGCCCCTGCTGGCCGCCTCCTATAAGCTCCAAATTAGTGTTTCTTTCTGAAGAGTAGGTGGAACACACCCTTTCACAGCTGTAACACAGTATGTACCTTCTTGTTTGTACAACTCTTTTTCTGAACATTTACTTTAATTTATCTGAACATTTGTTTCTTCTTTATATCCACCTAGAAATTTAATCATCTAAAACGCTGGGTGAGTTTTTTTCCAAAACTCATGCAGATGTTTTGCTATGTTATTCATATATGTACTTATGTCCCTCTTTCTCTCACTCTTTTCTTTTTCTCTCCTCTCTTCCTTCTCCCCATCTATCTGTTATTTCATATATCAGAGTTCTTTTATGATCAAAGAGATCACTTTAGACTTTTTGTTTAGAAATACTTAAATGAATCATATTTAGAATAGTTTATCAAATGCTATCTTCTCAGATGTCCATAACACTTTGAAGTTTAGAAAGACTTAATTACATACATCATGCATGAATCTACTTTGATCATTTTTTATTTCTCCAAATCTTATGACACAATGTGGCTGAAATATTTTAAAATGACAATCAATGAGTCAAGCTCTTATAAAATCCCATATTCTTCAACAGGAGGAAAGGAGGACTTGTTTCTGGATAGTAGACTATAATAGACGACAGCAAAGATGACTCCTTTTTGGGGGGGTACTGTAGATTGAATCTATATGCGTTGAGCTACATTCCCAGCCCATTTTTATTTTTTTTATTTTATTTTATTTTTGAGACAGGATCTTGCTAAGTCGCTAAGTTCCCCAGGATGGGCTTGAATTTATGAATTTCCTGAGGAAAGGAGGACTTGTTTCTGGATAGTAGACTATAATAGACGACAGCAAAGATGACTCCTTTTTGGGGGGGTACTGTAGATTGAATCTATATGCGTTGAGCTACATTCCCAGCCCATTTTTATTTTTTTATTTTATTTTATTTTTGAGACAGGATCTTGCTAAGTCACTAAGTTCCCCAGGATGGGCTTGAATTTATGAATTTCCTTCCTCAGCCTCCCTGAGTTCTAGAATTACACATGTACACTGCCATGCCTGACTACTTTGATTGGCTTTGTTTTTTGGAAAAAATATGTAATTCAATGTCACTCTGATTATATAATGTCATATAAAAATTAACAGCATATTAAAGTTAGAATTTCTTCTGATATCCTTGAAATAATGTATAGCCAGAGCCCAGTAGCAAAAACTCTGGGTGTCTTCTGTGACCTGTTTCTGTATCTTCTGACTTATACCTATTGAAAAGTCAGACCTGCAGTCTTACAGCCACAAATAAATGAATTCTTCCAACAACCTGAATGAGTCTGAAGGCAAATTCATCTCCAGGGAAGCCTATGATGGGGAATCCAGCTTAACCAACACCTTCTCTTAAGTCCTATAGGATCCTGTAGAGAGGACTCAGTCCGTTGTGTCTAGGTTTTTGACTTAAAAGAAGCTGTACTGTAACAGTTTCCACTGTCTTTGTAATTAAGCTGTTAACTTTTTGAAATTGGATTGTTTATACAATAGCAGGGAACTAATACAATTAGGCATAGACACTTTGCAGGCATGAAAATCAGGTTTTAGTCAATTCTAGGACTTTGCCTAAAATGACATTACTAGTGAGTTCTCAAGTTAGTTCTTTGTCCAAGTTTGATCTCTTTGTACTTCCCTTCCCACACCTTGCAGATATAGGAACCATTTACTGAATGAGAGTTGAATTCTAAACAATTTTTACCCCGCAGGGACCTCATTTAACCTTACCTAATTTAACTTTACCCTTACAAAAAACTTTGGAGGAAATTCTTTTTGTCTTTTATTGCAGATCAAATTTTGAAATTTCTGCATCTAATTTACTGATGAGAAGCTAAATACCTTTCTAAAAGCACAAAGCAAGAATTCAACTACTTTTCTAACTCTGAAAGTCACTCTTTTAAGCTACTTGCATAATTTCAATCTTTTGTTTATCACTCCATTGTTGCCTCAGAACACCATAGATGCAGATATAATACTGTACTTTTGAATGGATGAATAAATTTTCATATACTGTATTCTTTAAACTTGTTTTTAAGGCCATCACTTAGAAAGATACCCTACAAACTTCTTTGTATGTTAATATCGTAAGACACACTCAATGAAATTGCAAATGTTTCTCACAATATAATGGCTCTGAATTAGAACTATTTTTCTTAATAAAAATAATATTTAGTTTATCTGACATTATAATTCAATATAGGAAAAGCAAAGAAATCTCTTATTATGAGATTTAATAATTAGTCTCATCAGTATAAAGTCATTAAAACCAAGACAAACTTTCTTTAGAAGTTGATCTTTCACTTGAGGAAGGAAAAAATGCTGAGGAATGTTTATAGAACAGACTCTAGCCACAATAAAATCATTTCTTTATTTCAAAATCTTGCCCAAGTGCTCCAATGGGACTGGCAAGGCGAGATTTTATGTTGTTCTGTTTTTACAGAAAAATAAGAGTAGAATATTTTCAAGTTATATTAAGGAGGCAATAAAAAGAAACAGTTTATACATCCAGTACATATGGAGAGCAATGCAATTAAAAAGGAGACTCAACCAGAGAATACACTGTTCTCCTTCTGTACTGAGGCTGCAATATGTTGACCTACTTAGCTTCTTAAATGTATAGCTCACAGATCACCTCTACAGTCCATTAGATTTAGGTATCTAAGTATTCACTATTTCACAAGAATGAAATAGTGCTGTATTTTCAACTATAAGTTGAATGAAGAAACAGTGTTTGAAAGAGCAGCTAACTTCTTATGGGTCTGTACCTCAAAGCTGTATCTGAAAATATCACCCCTCACTTTGTTTACCCTTGTGCCCCATCTCCTTTGGTATTAGACAGAAAAACCTGTTTAATTTACTTAATGGGTGAAAATGAACATTTCTATGAGAAAAAAATCTATTGAAGGTTAAATAGCCAAAGAACAGGGCTAACACTAAAACCAAGGATCACCCATGATTTCCTTGGCACAGCATAATTTGACAACCAAAATAAATAAGGTACTCAATAAATATTAGAAAAGATTTTGTTAGTAGAAAGATAAGAGCATTTTGCAAAAGGGACAGTTGCTTAGGAAATTTCCAACAGAAAGAAATTAGTGAGATGATTATTTAAATCAGAAAATTTATGACTAATCCCATGTTC
The DNA here is from genome assembly GCF_012274545.1 of Fukomys damarensis. Taxonomy (NCBI): domain Eukaryota; kingdom Metazoa; phylum Chordata; class Mammalia; order Rodentia; family Bathyergidae; genus Fukomys; species Fukomys damarensis. The sequence goes on from NW_022900932.1 coordinate 24,244,009, forward strand.
TCATATGATATAAATATACACTAATCATTTCTTGTTTACAAAGTGATAGATGACCTAGCATTTAAGAACCTGAATAAAAAACATATTTAATTTCTCTTTTCAACCACTTTTTCTTGTTTCATACAAATAATTAATGGATTAATATTTGTTCAAATAAAATATTACAAAATCAGAATACTTATAGATGTAATGCTACAAATCTGCACACAATTCAGTCTTTAAAATATGAAGTCAATTCAATGAAATAAAAACTTTTATTGTTAATGACAGATTTCATGATTATAAATATTAAGAATTGAAAAATGAATTAATACTTTTTATTGTTCTATAAGTATTACAAGTTAACTTCTGTTCTAGGGAACTCATAATAGTAACATCAAAATTTAGAAAATAATGTATATAGAGTTTCAAGAAGTCTCAAAGTCAGTTATTTCTATTTCCTGTTTACAAATAAATTACAACCACACTAAAGAAAATTGAACAAAATGGAAATAGTAGAAGGAAAAATGTTTTCTTATCATTCTACTCAATGAAATAATTATAAGTGGACAATGTTCTTTCCAGAATAGCCTATTGTGCATATATATCAAGGAATACCTATAATGTAACTAATTAATCTAATTTTAAAAATTTAAGCATTATATTTAAAATTAATATTTAAATATTTTACCTATATTAATAGGCCTAGATTTATCAATTTAATTTAATTTTTTAAATTATGCTTTGTAGGGCCGGGGATGTAGCTCAGCGGTTCGGTGGCCTGCCTTGCAAGCGCAAGGACCCGAGTTCAATCTCCGGTACCAGAAAAAAAAATTATGCTTTGTAAATTAAGCTTCTAATATTTACATAAATAGGTGAAATATGTATTCTATGAAACACACAAAATCTATAATTAACAGATACATCATTGTTTTTTGTTTTTTGTTTTGTTTTGCTTTGGTTTTTTGAGACAGGGTCTCACTATGTAGTTGAGACTGACCTTGAACTCACTATGTAGCCCAGGCTGGTCTTGAACTCACAGCGATCTTCCTGCCTCAGCTTCCCAAGCGCTGGGATTACAGGCGTGTGCCACCATGCCCTACTCCATTTATTTGTGTGTGTGTGTGTATGTGTGCGCGCTACTGGGGAGTTAGACTTGGGCCTTTGTACTTGCAAAGCAGGCAGCGGAACCACTGAGCCAAATCCCCCTGTCCTAAATTTTTTGGTACCAAGGATTGAACTCAGGTACTTGAGCTTGTGAGGTAGGCTGCGGAACCACTGAACTAAATCACCGGCCCAGAAAATTCCTGTTTTTTCTTTGTTTGTTTGTTTGTTTTTTGGTCCTGGGGATCGAACTCAGGACCTTGTGCTTGTGAGGCAGACTGTGGAACCACGGAGCTAAATCCCCAGCCCTACATCATTTATTTTTAGCAAATTGCTTTTCAAGAAAAAAGTAATATGTTCATTATTTTGTGTTATTATTATCAGTGCCATATTGTTGATTTTTGCACATAGACACTTTCATTTGTCTCACTATCCATTTTTTATTAATTAATTAGTTTTAGGCTTTCCATGTAAAATATATACTTATTTTTATTTTTAAGTCTGCTGTCAAATTACTGTACAAAAGGGTGGTGAATTTCTTTTAGCAATTAGCTTCATTAGCTTGTCAATTCAGCAGACAAAAAAGAACCATTTAATTTGGATATGTTTGCTTATTAGGTGAATATTATCTTTCACATGTTTATTTATTACTTTAATTTAATGCATTTAATTTTTAAGGAAAGTAAATTTTTTATTCCTTAGAAATTAATTCATATCTGTTACTTCCTCCTAGATTTTATTGGTCTGTTGTTAAAAAGTGGTATGAATCTAATTTTTAAGCCATTATTTATTGATCGTTTATAAGACAAGTCTCTGGAATACATCTTTTTGGGGTTCTTGTTTGTGTTCTACCTGTGCTGACATAGTAGCTTTGCAATTTAACAACTGGTCTGAATATTCAATGACAGTTTCCTCATTTTGTGTAATTGACATGTTAATAGTTATAATCTCTTAGTTTTTTGTTTTGTTTTGCTTTTTTTTTTTGGTACTGGGGAATCAAACTCAGGACATCACTCTTGCAAGGCAGGTGCAGTGCACTAAACTAAATCCCCGGCCCTCAATCTCTTAGTTTTGTTGGGAGAATAGATTATAAGTAAATCATTTAGCTAGCTTTTTAATGAAGGATAGTTATAATAAAAATATTATATTGATATAATAATGGTAATATACTTAGTTTTGTCCATGATATTTACATAATATTTAATATTTTATGTCTAAGAGTACACACTTACCTTAATAGTTTCAAAAAGCATCTAAAAGAAGGGTCTAGAAAGTATGAAAGCCTATATCCACCTTTTTTCTTACCTTGATTGTACATCTAATTACACTTGCATATGTATTATTTTGACAACAGAAGTGGTCTACACAGCGAGTTTGAGAAGATGTTTTCTTGACCTAAAACTTTTTAATTTTCTCACTTAATTTTCTGACCAGAGTCATTTAAATTAAAAACCAGCTCATCTGTTTGTTAGCTCTGTGACTTTACCTAACAGAACTTCAGTTTTGTTATCCATAAAAATAGAGATTAATTACATTAAAAAAAGCAAAACAAAAATTAAATTTTCATTAGTGTTCTTAAAATACAGCATTTTTTTTTTCAAATAGAGACTGGTAACACATACACAAAACAACACCGAGTCAACATTTTGTAACTTTTAAAATATATTTTCTAAATATGTTGCCTATAAACTGTCTCAGGAAATGATTGTGTGAGAAAAACATAAATAGATGCCAAAATATACAGTTTTGAAGTGTCAAATACATTTCTAAAATTTATTTTGAAAAGAATCACAGATATACTTGCAATTTTTTTCTTCTGTTATGCTGGCATTTATTTAGAAAGAACATTTGGCTAAAAATGTACTAAACTCTTTCTGTTACCAGATAAGAAGATTTTTCTTAATTATTATTGGAAGAAAGAACAAAGTTTCTATTTTAATGTTCAATTACTAAAATATACATGGATCTAACTTTATTGTAACTTTATCAGTGTTGACATTTGCCCAACTCTGCATATTTAAAAATGATCATACTCTACTGTAATGAATACTGTTGATGTAGACACAATATTATAGATTTAATGATGACATTAATCTTGAAATCACAATCCCAGGTCACATAAGATAATAAATTAGCCATTTAAATTCAGTTACTTGCAACACTGATTTCATACTACTTCTATAAATGTGGTAGAATATTTAAATTTTAAGTCTAGATATGATGGGATATTTTCATTTTTTAAAAAATTAAAGAGCCTGAGAATGTTCTGCATGGGTCTTTAAAATCTAAAAATATTTGAAAAATTAAAATTCTCCCTGAATTTCATCAACTAGATTTTTTTTAAGCCAGAAGGAAATACTAGCAAACAAGGTATAAAATAGCAAACTCTCCATTCTTTCCCCTTGACTTCTGTGTCCATTCTGAATTACCAAAAATATATTTATTATCTACCTAGAAGTGAATATATACATAAATAATAGCATTCTTCTTAGCTTTAGTTTGACTATTGTTTAAAAATTCTGTGTTATTAGAGATGATTGACATTGTAAATAATGTTGAATAGTTGAGGAATTTTTTAAATGATCACTTACTCTTTTTCAAAATGTATTTATTTTAAAAATATAAAGACACCAATCTAAAACAAGCTTTATAATGTGTTTCAAAATTCAACATATTTTAATAAGACAAATGTGTAAATACAGAATAGTTTCTCTGGTGTGAAAAACTAAAAGTGTATATAAGATCCAAATTGTAAAACAGATAATGTGAAATAGGAAGAAAGGGACTAAAGGTGTAGGGAAAGTGGGAAGGGTAGGGGAAAGGAAATAAAGAAAAAGAAAACATATGAGAAAAGGAAAAAATGGGAACAAAGTCTTTGTAAACAGGGCAGGATGGAGGGGGTGAAGGGAGGGCAGGGGTATGGGGAAAAATGAGAGCCAAGATGTGTCATGTAAAGGTACGAGATGCCAATGATGAATGTAACTGTACTGTATACTTAAAAAGTACCAATAAACTCAATGAAAAAATAAATAAATAAAATTCAATTTATTTTTTAAATAAAAAGCCTTCTTTGGCTTGCTATACATCAAGCTAGGAATTCAAGTTTAGACAAAATAGATTTTGTTCCTTATGGAGCACCTCTGGTTTACACTCTCCTCTTGAAGCAGATAATAACTATTAAGATCCCTGGACAAATGAAAATTTTATGTTTGCTGCTGTTGCTAATATGATCCAGAGGTATTTGGTTTTGTTTATTTTTTCAAACACAAAAAGCACAGAAGTTTTCTATATAAAAAATAAAATGACAGAATAAACATATAATTTGCATATCAAAATCACAATTGAAGAATTATCTTGAGCATCAAGTACGTTATCTCTTGTGGATTGTGTCTAGATGGTACCCAAAAGTCTCATGCAGTCATAGGTGGGGCTTTTTGGAGGTGGCTGGTTCCAGAGTATATGATGCTGGGATTAAGGGTGTGTGATTACTAAATCAGTCACTGATAGATTTGGTATAATTCTGGGAAATATTAAGATGCCCTACCCTGGATTGATAAAATATAAGGAACAGAAAGAGGGCTCCTTCAATTGCTTGTTTTTCTACCTTCTGCCTCCCGTGAACAGTTTCTCCTCTGTGATGCCTCTCTGCCAGGCCACCCTGCCTTGGAGCCAGTCAATTATGGACTGAAACCTCTATAATCATGAACCAAAATAAAGCTTCCTTCTTTTTAACATTGGGAGTCGAGTATTTTGTCTAAGCAAGGAGAGAAAAGAAACTATGACAGTATTTCAGCATATTCTCTAGAGAATAACAGGTGGTTAAGTGTGAAAGAAAATTATTTTGCAAGTAAAGACAGTTAAAACTTGATATCCTAATTTTCTCCCAAATCACCCATAATGAAAATCTAGGAATGATACAGATAAAACAGAATTCAGACCTATAGAAAAGCAGCAACATTTGGGAAAATTTCTGGCAATAATGTGAAACATAGATAATCAATGATAATAACAAATGGCCATCAGAGAATGGAATATGGCCCAAGTGGGATTAAAAATAGTAAACTGAGGGCAGGGATGTAACTCAGCAGTACAATGTCTGCCTGGCAAGGGCAAGGTCCTGAGTTCAATCCCCAGTACACACACACACATGAAAAAAGTAAATGAAATTCTTGTCTATTTGTATGAAGAATAGAGAAAACAGCTTGCATTTGTGCTTCAAGTTTTGTATATTTGGGGATACAGTAAATAAATATTTTTAAAGCAAAGTATTTACTGATATCTTACACCTAGAAATTAGATTATTTTCTGAGAAATAGAGATGATTATGAAGACAAGAGATTGTCTACAATCCATGATAAATTAGTAGAGAAAAGAGCCATGAGGAAATAATAATGTAACATTTGGAAATACTAGGGCATTGTACTTATAAAGTTGGAATTACAGTTTCTGTGCAACATATTTCTAAGAGATGTGAAGTTCCAGAATTTAACCACAGGGACTACATCTGGTCATGAATGCGAAAGATCGGTAAACAAATTTGGAGTTAAGGAACACAAAGAGTTTTGAGGATGGGGTTATAAAAATGTCATGTACCGAGTTGATCTGAAATAGAACATTGTAAGTTGATGCCAAAGCTAGAAGAGAAGCCATATCACGGAGGAGTGACAAATAAATTATATTTCAACATCAAAACTGAGATGGGTACAATGAACAGATATTAAACTTAGTGGAGTCCAAGACATAATATATCCACTTGGAGTGGCTCAGGAAAACCAGAACATATGGCCACACTGAGGAATAAGGAAATGACACGAACCCCAATGAGGAATGATTTTCCTTTCATGACGTGGAAAACATGGCAAGAAAGACAAAAATAAGGAAGAACAACCTTCATGCTATCTGATGGTCACAATAGACAGGGAAAGACAATAATGAACATGAGCATGAAAGGGAAGCTGTAATAGTGAAAGGCGAGTTTCAGTAGGCAAAGTGTCAGCAGATACATTATGTCAAAGAAATAAAGATATAGGACTAGTTGCAACTGGGGTGCCCTCCTGTGTGGCCTTTGCCTCCCTTACCATGAAGATTTCCCACCTCACACAATATTGCAATTAATTTCTGCTCAAATAGATTTAAGTAAAACTTCAAGACTTTTTCTTTAATATCAGATTTCCAAAGATAAGTGCAGTGTGTAGGTTGTTTTAGTCAACTGAAACTAATGTTTTAAATGAACACATAACTTAAAAAAAGAATCAGGGCATGATGTGAAGAGGAATGAAAAGGAATGGAAAATAAAGTATATGTTAACAAGGATAAAAATAAAAAAATGATCTTCTGAAATGATAGGTGCCTGGCGTAGCCTGCAATTTAGGGTTGGACTGTCTTCCTCTCCATATTTGTTGTATACTTGGTGCCAGAAGTGAAAGAAAATTATACTAATATTTTACATATCATTTAAATTACTTGTTTTTTTTTTAAAGGCCTGTCCTTTTGTTTCATTTTTAAGTGCAAACTGTTGTAAATAAAGTCTTCACGGGTATAATTTGTATACTCATGCATTAACAAAAAGAGATTTCTGGTTTTGGAGTTTTGGAAATCCTTGTAATGCAGGAGCAATGAAAGCTAGAAAGATACAGAATTTATATATTTCCAATTCATTTTGGAGATGGTTTTGAAATAACCGTTTGTTTCCTGGGCAACCAACACTGGCCAGATGCAAAATGGTACCAGGCAAGTCCAAAATGGGCTATGGTGAAAATTCCCAAAGGAAGAAAGAAAAAACAGAACTGAACACAAAAGAAACACATCTGTGTAACAATCCAGTCATAATGCAGGAAAGGTTCTAATTGTTATTAGGTCTGAAGTCCGGGAAAAAGTCAAGGTACATGAATTTTCTAAATCCATACATAACCCAGCAACTTTGTGACTAGTTTTCTGATGTTTTACTTTCCAAGCAACAGCCAGCAGACACTGGTTACTGATCAGTCTTCTACTTTGTGTAAGAGGATAATCCAAAATCTGTCAAAAGGAATTTACTAGGAAACTACATGTCCATGGCTTTTCCCCCTTACACATTAATTGGTTCATTCATTTATATATTCATTCATTTATTATAAAAGTTGCTATTTGAAAAAAATAAACATTTCTGAACTAGGTGCTTCCAGACCTGCAGGGAGAAAATAGAAAACTAATTTTAGATAGGAACAAAAGCCATGAAAAGGATAAAGTGGGGAACATTTTTAAAGAGATTGGACAGTGGAAAGGATGCCTTCTTCTTGTGCACTGAAGTGTGCAATAAGGATTGGCAAAGCAAGTGAAAATTTTTATATATTCTTTAGAAAATACATATGATTCCTAGAAAAGTCTGTCTAGGACTCAGCATTTTCTAAGAATGTTATTCATGTATATTGTAATGACCTGTTGAAGTCATGAATGCATGAATTTTATGGTTTTAATTACAGAGCAAATTTCCTAATGTTAAAAATCCTAAGTGAAAATTGAAAAGAAATCCTCACAATAGTGTGATGTTATTCTGACAATACACAAAATGTCCATAAATGAGTTCTGGGCAAAGGATATTGCCTGATTACTTGCTTTCCTGAGGCAACTTGACAGAGAAATTAATTTAATTAAACTGGGTTTTAATCTCAGCTTTAACACCAGCTAGATGGATGTGAAGTAAGTACTTTGATTCTTAGGTACTTTAAGACAAGAAGATGGTGTGAGAGCCCTCACCACTGGCTCCTATGTTAGGAAAGGCTTAGGTGAGTCACCTGATGAGGATGATGATGATGATGATGATGATGATGAAGACTGATGATGATGATGATGAAGATGATGATGATGCTCTACCTCTGCCTAGGGAGGGAATGACCTTAACTGGCTGTGTGATGTCACAGGAATATTTCATTTCCAGGCAACAGGAAGAAGTGGCCAAATCTATGCTCTCTGCCCCTTCCACTAATTACACTGCAGGGAAAAAACAATGTGCTTTCTCAGACAGTACTTAAGTGATAAAGCCTATTTATTTATTTAAGGCAGAGTCCCACTATGTAGTTCGGGCTTGCCTTGAACTCACAACAATCTTCCTGCCTCAGCTTCTAAATAGCTGGGATTACAGGTGTGCACCACTGTGCTTAGCTGATAGAGCTTTTAATATGTTTCCAGTGTTACACGTTCTGAAATTTTATTTCATTCTATTTATAGCTTTTACCAAAACATTCTCCAGCCATAGGGAAAGAATTATTAATTATTATCTTTGGAGCTGTTTCTCAAGTTCTACTTCATTTAGGTTCAAACATCCTTAAAATGTAAAATCCGTTTTAATATTTTATCATACAACTGAAACCTCACATATAATTTTGTATAGCTAATAATACCTTATATGACTCCATAAAATATGAATTTATAGAGTGTTGTCTTTTGAGAATCACTTAAGATTATAAGCAGAGTCAGTAGGAAGATACAGCTTATCTGAGATGTGAAAGTTGCTTACATGAGGACTGATAACCACCATGCCTGATAGAGAACCCAGTCCTCCACTATGACTTAATCATTAATCATGCTGAGATATTTTACTGTGTCCTCTTTTACTGATTTTATTTTCATTCATTTTATTCCCTATCTTTCAAGTATAGGATTTATTTCTCTTTCAATTACCTTGATATAAAAAAATCATCAGTTGGAGATTGGATAAAATGGAGTACTATTTGGCCATAAAGAATAAGAAACTAGAGTCATTCATAGGAAAATGGATGCATATTGAGGCCATACTCTTAAGTGAAATAAATAAGACACACGTGTAAATACAGAATAGTTTCTCTGGTGTGAAAAACTAAAAGTGTAAATGAGATCTAAATTGTATAACTGATAGTAGAAAGAAAAGGGCTAAAGGTGTCAAGAAGTGGGAAGGGTAGGGGGAAGGATATAAGGGAAAAGAAAAATATAAGAAAATAAAAAAATGGAAACAAAGACTTTGAAATAGGGAGGTTGGAGGGGGTGAAGGGGGCGCAGGGATAAGGGGAAAACATGAGAACCAAGACCTGTCATGTAAAGGTACAAAATCCCAATGATGAATGTAACTGTACTGTATACTTAAAATGTTCCAATAAACTCAATGAAAAAAATCTTTTACAGTTCCAATCTGTACTCTTGTAATTTTTTGATAAATTAAAGCTTACTTCAAAAGTGGAATTTAGTTTACTGTCTTTTACCTGTTCTTTTGAGAAATTTTAATACTCCACATGCTAAAAACAAATCAAGACATTAATTGAACAAGGTTGGTGAAACATGGTCATAACCCCTGTACCCAGGAGACTGAGACAAGGGAGATCACACTGAAAAAAAACAAAATAAAACAAAAAGATATTGATAACAGAACATGCTTCATGAAACATGAAATATATGTTACACAGAATTATATTTCTAAAATGCTCAAAGTAGTTCCATGTCAGTGATTTTCCTTTGGCTTTTAATCAGTGATGCTCAGATGAAGTTGTATGATGCATTTATCAGAATTTCCTGGGGTGAGATATGTAGTGATATGAATATAAAATATAGGCCAGGCCTGATGGCACACACCTATAATTCCAGCACTGAAGAGGTTAAGGCAGAAGGATCGCTTCAAGTTCAAGGCAAGCCAGGTCTACATAATGAGTTCAAATCCATCCTAAACTACATAGTGAGACCTTATCTCAACACAAATAAACAAATAAATATATATACACACACAGGCACACACAGGCACATACATACATATCTATGGTTTGGATACAGAATGCAGAATATCTCTTAAAAATCCAAAGCCTTGGTTCCTATGTAAGGCACTGTTGGAAGATAGTGGAACATTTAGGAGGTGATCCTATTGGGAGATTAGGAGCCATAATAATCCTTCTTCAGGTATTGTTATAATAATGAAATATTTCATAACACATAATATTTGTTAGTTTATTTTTTGATTAATCTTAGATGATTTATTTGAATATTGTGAAATTTCAAATCATGTTAAATAAGGTACTAAAATGTCAATTTTATTAAAAAAAAGAGTCAAGTATCAAAATGATTTAAAAAAGACTAGTTGCTCACTCATTTTCTAGGTGACATAATGAACATTTCAAGTTTAATGACATTAGTTCATAATCACTAATTATCTTTTTCCTGTTAGCCTACAATTAAAGTGATTACCACACACAGGCAAACCTTTACCTAGAAAGATTGTTTCCCACAGAACTATTTTGTGTCTTAGAATATAGTAAAATTATGAGAGGTTACTGAGATACTTAAAGAGCCCAACTACTTCAAGACTTCACTTAGCACACAGTAGCAAGAAAGGCTATCTATTATTCACAATATACACTGTGTTATTCAAAAAACCATCCTGGAGGATAGTCTGGGGCTAATTTTCTTTTATTGATGTGATCACATGTGAAAGAATATATTTCAACACAATTTACTATAATAGATATTTCAGAAAGGTTTTCTCAGAAATGCTCCTTCAGAAACATTGTGATTTGAGCTTGTTTTTTTAAATGCTGAATAAGTACCAATTTTAAGCAGGTCAAAAAAGATTTTTAGTGTACCAAAAACTTCAAGAAGAATGTTTCAGTGTTACCAAATAACATTTTTTTCTGTTCAACACACACATACACACTCACACTCATACACACACACACATTTATCACAATTAAAATTAACAGCAGTAATTTTCATTACTCAAACTGGTGTATCTTTTGAGTGGTTGTATTGTACTCAGCTACATTAAAGTGCATCATATAACATAATAACTATACTAAGTTACAGCTAAGCACTTACTAGAGATATTTTTGCACCTATATGTATATGTGTATATATATATATATGTATATATATATATATATATATACACACACACACACACACACACACACACATTATTTTCATTTTTATCAGAGTTGCAAACAGTAGGTCTTCCTAACTACAGGCTGCCTCTTGAAGAAACTGGGAACTTTATTTTTATATCTGAAAGTTAGAAATCATCAATATTCTAATTAAAGAATTTTGTTTTGCAAAGTAAAACCTAGGTAGAAGCTATTTTTACATCTTCTTTTGAATTTGATGAATAGCTGTCATTTTCTCAAATCATCTTGAACTTACAGTCATGAAACTTCCTGATTAGCAACCTGCCTAAGTAAAGTACATGATAAGGCAGAAAAAAATTGCAGTATCTAGATGAAAAATTTGTTCCACTTACTGCTTGCTGCTCAGCTGACTGGAAGTTTAAAATGGAAAAAGCTTAACCACTGATAATAGGTTTGAACAGTGACCTTTGAAACCAATGAAATCTGACCTTTACCTATAGAATATTTGGATCCACACTAGAAATCTTCTCAGGTTTTCTCAATCCTGTGTTAGATGCATGGAAAAAGTTGCCCTTGGCTTTTTAATCTTAATGCTAAGACTAATCAAATACCAAAGCAGTTAAGCACTGAATGACTCCTGACTTTGTGCAATGTGTGTATTTTCATTTGGTAAATTAAATCATATCTTGTAACACAGGAAAATACTTTCTACTTCTGTTGTCTTATAATAAAAATAATTTTTAAGACATTCACAAAGAAATTTCTGGTTTATTTGAAAATAGATAAAGGCAAAATCTCTTTAATCAGAAAACAAAAACGTTTAAGAGAAGGGAAACAAACTTAGGCACATGAGGGATATACAGAAAAATGGCAAATACAAAGAATAAGTGTACAGTATTTACATCTTACAAAGTGTTTTGGTTGTTGTTGGTACAAGAGATCAAACTTGAGATTTTGTGTTTGCAAGAAGACAGTAGAACCAATGAGCTAAATCCTCTGCCCCTAAATTTACATCTTCAACAGGCATAAGAATTTCCACATATTTAAATTTGTAGAGAAGAATGATTGCAATAAATAATAGAATTATACACATATTTTATACTGATACTATGAAACCCACAATAGAATACCCAGATACAGAAATTCAAAGGCTATCACTCATAGTAATACTAACCCAAACTCTAGAAGTACTCGTATTGCTAAATCATTTCTCTCACTGAACCTCAAATTAACACAAAAACTCACACTCAAACACAGGTAGTGAAATGGGGAGTCTATTCCTATACCTAAATGTAAGTCTAATCCTACTCGCAAGCCAAACATTACATATTATTTCAACACTTCAATGCTCAGGTCCTTGGAAACCACAGTACACCTCAGCCTCAAGAAACATCACTGCCCTAATATTCATTCTTACATGAAATTTAACAGGGATGTGAATTTCTTCCATGTCACTTTCATCATTTCTAATCCTAACCCTAACAGACAACATAATTCCTAATTTCCCAAACAGCAGTATGTGAAATCCTGAACTTTGGATAACCCTAAGCACAAATCTCATGCTCATACTAACCATGAAACCCACACCTGAAACCAAGGAAGAGAAATTTCAAGGCTATCACTCACCCTAATCCTAACACAAATCCTAACCCTAACCCTAAACCTAGAGGAGGTATCTATATTCCTACATCATTCCTAACACTGAACGTCAAATTAATTCCAACACTCATCCTCTAACACACACTACACTACACAGGTTGTGAAATGGGGAGCCTATTCGGTCCACTAAATCTACGTCGAACCCTACTCTCTAGCCAAACACTACTCATTATATCAGTATTGTACTGCTCAGGTCCTTGCAAACACAGAATACAAGTCACCCTCAAAGAAGTCAGTTTCGTAACCTTAACTCTCCCATGCAATTTATCATGTACATGAATTCCTTCCATATAATCCTCACCAATCCTAACCATAACCCAAAATGACAAACTGATTCCTAAGTTCCCATAGGGCAGTAATTGAAATCCAACGTTGTGGCTGAACCTAAGGCGAAATCTCGTGCTGATACGAAATATGAAACCCATACCCAATACCCAGGTAGACAAATTCCAAAGTTATCACTCATGCTAACCCTAACGCTAACCCTAACATTAGCCCTAACCATAAAGGAGGTATTTATATTCCTCTATCATTCCTAACACTGAACGTCAAATTAACATCAACACTCATCCTCAAACACACACTACACTGCACAGGGAGTGAAATTGGGAGCCTATTCCATGCCCTAAATCCAGGCCTAAACATACTCGGGCTATGCAAACACTACAAATTATAATCAGACTGCAATGCTCAGGTCCTTTGAAACAAACAGTACTTCTCACACTCAAAAAAGTCAGTGCCCTAAACTTCATTCTCAAATGCCAATTATCAGATATGTGAATTCCTTCCCTATCACGCTCACCAATTTGAACCCTAACTCTAACCAACAACGTTATTCCTAAATTCCCATAAGGCCATACATCGAATCCTACACTGTGGCTAACCATATGGTAAAATGTCATGCTCATATTATGAAACCCACAACCCAATACAGAGGTAGAGAATTTCAAAGGCTATCACTCACCCTAAATATAATGCTAACCCTAAACCTAAAACTAACCCTAGAGGAGGAATTTATTCCTAACATCATTCCTAACAGGAAAGGTCAAATTAACACCAACCCTCAGCCTGCAACACACATTACACCACACAGGTAGGGAAATGGGGAACCTAATCAGTCCCATAAACCCTGGTCTAACCCTACTCGCAAGCCAAACACTACCCATTATATCCAGACTGCAATGCTCATTTCCTTGGAAATTCAGAGTACAACTCACCCTCAGAAAAGTCAGTACCCTGAGCTGCATTCTCACATGTAAATTATGAGGTATGTGAATTCCTTCTCTATCACAATTAACAATCCTAACCTTAACCCTAACCAACAACATAATCACTAAGGTCCCATAGGGCAGTAAATGAAATCCTGCACTGCGGCTAACCTAGGACAAAATCTCATGCTGATACTACCTATAGAAACCCACACCCCAATAACCAGGTACAGAATTTCTAAGGCTATCACTCACCCTGATATTAATACTAAACCTAATTCTCACGTGAAACCTAGAGGAGGTACTTATGTTCTTATATTATTCCTAACACTGAACATCAAGTTAACACCAACACTCACTCAAACACACACTACACTACACAACTACTGAAACTGGTTGCCTATTCTCTCACCTAAATCTAGGTCTAACCCTACTCACTAGCCAAACACTACCCATTATATCCAGACTGCAATGCTCAGGTCCTTTGAAACCCACAGTACTGCTCATTCTCAAAATGGTCAGTGCCCTAATCTTCATTCTCACATGCCAATGAGCAGGTACATGAAATCCCAACATATCACAATCAGCAATCCTAAACCTAACCCTAACCAAAAACCTGATTCCTAAATTCCCATAAGCAGTACTTGAAATCCTGCACTGTGGCTAAACCTAAGGTGAAATCTTATGCTGATACTAATTATGAAATCCGCTCCCCAAAACCCAGGTAGAGAAATTCCAAGGCTATCACTCACGCTAATCTTAACACTAACCCTAACCCTAAACCTAAACCTTCAGGAGGTAATTCTATTCCTACATCATTCCTAACACTGAAAGTCCACTTAACACCAACACTCACACTCAAACACACACTATACTACACAGGAAGTGAAATGGGGAGCATATTTCATCCCCTAAATCTAGCTCCAAACCTACTCGCTAGCCATTCACTACCCATGATATGCAGAAGGCATTATTCAGGTCCTTGGAAATCCACAGAACATCTCACCTTCTGAAAAGTCACTGGCCTCACCTTTCTTCTCATATGCAAATTATATGGTATCTGAATTCCTTCAGTATCATGCTCACCAATCCTAATCCTAACCCTAACCCTAAAGGATATGATTCCTAAATTCCCCTAGGGCTGTACTTGAAATCCTGCACTGTAGCTAACTCTAAGATGAAATCTCATGGTGATACTAACTATGAACCCCCCCCCAACACCCAAGTAGAAAAATTCCGAGGCTATTATTCACCTTAATCCTAAACCTTACCCTAACCCTAACCCTCCAGGAGGTACTTATATTCCTACATTATTACGTACAGTGAACGTCCACTTAACACCAACAGTCATTCTCAAACACACACTACACTGCACAGAGAGTGAAATGGGGAGCCTATTCCATCCCATAAATCTAGCTCTAAACCTATTCACCAGCCAATCACTACCCATTATACCCAGATGGCAATATTCAGCTCCTTGGAAACCCAGAGGACATCTCACCTTCAGAAGTCACTACCTTCATCGTCATTCTCACATGCAAATTATATGGTACATGAATTCCTTCCATATAATGCTGAAAAATCCTAACACTAACCCTAACAGTCAACCTGATTCCTAAGTTCTCATAGGGTGGTACTTGAAATCCTGCACTGTGTCTTACTCTAAGGTGAAATCTCATGATGATACTAACTATGAAACACACACCCCAATATCCAGGTAGAGAAATTCCAATGCTATCATTCACCCTAATCCTAACCCTAACATTATCCCTAATCCTTGAGGAGATACTTATATTCCTCCATCATTTCTAACACTGAATGTCAAATTAACACCAACACTCATCCTCAAACACACACTACACTAAACTGGGATTGAAATGGGGAGCCTATTCGGTCTCATAAATCTAGGTCTAAATGTACTCACTACCCAAACACTACAAAATATAATCAGACTGTAATGCTCAGGTCCTTTGAAACAAACAGTACTTCTCACAATGAAAATATCAGTGCCCTAAACTTATTCTCAAATGCCAATTATCAGGTTTGTGAATTCCTACCATATCACGCTCACCAATCTGAACTCTAACTATAACCAGCAAGTTATTCCTAAATTCCCATAAGGCCATACATTAAATTCTACACTGTAGCTAACCCTATGGTGAAATGTCATGCTGATACTATGGAACAAACACCCCAATACACAGGTAGAGAATTTCAAAGGCTATCCCTTACCCTAATCCTACTACTGACCCTAACTCTATACAATAAACCTAGAAGAGGTAATTATGTACCTATATCATTCCTAACACTGAACATCAAGTTAACACCAACACTCACTCAAAAACACACTACGCTACACAACTACTGAAACTAGGTGCCTATTCTCTCACCTAAATCTAGGTCTAACTCTCCTCACTAGCCAAACACTACCCATTAATCCAGACTGAAATGCTCAGGTCCTTTGAAACCCACAGTACTGCTCATTCTCAAAATGGTCAGTGCCCTAAACTTCATTCTCACATGTCCATGAGCAGGTTCATGAAATCCCACCTTTTCATGATCAACAATCCTAAACCTAACCCTAACCAAAAACCTGATTCCTAAGTTCGCATAAGTAGTACTTGAAATCCTGCAATGTGGCACAACCTAGGGTGAAATCTCATGCTGATACTCACTATGAAACCAACAGCCCAATTCCCAGGTAGAGAAATTCCAGGGCTATCACTCACCCTAATCCTAACCCTAACCCTAACACTAACCCTGACCATAGAAGAGGTACTTATATTCCTGCATCATTCAAAACACTGAACGTCAAATGAACACAATC
The DNA here is from genome assembly GCF_012274545.1 of Fukomys damarensis. Classification (NCBI taxonomy): domain Eukaryota; kingdom Metazoa; phylum Chordata; class Mammalia; order Rodentia; family Bathyergidae; genus Fukomys; species Fukomys damarensis. Next base: position 24,260,622 of record NW_022900932.1, read on the forward strand.
GCTCACCCTCAAACACACAGTACACTACAAAAGGAGTGAAATGGTTAGCCTATTCCATTGCCTATATGTAGCTCTAACCCTACACATGAGCCAAGCACTACCCATTACATCCAGACCACAAGATTCAGGTCCTTGGAAACAAAGAGTGCATACCACCTTCAAAAAAATGACTGCCCTAACCTTTCTTCTCAAATGCAAATTATCTGGTAAGTGAATTCCTTCTGTATCACACTCACCAATCCTAACCCTAATCCTAACCCACAACCTGATTCCTAAATTACCATAGGGAGATACTTGAAATCCAGCCCTGAGGCCAAACTTTAAGTGAAATCTCATATTGATACTAACTATGAAACCAACATCCCCATAACCAGGTACAGAAATTTGAAGGCTATCACTCACCCTAATCCTAACCCTAACTCTAAACCTAAACCTGAACCTTCAGGAGATACTTATATTCCTATATCACTCGTAACACTGAACGTCAAATGAACACTCTCTCTCTCAAACACACACTACACTACACAGGGAGTAAAATGGGGAGCATATTCCATCCCATAAATCTAGCTCTAACCCAACTCACTAGCCAATCACCACTCATTATAAGGAAACCACAATGTTGAGGTCCTTGGAAACCCACAGTGCATCACATCTTCAAAAAGTCACTGAAATCACCATGCTTCTAACATGCAAATTATCTGGTAAATGAATTCTCTCCGAATCACACGCACCAGTCTTAATCCTAACCCTAACCCATAACCTGATTCCTAAATTACCATAGGGAGTTCTTGAAATCCTGCCCTGAGGCTAACATTTAGGCGAAATCTCACATTGATATTAACTATGTAACGCAAACCCTAGTACCCAGGTATAGAAACTCCAAGGCTATCCCTCACCCTGATCCTAAAACTGACCCTAACCCTAACCCTGACCCTTGAGGAGGTACTTACATTCCCACATTACACCTAACAGAGAACATCAAATGACCACCATCCCTTGCCCTGAAATACACATTACACTACACAAGGAGTTAAGTGGAGAGCCTACTCCATCCCCTGAATCTAGCTGTAACCCTACTCGCTAGCCCATCCCTACCCATCATATCCAGACCACAATCTTCAGTTCCTTTGAAACCCACAGTTAATCACATCTTCAAAAAAGTTAGTGCCATCACCTTCCTTCTCACATGTAAATTATCTGCTAAGTGAGATCTGTCTGAATCGTGGTCAACAATCCCAACCCCAACCCTAACCCACAACCTGATTCTGAAGTTCCCATAGGGTGATACTTGAAATCCTGCTATGTGGCTCAACCTAAATTAAAATCTCATGCTGATACTCACTATGAAACCCACACCCCAATTCCCAGGTAGAGAAATTCCAGGGCTATCGCTCACCTTAATCCTAACCCTAACCTTAACACTAACCTTAACCAACAACCTGATACCTAAGTTCACATAGGGCTGTACTTGAAATCATTCCTTGAGTCTCAAACAAAGGTCAAATATCGTGCACATACTAACTATGAAACCCACACCCCAATACCCAGGTAGAGAAATTCCAAGGCTATCACTCAACCTAATCCTAACCCTAAACCTTATCCTAACCCAACTCTCAAAGAGGTACTTATATTCGTACATCATTCCTAACACAGACCGTCAAATGAATACCATACCTCACCCTCAAACACACATTACACTAAACAGGGAGTGAAATAGGGAGCCTATTGCACCCACTATATTTAGTTGTAATCCTATGAACTAGCCAATCCCTACTCATTATATCAAGACCACAATATTCAAGGTCCTTGGAAACAAAGAGTACATACCACCTTCAAAAAACTCACTGCCCTAACCTTTATTCTCACATGCAAATTATTTGGAAAGTGAATTCCCTCTGCATCATACTCACCAAGCCTAACCCTAAACCTAACCCTAACCCACAAGTTGACTCCTAAGTTACCATAGGGCTGGACTTGAAATCCTGCCCTGTGGCTAAACTTTAGGCAGAATCTCATGTTGACAGTAACTATGAAACTCACATCCCCATATCCCAGTACAGAAATTACAATTCGATCACTCACCCTAATCCTATCCCTAACCATAACCCTAACCCTGACCCTGGAGGAGGTACTTATAGTCCTACATCATTCCTAACACAGTACATCAAATAACTATCATCCCTCACCCTGAAATACACACTACACTACACAAGGAGTGAAGTGGGGAGTCTATTCCATCCCCTGAATCTAGGTACAACCCTATTCGCCAGCCCATCACTACCCATTATATCCACACCAACAGCAATCCTCAGGTTCTTGGAAACAAACGTTTAATCACATCTCCAAAAAAGTCAGTGCCATCACCTTCCTTCTCACATGCAAATTATCTGGTAAGTGAATTCCCTCTGAACCAGCCTCACCGGTCCTAACCTTAACCCTAACCCACTACCTGATTCCTAAGTCACCATAGGTTGGTACTTGCAATCCTGCCCTGAGGCTACCTTTAGGAGAACTCTCATGTTAATACTAACTATGAAATGCAAATTCCAATACCAAGGCAGAGAAATTCCAAGGCTATCCCTCACCCTAACCCTCACCCTAACCCTAACCCTGACCCTCAAAATGGTACTTATATTCCTACATCATTCCTAACTCTGAACGTCAAATGAACACAAACCCTCAATCTCAAACACATACTACACTACACTGGGAGTGAAATGGGGGGCCTATTCCATCCCCTAAATCTAGCTCTAGACCTACAAACAAGCCAAGAACTATCCATCATATTGAGACTGCAATCTTCAAGTCCTTGGAAAGCCACTGTACATCACATCTTCTAAAAAGTCACTGCCCTCACCATTCTTCTCACATGCAACTTATCTGGTAAGTGAATTCCCTCAGACTCAAGCTCACCAGTCCTAACCCTAACCCTAACCCACTACCTGATTCCTAAGTTACCATAGGGCGGTACCTCTAATCCTCCCCTGAAGCTAAACTTTAGGAGAAATCTCATATTGATACTAACTGTGAAAGGCAAACTCCAATCCCTAGGTAGAAAAATTCCAAGGCTATCACTCACCCTAATCCTAAACCTAAACCTAACATTAACCCTGAAGCTTGAGGACGTTATATTCCTACATCATTCCTAACACAGACTTCAAATGACCACCATCCCTCACCCTGAAATACACACTACACTACACAAGGAGTGAAACTGAGAGCCTATTGAATCCCCCGAGTCCAGCTCTAACCCTAGCTGCTAGCCAATCACTCACCATTACATGAAGACCACAATCTTCAGGTCTTTGGAAATCCACAGTTAATCACATCTTCAAAAAAGTCAGTACCATCACCTTCCTTCTCTCATGTAAATTATCTGGTAATTGAGTTCCATCTGAATCATGCTCACCTATACTAACTATAACACTTATCCACTATCTGATACCCAAATTCACATAGGGCTGTTCTTGAAAGCCTGCCACGTGGTTCAACCTAAACTGAAATGTCATGCTGATACTAACATGACACCGACACTTCAATACCAGGTAGAGAAATTCCAAGGCTATTTCTCACCCTAATCCTGACCCTAACCCTAACCCTAAACCTGACAATAGAGGAAGTACTTATATTCTTGCATCATTCCTAACACTGAACTTCAAATGAATACCAACCCTCACTCTCAAACACACAGTACACTACCCAGAGAGTGTAATGGGGAGCCTATTCCATCTCCTAAATCTAGCTCTAACCCTAATAACTTGCCAATCACTACCCATTACATCCAGACCACATTTTCAGGTGCTTGGAGACGCACAGTTCATCACATCTTCAAAAAAGTCACTGTTCTCACCTTCCTTCTCACATGAAAATTATCTGGTAAGTGAATTCCCTCCAAACCACGCTCACTATTCCTAACGCTAAGTCTAACCCACTACCTGATTCCTAAGTTATCATAGGGTGATACTTGAAATACACACTACACTACACAAGGGGTTAAGTGCAGACCTATGCCATACCCAGAATCTAGCTTTAACCCTAGCTGCTAGCCCATCACTACCCATTATATCCAGACCGCATTCTTCAGGTCCTTGGAAACACAGAGTTAATCACATCTGCAAAAAAGTCAGTGCAATCACTTTCCTTCTCACATGTAAATTATCTGGTTAGTGAGTTCCATCTGAATCATGCTCACCAATCCTAACCTTAACCCTAATCCACCACAGGATTCCTAATATCCCATACAGTGGCACTTGGTATCCTCCACTATTCCTAACCCTAAGCAAAAATCTAATGCTGATACTAACTATGAAACCCACACCATAATGCCACACCACAGAAATTCCAAGGCTATCACTAATCCTAATCCTAACACTCAACCTAACCCTAAAATAGACACTTATATTCCTGAATCATTCCTAACCCTGAACCTCAAGTTAACACCAACACTTACCCTCAAACACACACTACACTACACAGATAGTGAAATGGGGAATCTATTCCTTCCCCTAAATCTAAGTGTAACCCTACTCTCAAGGAAGAACTACCCATTATATCCACACTGCAATGCTAAGGTCTTTGGAAACCCATAGTACACCTCACACTCAAAAAAGTCAGTGTTGTAACCCTCATTATCACATGCAAATTACCTATTTTCATATTGACTCTGTAAAGGCATCAATATTTTAAAACAAAAGTACTTTTTTTGTTTTCTTTTTAGTTTTCAAATTCAGAGAACCAGGCTATTTAACAAAATAAAAGATCATAATTGTCACAGATGTTGCCAATTTGAAGTTGATAAATTTGAGGTTGAGAAATTTAATGCTATAGAATGAAGTAAAACTAAGGAAGTTTATTATTCAGAAGGCAGCCACTCACGTTCATGACAAATTACAAAGACAATCACTTTCACGTGGATAAATTGGAAAGCATATTCCATTTGGCTTCGGTGAGAGGAAAAAGCTCCAGATTAACTCAAGATCTCTTACAATCCTCTTATTCTACAAGTAAGATTATACTGTGCACTTTATAGCTAACTTAGAAGAACTAGTGAATTCACACTTGGGAATCTGCAGATTTAAAAAAATCAAGTACAATAAAGAACTCGACATGAATTCCATAGTCTCTGTTCAACACCATTTAATTTCTTGTATATTAATTCATGTGTCTATAAACATAAATCCACTGACCATTGCCCTTTCAACCATGTTTATGGTTTCTTTTTCCATCCAGTGGCTCAGTATTGGTACTGTTTATGCCTACTGTATAAGTTACACCTTTAGCCCTTTTCTTCCTATTTCACATTGTCAATTATACCATTAGAATTTTATTTACAATTATAGCCTGTGGTTTTGACACCCTCTTCTATGTAGCTACATTGTCCCAAATAAGCCTCTCTTTAAGGAAATTACTTCTCCTCTCAAAATTCCCATATTAGCCTACCAAACCTACCCCTCTAGAATAAGTCCAATAATTAATCAAGTAGTGACCCTCATGGAATAGGAGCCAGGTCCCTACCCCATAAAAGAAAATCACAGCCCCAGATTCAATAGTGTCCCAGCTCAGGGCCCTGGTAGACCTCAGTAGTAGCTCTCTTATCACTTTTTCTTTCAATACCTACTATAAAATAACTTTAGCTGTGCACTGGTCTTCTGTTCTTACTCTTCCTCTTTCTACATTGGAGAGACAAACCTGGTTGGAATGAGTCTCAGGACCCTAGACCCCAGACTCACCAGATGTAACAGTTTGGGAACACTTTATATCAGATTTCAAATGTGGTAACCATAGCAAAGCTCTCCCTGGGAATAATGATAGAGCACTTATACTTTCTGCTAAAATTCTGAGTGAAATTAAAGGTGGTTGATGCTCCAGTTTCCTTAAAATATTAATTCTAGAGTAGCAAAAACAGGTGCATTCTTATTTGCTAATATATACTTTATGTATAATTTTATTGCACATCCATCATGGAGAAATTTTTTGCTATAAAGTTAGTTTTTGAAAAAATAATTTTTTTTTGCAGTTTTAAGCATCAAGAAAAAAGTTATTGCAAGTACAAGTTTCCATAAGCCAACACTGTTTCAAATGCAGGTGCTAAAACAGGACCCTTAAATAAGTTGGTGAAGTGGAAAATATACATTTACTAATGTGTGAGTTGTGAAAAACACAACGCTGAGTACCAAATAGGTAATTATGTTCTCAAACAGCTTCCAGGATGGCTAATTTTCTTGCGCAGTCATCTATCTGAATGTGCAGTACTTAGTCAGGTGTAAGTATTTGGTAAGGTTGTTTTTGTTCTCTTTTCCTGTCACACTTTTCCTAGTCTATAGGAAACGTCATGTATCTTTGCCTGTCAGTCATCTGCACAACTAAAGGAGGAAATAGCAATAGCAAAATTAAAGCTGGATGCTAACAAAAGAAAAACAATTACACGATTTGACCTAAGAACAACTTGATAAAGCATATCCTATCTGAGCATTCTTTACTGATTACGTGAAGATTTGCTCCAGTCAACTGATTAGAATTTGAAAGATCTCTTTTCATAGCTAGGGGCAATTTAATAGAGATGACTGGAAAAAGTACACTCTAAAATATCCACATGCATATCTGAGACATTGTAGTCAGTATCAGGTTAGCTATTTAACTTTACTCCTTAGGGAGTAGCAGTGTGTCCAAGGAGTACAAGAACTGAAGAAGGTTGAAGGGTTTAGATCCATATACCAGTATTTGTGACAATGCATTGTTTCATACCAATAATGTTTTCATAAATGAACTATTTAGTAACAATTAAACACCGATAAGAAAAATGATAGTAATCTGTTTGTAGAGCATTGCTGTAGGGATAGGAAGCAATGCATATTTAAATTCACAGAGGACTATTGAAAAATGATAGTAATCTGTTTGTAGAGCATTGCTGTAGGGATAGGAAGCAATGCATATTTAAAGCAATGCATATTGGTGTATATAAGACAAACTGGCTAAAATTACAGCTATTACTTGGTATTCCACTTCTACACTGAAATTTCTTGGTCATCATTGGGGTTGGATCAATAAATTTCAGCTGAATACTTTTTAAAACTGTGTTGACTTGTATATAAATGCAGCATTTATTTTTCTGTCCTAATTGTTATTAAAATGACAATAGAAGACAATAAACCCATAATAAGCTCAAGAGGTTATCTTTTTATTCCTTTTTCATTATTTTAATGGAATTTTCAGAAAGAATAAGAAATAATGCTAGTGTCTGTTCTCTAGTGTTTAACCAAAAATATAGAAAAGATTTAAGGCACTTTCAAAGGTATTGGAGCCCCCCACCCACACACACTGAGTAGCGTACACTGGATTAAAAGTATGAAAAGGAAGAATGAAAATAATACACATTATGATTTTCTAAATGCTTAGTTTGGTGCCTACAAATTTAGTATTAAATTTTTCAAGGGACATAGTGAAAAAGAAATATTGATCATTAAGGAAAACTAAGATAAAGACATGGTCTAGGAGACATGTTATTCATACCAATTTGGTGATATAATTTTGCACATGAAAACTCATTAAGAAGGTATTGAGTTATATAAGTAAATGATATTCTAAACAATATGCTTCAATAAATGTATTAATAAATTTCTTTCTCAGAAAGAAATTTCAATGTAGAACTGAGGCCATCTTGGAGTTCAGTAGAGGTATATATGCAGATATCAGTAGGATGTGGTGATTGGTTCTAATTGGCTTAAAATGTTCTGAACAATTTTCCAATATTTCAGCTCCTTTATTTCACAGATACATTCTCACACATTTTCCCAAGATCTCCATGCCATGTCAGGTGGAGTGGTCCACACCATTTTCTAGCTTCAATATGAAATATTACTGGAGCGCATCAACTTTCCACAGATCTCAAGACCTTATTATTATGTCTCAATCACTAGATCATCACTTCATAAGAAGTCCTTAGTAATTTTTCTCGGTAGTCCTTAATCAGAATTAACTTAATAAATAAAAAGTTTTAATTACATTGAACTACCAAGGGAAGGTACTAAGGTTTTAATTATTTCTTCCCTTGGAGCTAACTGATATAAAACAGAAATTTATTAGTGTTCTTTCTAGTGAATACATCTGTATAACAAAGAATTTGGAGAGAAATATCCATTGTCAATAGCAAGCATGCATAAAGAAATTTTGAAAAGATGTGATTTTTTCAATAGCTAAACTACCAGAGGAGTGAGACTTACTGTTATGACCTTGGAGTTTTCTTTTTTAAATTTTTTACTTTTTAACCCTAAAGTGAACCCTCAAGTTTAACCCTCAGATTCATTAATTTTCAGGGGGTAAGATGTTTTCTCTAAAAATTGATGTTTTCTCTAAAAATTCTGCAAACACATCTTTATTTGAAAGAAATTTCTCTGTGTCTTTCCTATGCAGAAATACATCAGTAGATACTTACATTTGTTTCTCTTCCTATATATTCAGTTTAATTTTGTAGTATTCATGGGGAGGAAATTCGTAATACTTTTAAAAGTTTTACATCAATCTATTCATGTATTTTCTTTTTATGTAGCACTAAGAATTGAATTCAGGGCCTTTGCTCCATTTTACATTCCCAGCCATTTTTTTAAGTTGCTTATTTTGAAATAAGATCTCCCTACCTCACTAAGTTTCCAAAGAATGGCTCAAACTGGCAGTCTTCCTATATTGGCCTCCCAGATTGCTGGGATTATACCTCTTTTATAACGTATTTTTAAAGTTTGTTTTTAAAGCACTCTATTTTTCTGCGGCTATTGTTAGCATTTTTTTCATTACATTTTTTTTTTGAAAAGTTTCAGAATATATTTTATTTTTAGAGACAGGACCTGGCTAAATTGACCAGGCTGGGCTCTAATTTAAAACGTTCCTGCCTTTTGTTAATCACAAATTCATCAATAATTCAATTAGAAATTTCTGAAATCCTTTTGTCAAAATGCTTGATCTACTCTGCTTAATTAACACCGTATGAAGCTATTGTCTAATTTAATCATCTACCTTCAATGAGAATAAAAAAGACACAGAATTCTGCATTTTGAACAACACACCGAGTATTTATCAAACTACGAACTGGATACTTAAGATCTCTAAGGTATCCTTACACTTTTTTTGTTTGTTTTCTGAAGACAAGATTTTTTTTCTAGCTGGCTTTGAACTCACTGTGTAGGCCAGGCTGGCCTCAGACTTGTGATCCTCTTGTCTCAGCCTGTAGAGTCCTGAGATTATTGGCGTTTGTCATTATGACTAGACTCTTTCACTCTTAAACTCTACAAGGTCAAATGCCATTTTTAATCAAATCAATCTCTTGTATGTAACACATTTTTTTGTTTTTGGTTTAAGAATGTAGCTAAAAAGAGACCAATATATTTCACAATGCCCTCAGAGAAGGTCTGTCTGCTACTGAAAAGGTTTTCAGGAAGCTGTACCTCAGTTCACAATGCTTTTGTTTGTGAACAATTTGGTTTAGAAAACAAGCATTTGGCAATTTTTTTTTTGTTTGCAAATTCTGCACTGGTGAGGAACACAACTGTGGCCATCGTTCCTGAATGTGAACATGTCCATCTTTTTCAGAATTGTGGAACTAAATTTGTGAACTGAGGTGCTACTGTAGCGATAATTCTGGTGAATGTCAAAAGGGCAGCGAGTGGGAGGGATGATCAGGTGGCTCATGTGCCTGTGATGAGCAGTGTTTTTCCTTGTGTTCTAATAAAACTAGGATAGAAACTTTGGGCAATTTTAGCAAAATCTCCAGGATAATGTTCCACTTCCATATAACTGAAAATGTATCCTAAGGAGTGAGGCTGGCCTCAAACTCATGGTGATCCTCCTGCCTCAGCCTCCGAATGCCGGCATTACAGGTGTGCCATACCATGCCTGGCTGTTTATTGACTCATTGAATTCTTAGGACAATCCTTGATATGGAGATTATACTATCTTATTAATGAAGAAATATGTTGCTCCTGGTCAAATGCCTGGGTTTAAAAGAGAAAACAGAGGCAAGAGAATGGGGGTGTTGTGAGCTGATCAAAGCTGTGCTTCTGGTCTACAAGGAGCTCAGGTTCTTAAAATCTAACTTAGGCCAGATAAGTCAGGTGTGTGAAGAGAGGCTAAGTTCCAATTGCATGCCAAGTATGGAAGGAACCACCACTTAGATTTCTAAGTGGAGGGACACCTTTAAAATGTAGAAAACCTGAAATTCTAGCTTCAGAGTGGTCAAAACTGAGTATCTGTGAGGTTGTTCCACAGCGAAGTTAGTTGTTTATGTGTATTAGAATTAATTACAACAAGAAGCACTAAGCACAGGGGCACCCGTGCATAACTCACAACAATCTCCTCAATTCTAGGACTCTGTATCTAAAACAGAATCCGGACCTGGGATTGGGCTCAGTGGTTCCGCCACCTTCTTCGCACGCACAAGGGCCCGAGTTTGATGGCCAATATCAAAGAACAAAACAAAACAAAACAGACCCCTTCTTATTCTGCAAACTCAGGGGCAACCAGGTGAAGGACACCCAGCAAGAGACAACCTCCTTGCTAATAAATAGCTGTATCCTGTATAAAAATTTAACAAGGAAAAAAAGGAGTTATTTCATCAAATCAGTACTGTTTTTTGGGGGTCCTGGGAATCAAACATCAGCAGGGACCGAGGAAAGAAAAGAACAGTTGCAGCGGCTGGTGCAGAGAATATCTAACAAAAGACAGATGAGAAAATAGATGAATCAGGACCCCCCCACCCTTTCCAAACCCAGGAGAGGATGTCGACCCAAGTCTGAGTCTCAGGGCAATGCAGCCAAAAATGGTGATATAAACAAACCCACTAGCAAGGGAAGGAAAAAGAGCTGCAGCAAGCCAGGAAAGCCCAGGGGGTTTGGAAGCAGGAAATGCCAAAGCACCCAATTTGCAAGATGGAGCCCAAAAGACCACACCAGCAGGGAGACAAATTGACCTGCAAATATAAATGACACCTTCTCGGGAATTTAGACCTGAGGCATTGTGTTCTTTCTGTGTGCCAGTCACCACAAACACCGTGCACACTTAGGTATTGGGAAGTGAGAACACCTTTTAGTTTTCTTGCTAAGGTTATAATCTCTAGTTTAAAGGTACGAGTTTGAAGATGGGCCAGGCATGGTGGTGCACTCCTGTAATCCCAGCTCTGGGAGGCTGAGGCTGGAGGTTGCCGCAAGATCAAGGCCAGCCTAGAGTACATGATGAGCTGAAGGCCCTTGTCTCAAAAACAAAACAGGGCTGGGGATTTAGCTCAGTGGTTCTGCCATCTGCTTCACAAGTACAAGGTCCCAAGTTTGATCCCCAGTACCCCCCAAAAACAATACTGATTTGATGAAATAACTCCTTTTTTTCCATTACATTTTTAAACATTTTGGGGGGGCTTTATAAGGTGTTATTTATTTTTTTAATGATATTTTCATGTTTTATTTTTACAGAACATTCTATTTCTTCTTAATAAAAGTCATTTACTTCCTTTAGGTGCAACATCATGCCATCATATCCACAGATATGTAGGTTATACCTCAAGGATCTATTTACAGGCAAATGCTTTCACCTACCATAAACAAGTGAAAAATCACAAATGTATTTGCTGACAAGTGGGGTCTTTTCAAGTTGGAAGGCCCAATAGACAGCTGCTAAGGACATTAAAAACATGTTCACACTTTTTTCATGAGATCAAATCTAACATGTCATGATGTGTTTGCTTTCTTATCTCTCGTTTTCCTAGATCTCAGAGTTACTGTTATAACAAATACTATTTGAAGACTGTCTTTAAATAAAAAGATGAGCCATAGAGTGATTTTTAAAAAATGTATTTTGGAAGTTTAGAGATCCTTGTAAGACTCTGAGAAACTAGTATTTTTAACGTTATCAAGTTATCCCTTCCATGGTATAATAATAATATTTTATCTCCCATATCAATAGTCTCCAATCTTGATAAACCTATAAACACTTTATATGAGACTGTAAAGGAAATAAAGCCATTAGACAAAACCTCCTTGGTTTGTCTTTTATATAGTCATTAATTACACATGTATGTTTGATGCTTCTCTTAATGCAGTGTACATGAATTGAAAAAGTACCACATACTAAATGTCAATTTTGAAGAGATTTCTTTTCCAAAATGATGTTTGTTAATACCCATCCATATACTAAAATTCATAAAGTTGCAATAATCCCTTCCCGGTGAGGCTTCCCCGCCTTCCACCTGCTTCAAGTTTTATTATAGTACACATAGACAAAGTGCTGGCTGCCATCCATGTGGTATGTCTGCTCTGACATTAGAGCCCTCTCAGTGCAATGCTTAATTTGAATCCCTTGGTGTCTTTAGAAAGCCATTTGTTAGCCCTGGACAATGTATAAGACTAAGATCTGTATGCTCCAAAAATTTGGTTTGTTGAAAACTATAGATAGTTCAAAAGTTTTAAAGAAAGACAGGTTGAGTTTTAATGCAAGCATATAAGTATTTCAGAAATTAAATGTAATTGGAAGAGTTTTGCTCATTTCAAATTATTTTGAGTTTAGTTTGAAAATTGGAGACAGATGTATACAAGTTGTTCCACTCATTCATGTCCTTGATCAGTAAAAATTGCTGTAATGACATTTACTCTTCATTAACTCATTAAAGAGAGGTGTGTAAGGAATTGATAAGGAGCTCTTTATAGAATCTAATGATTTGATACTTTGCATTGTATTCAGCTGAATTTATATGCATTCTACTTCACAAATAATGATGCTCATATAAATACGGTAGTATCAAATCCAATTCAAATTTATGTTTACTTACCATCTACCTAAAAATAGGGAAAAAATTTTGTTTGTTCACATTTCTAGCTACTAGATGCAAAAAATTTACTAGTGTAAAAATTATTCAAAGCATTTAATTTCTCATAAATACTTTTCTAACTAATAAACAAGGTTCTTCCAAAATTCTAATTCTAATCAGCAAGTGCTGATTAGATGGTATCAGAATTCCATGACAGATGACAATCTGGATGAAGGAGAGGCACTGGATCCACAGCACTTTAGCATGCAGATTTTTTCCAAGTAGCTATTTCTATTGGAGATGAGTCTAATTAAAGATTAGCCATATTGAGTGGAGATAAATAGAAAAAAATTACACATGTTGGGCTAAGAGATGGAACACATCCTTTTGGGGTCTAGCTCTGTCACTAGCTATAGGACTTTAGGCCTAAAATATGCTTTTCAGAATTTACATTTAAAAAAATATATCAGATGAGAATGTGACATGAGAAAAAACTAATATGTTTTAGAAGCTGTAAGGTGCCATATAAATATAAGGCACTATTAATAACTATAATATCTCTTAATAATCCAGTGCCTCTTTTCAGTTTATTAATTCAAAGCCAATATTATTGACTTAACAGCTTGCTCTATCTATGCTGTCTAGATTTTAATGTTTTGAATGATCATTTTAGCTCCTGAATGATTCTCTTAGAATTCGATCATCATTGCATTGGTCTTACTTTTTTTATTATTTGGGAGTCAGTTCAGCGAGGAGTTAAGCTTCTCATTCTTTTTCATTATTTCATCACATCCTTTTGATTTTCATAATATTTACACATACACAGTATTTTGTGAATGATACAAGTGGTTTGTATTATTGTGAATTTTTTTTTTTTGAGACAGGGTCTCACTATGTAGTTGAGAGTGACCTGGAACTCACTACGTAGCCCAGGCTGGTCTCAAACTCAACAGCAATCCTCCTGTCTCAGCCTCCCGAGTGCTGGGATTACAGGCATGCACCACCACAGCAGGCTGTGATTTTTTATTTTTTTAATCTACTTTAATCACTTGACAAACATCATAACTGGTTTGTCATAGCATAGAAATGACAGTTTTATACTGAGGGATATATTGTTGCCCTGGCCTTTGGTCTAATGATGACAATTGTATAGAGCTGTGATGTTCTTGGTGACAGTCATAGCAATCAAGGGAAAAAGCAGAATGATCAGTGAAAGGAGCAGTTAGACAGAAAAAGCAACATCCTATGCTGCAGAAAAAGAAAATCCTGAGGAAACTCTGAAGATTACATAAGTGGAACATCAAACGAAAACACTTGGTATTGCTCATATTCCATTCATATGACAAGGGTGTCACTTAAATTATCTTGCATTTTCAAATACAATACAGTAATGCCACAGTTCACAAATGCTTCTGTTTACAAACAATTCAGTTTACTAACAAAAGTGTTTGGCAAAATTTTCCTTCTGTTTGTAAATTCCTCATCAAGTGATGAACATGAATGTGGCCATATTTGCCACAGGAACATGAACACAGCCATCTTCCCCAGAATCTTGGAAAGAATGAAGTTCGTGATCTAGGGTGCCACTGTATTGCCTAATCAGTTATCGGTTTTGAAAAGCTAAATACAGAAAGTTTATGCCTGATCCAAAACCACGGGAGTGCATCCTACAGCAGCTTGCTAGCCCTGGAAAGGATTTAAATTCAAAATCTGAATTACAGTTTTGACTAACTGTATATTATTTTCACATTACTGTCATGTCAAAAAATTATAAGTAGAATGTTTCCAAGTCCAAGATCCCCTACATAATCAACTTGACTAACTTGTAGAAGGTGATGTTTACATCCTAAAATGATGTGTATAACATTAAAAGCAAAGGCAGTGGGCCTGTTAGCTTTCACTATAAACTCACTGAATGAATCAAGTCAAATGAAACTATTAGTTACATGTGTATCTCTTGCTTACCAAATAAAGTAAAAAAAAAGAAATCTGCAGCCACAAAAGAGGAATGGATCTAAATACTAAATAAACTTGCTTGTATGTCTATAGTTTATACCTTCCCTGATTTCTCTACAATACACAGAGATTTTGGTCAATAATTTGCAAAGATTTTGTAACTTCTTTGACCCTAGGAAAGTCTGTGAACATATTTAGGTTTATTTGATTACTCTCATGTGACAAAAGAGTACACAAGGGGCTGGGGTTTATCTCAGTGGATCTGTGCCTGGTTCGCAAGCACAAGGTCCTGAGTTTGATCCCAGGTGGTGGTGAGGGGGGAGAAAGAGAGAGGGAGGGAGAGAGAGAGGGAGAAAGGAGGGAGAGAACAAAATCATTTCTAAGAGGTTTTCCTGCACTAACATTCTACAACTCTTTTCCAGTGTTACAGATGATTCGTGTCCTGGTCGTGTCTGACTTTGTCTCCCTTTCAGAAAATGATTCACAAGGTCTAACTAACCGCTTCCATGCCACTTCGGTGTCCTCAGAATTGGTCACTATCACAGATGAACACATATGTGTTCCTACTCTATTTACTTTTGAAATTACTGAAAAGCAAGAACACTGAACGGTGAGGACAAAGTAATAGTTTTCTCTTTATTTTGATTAGAGTTGTTACACATGGTTATACAATATTTGCCCTGTACAAAAATGATGACCAAGGAAGTGTAAGAAACATATCAACTACTTTTTGCTTATCAATTCATGCAACATGATTAAAAGTCCTTTATAGAAAGGAGATACAATTTTCTGACTTGTGCAGAGGTAACATTGGTTTTATTTATGCAATTTTCATAATTAACGTGATTTAAGTGACTAATACACTACACCGTACATTAAGAGCAACTTTAGAGCTATATATTACAACTTCAGCTCTATTAATGGCACTCTCATTTAATATTTGATTCTATCACTGAGGAGAATTCTGACTTTATCTGCAGAAAAATTAATGTTTCCATTAATTTTGTTGTCTGAACTACAAACACCTCAAAGCAAGCTTGATTTGTATATCTTTAATATGCATTAGTGTTTGTTTCCATATGCTCATGGATTTTGAGTACATGTGTACATATGTATTCTCAAAGTATCGTAAAGATTTTTCTAAATACAACTAACAAGGTGGCATACAGGACAGTGTTGAGGCACAATCCAATTTATTTTCTTATTCTACAAGGTCAACCACATAAGTTCATTGCCGTGTAAGTAAAAGACTTCCAGATTTCAGATATTTCCTATACCATTTGGTTTCTAAGGAAGCAAAGTTTTATTATTTAACAACTGGTTGCAAAATAAAGTGAACAAGCTTGTCTAGCATGACCTGCTCATAAAAATCTTGCAATCCAGTCAAAGTAAATAAAATCATGTAGAAATAAAAAATAGCTGTAAAAGCTATCAATAGTTGTACCATTTGACCTTAACTTTTATAGAAAATGAAACTTGGCCAAAAATGGTCACTTATTTGAGATCATGTACTGCTGTTACTGCAAGAGAAAATTAATTTTAACACTCCTGGACTTCCTTTCAGGACTCATTCTAAGTAAATCTTCTGTGGTGGTTGAGAGAATGACTTCAGGATTCAATGCTCTTAGGTCTCAGACTTGGCTGTAGCAAGCAAGGTTTATTAGATTAGACTAAACAATTAAACTAACTTCTTGGTGCCTTTCCTTTATCTCCTGTAACCTGGGGAGAATAACAGCCCTGATGTCCTTCCTTTGTATACAGATTCAGTGATTTAAAATTTCTGCAATGCTTAGGTCAAGGTCAGTTGTATTTTGATTAGACGAAAAGAACTTTTGATGATAGCGATGACCATCATTTTTTACAGCCTTAAAAAGAGATGGTTATTTTTCAGTACTGCACATTCCAATATACCTGCATACACTTTAAATGAAGATAAATTGAGGACAATGGTTATAAGAACATTAATCTAATGAATCTCAAAGTTAATAAAGAAATTAAACTAGGTTTTTATGAATTAATTATAAAACCATCAAAAGAATATTTATTTTTGTTTTTAAAAATTGTATGTTTTTATACATACATGTTAGTGCATAATGATCATGTTCCTTGTGGGAAGTTGATATGTGTACATAATGTACTTCCTTCTCTAGGTCATTTTCTATTTGTGAAAAATCTATATCCCTACTTCCTATTCTCTACCTTTTATTTTGCTCCTTATTTACTTTTTTCATAAAAAGAAAATCATGTGATATTTAAATTAATATGTCTAACTTATTTCACTTAATATTATGGTCTCAAGGTGCATTAATTTTCCTACAAATGACTGAAGTTTCTCCTTCATATTTCACAGTACTACTATATTGTTATAAATGCTACATTTTCTTCATCCATTCATCTGTTGATAGACACAAAATCCACTTCCAGTATTTGGTTATTATGAACTGTATTACTATAAACATGAATGTGCATGTATAATACATTGTATTTCTAGTAATAAGTATGTGGACATTGGAATAAAAAATCTGGGCCTGCAATTTATGGGAACTATTAAAAGTCCTCCTCAAAGAGGGAGAACACACTGAGAATTTAATGCTTAAAATGAACTACTTCTGGATTTTTCTTCAGTTTGATATGACTTAAAACAAGATAAAATATCATGAAATTGTAAAACTTGTAATAATGAAGAGGTAATCTAAGACTTTGACTCATATTTTAATTTTTTCCTTTGATAATAACTTTTCCTCTAATCTCAGCACTCAGGATGCTGGGGCAGAAGATTATCCTTAGTTTGAGGCCAGCCTGAACTACACAGTGAGGTTCTATCTCAAAAAAACCTAAATAAATAAATAAATAAATAAATAAATAAATAAATAAATAAATAAACAAGCTTTCTTACAACTATAACTCCAGTTTGCAAATTTTTCATGGTACTAATGATTCAAACTGAGAAGGAATAGATAATTTATAAAAAGGTTTTCAGAAGATTTGATCAAAGTCAGCTACCTTTGATTGTTCTGAGATCTGATTTTGCAGTAAGTTATAATAAAAAGACATCATCACCATTGTATTTTGCTCAAAAGGCAAATGAGCAAGAAACAGTTATGATAATTTTACTTTACAGCTACTTAGAATAAGTCCAAAATAGGTAATCATTCTGAGTTAAGGTAATTAATCCTGTCTCAGAGAGCTACATTATTTCTCATGTTTATTTTTATGCATTTGTGAGTTCACATTTATAGTCTACCCATATTTTAGAAAAGTTCTGTCAGCATTAAAATTATCTAATAAAGTTTCCTTAAAGTTTTTTTTATCAGTATCATTTCCTCTGGGACAGCATCACCTTTTTCAATAGCATAATATTTTCCATTTGTAAACAAGCTTTCCTTTATGAGAACATCTGGTTTACAAATACCATGTTTTAAATGATTACAATGCCAGCATTCCCTTGTCAAGTATTTCTACTATGAATCAGTTTATGTTTAATTCTGAGTACTAGTTTCAGCATTATTTTTTATATTTCTTCACTGTACTATTCAATGTTAAAAAAAGATATTCTTACATTTCCAGGATAAATGTCATTTTGTCACAAAGTATCATTTTTAATGTGTTTCTTCATTTTATTTTGTAAGATTTTAAGAGCCTCCATATTCATGATGGGCAATAATTTATAGTTTATGCTCATTTAATGTTTTGTTTAATTTAGAATTATAGCAATGGGGTCTTATTAAATAAGTTGAACTTATTAAATAAGTTGTACCACACTATTCTATTTTTTAGAAAATTTTATATAGAATTTGCATTTCTTTTTGGTACCAGTGATCCAACTCAGGTTCTTGTGCTTGTGAGGCAGGCACTGGAACCACTGAGCTAAATCCCCAGCCCTAGAATTTTCATTTCTTCCTTAAATTTATAGTAGCTTACATCAGTAGATAGGCTCCCCTGAAATTTGTTGTCATGGTGTTGTTGTTACCATTGTCAGGAAGATTATAGCTATAAATTCAATTTTTAAAATACATGTCCACCAACAGATAGAAAAGCTTGGTACTTATATCCAGTGGAGTACTACTCTGCCACAAAGAAAGATAAACTTGAGTCATTTGTAGGAAAATGAATGTATTTTGATACCACAAAGTTAAATTAAAGTGTAAATGAGGGTCAAAATATATAATTGATATTGGATAATAGGACAAAAAGGTCTAAATGTGGTGGGGAAGTGGCAGGGGTAGGGGAAAGGTAAGAAGGGAAAAGAAAAAAATAAGAAAGGAAAATAATGGAAGCAAAGGCTTTGTAAATAAGAAAGGGGGAAAGGGTGAAGGTAGGGCAGGGGAACGGGGAAAAAATAACAACCAAGATACATCATGTAAAGTTACAAGATCCCAATGATGAATTTAATTTTATTGTGTAACTAAAATGTACTAACAAAAAATATAAATAAATCAGACACAGAAGCCTAAATATAATGTGACTTTTCTTATATGAGAAATAAAAATATAAACAAAGCAGAAAATTAAAAATAGACAATAAAAGTAAGAAGAAAGATTTCTCAAATGGAAAAGAGACAGAGAAATCGAGGGTGTGAAAATAGAGTGGAGAGTTGCGCCCTCCCTTGTCAGCGCAGCCATTGCTCCAGTGCAAAGAAGGTGAAATTTGGGAAAGCCACTCCAAGATCTGCTCTCTGGTCTGCTTGGGCCCAATCTGTGAGACCAGGTAGCCAAACTCTCCCCTGCTGGTGCTACCATTGCTCCAGTGCAAGGAAGGTAGCTGTGGGGGTGCCCCTGAACCCCTCCCACTCTCAGACCTGATTGTGCCAGTCCTTGCACCCACTTTTCAGAGACATAGGTGATTATAAAGGGTATTTTTCTGAGCTCCTAACTTTGAACATCTTTAAAGAAAGGGTGGGGGAACCCTTTAGTAGACTTGTGTGGAGTTCAACCCTGAAGGAGGTTGGGGAACTTAATCTGGGCCTTGAGGCCTGAGGTCAGTCTGCATTGTGAGGGTCTGCCATCAGCTAGTAGAGATCAGGAGACTTGGTTCTCATATGGCTGTGCATGAGGTATATTATGATAGTAGAGATATAGTCTGAAAGAGGCCCTTCAAATTCATTTTTTTTCTTTTCCTCATTAAACTCTGCAAATTTTTTTTTCTGTCCTCGTTCTCCAACTCAGTCTCTTGCTCCACCATATTATCCCTCATCTCCCTTTCTGTTCCTGCTCCTGCCCTAACTCACATTTCTTTTTTTTATTTATCATTATTTTTCGTTTTTCTTCATGTTCTTTTCATCTGTCATTTTACCTCACTCAAGGCTCAATAGTTTCAAGGGAAAGTGAGCCCTTATTACTATTAAGGGGATATATTCTTGTCCTTATACTTGCACTCTGTCTATCCATTTTGAATTTAACAGTTTCCTAAACATTGTGTGGTCATTCTATGTCCTCTGGCTTCACTTGAAACCTTCTCCAATTCTTTTACTTATCTACTCCTCTCATCCTTACTCTGTCTAAGCCCCCATCCTAAATAATAAATATGCTACATTGAAAAGTGTATCACTGCAAAAATATTTTGGGCTGCATCTTGATTTTAATTTAATTGACATGGCTTAAATGTAATAGATTAATGACTACCACAAGTGATCAATATGGCAGTTGTGCTTGATCCTATTGTGTTGCTGATTGTATCCATTGGGATAAAGGATTGTGATTTATTTAATGAGTTGTTTTCTCTGATATTATGAAAATGAGAATGTCTAGAGTCATTAGCAACTCAAAAGCTAAAGCGCAACTATATCAGGAAGACTTAATAAGCCAGAAATTAAATCAAGGACAACCCAACAACAAAAATAAAAATGAGAAAATACTTTAGCAAGACACAAAGACAGACTTCCAGTTCACCAATGGCAAACAGTAGGGCAAAGTAGAATAAAAAGCCTGATAGTGAACCATCAGTACACTCTGAACTCATAGCACAAGAATTAACAAAACAGATCAATCAGGCTCTAGGAAAATTGAAAACAGAAATAATTTCCCAGATAACCATAGAGGTGGTGAGCAAAGTGAAAGTCATGATTCGAGACTCTAGAACAGAAACCGAGGGGAAAAAAAATAGATGAGCTCAGGACCATGATAGAAGCCATGAAGGCCCAGCATAAGAAAGAAATGGAAACAATGAATGCCCAACAGAGGAAAGAAATGGAATCCATAAAGAAGATTCAAGCAGTTATTCAGAAGATTAAAAACTGTACTGAAAGTGTTCACTACAGAATAAAAGAATGTGAATATAGAATCTCAGATAAAGAAGCTAGGATGGCAGTCAGTGATGGTGAAAAGATAGTAAGGGATCATGGGAAACTGATCCAACAACTCCTAGATGATGCAAAGAAAAATAACATAAGACTTATAGGAATCCATGAAGTAGCAGGAGAAAATGCAAATAACTTTAAAATGCTCTTCACAGAATTAATGACAGAAAACTTCCCAAATAGAAGGGAAGAATTCAACATACAGATAAGTGAGGCATATAGGACTCTAACTAGCCATGATAGAAAAAAGTAGGCACCTAGACATATAATAATCAAGATCCCACAAACCCAAAAGAAGAACAAAATACTACAAAGAGTAAGAGAAAACAAAAAAACAAACAAAACAAAACAAAACAAAAAAACAAATCACATGCAAAGGAAAGCCCATCAGAATCACAGCAGACTTTTCAACATAAACTCTCAGTCAAGAAGAGCCTGGAGTGAGGTATTTAAAGTCCTAAAAGAAAACAACCTCCAACCTAGACTGATGTATCCTGCAAAACTCTCTTTCAAAATGGATGGGGAAATAAGGTACTTCCATGACAAAAACATCTGAGAAACTTCATGAATACCAAACCAGCACAACAAGGAATTCTAAACAACATCCTAGAAAAAGACAATGAAGATCACAATACCATGTGGCACAAAAGACCAAATCAAATAGGCAAGGAAAGAAGCTAAAAGGAGAGGGCAAAAAATTCAAAAGAGTCAACAAAAGGACAATAACATAACAACAATAAGTCCGTACATATCAGTTATAACCATCAATATCAATGGCTTCAATTTACCAATCAAGAGATATAGACTGGCAGAATGGATTAAGATGCAAAATCCAACAATATGTTGTATACAAGAAACACACCTAGTGTAAAAAGAAGCCCATAGACTGAAAGTGAAAGGATGGAAAACAATTCTCCATGTGACAACCGCCCAGAAGAAAGCAGGGGTAGCAATCTTATTCACAGAAAAAGTAAATTTCAAACCAAAACTGATTAAAAGAGACAAAGAAGGCCACTACATCCTTGTAAAGGGAACAATTCAAGAGGAAGAGATGACAATCATAAACATATATGCACCAAATATTAATGCCCCAAACTATATAAAACAAACATGAAGTAGCATTAAAAAATAAATAAGCACTAATAAAATTGTAGTGGGGGGATCTAAATGCCCCACTATCACAAACAGACAGATCATCTAGGCAAAAAATCAACAATGAAATACTAGAACTAAACCAAGCTTTTGAATGCACGGACTTAATAGATGTCTCTAGATGGTTCCACCCCACAAAATCTGAATATACATCTTTTCAGCTGTACATAGGTAATTCTCCAAGATAGACCACATACTAGCTCACAGAACATGTTTGAATAAATGCAAAAGAATTGAAGTTATTCCATTTATATTATCATATCAGTGCAATTAAGCTCGACATCAATAGCATAAGAAACTGTAGGTATTTCACAAACACAGGAAAATTGAACAACATGCTCCTGAAAAATCAATGGATCACAGAGGAAATTAAAGAAATTAGACAGTTTTTACAAATAAATGAAAATGCAATGCAACATACAGGAATCTATGTGACACAATGAAAGCAGTTCTACATGGAAAACTCATAGCATTGAATGCCCACACTAGGAAAACAGAGTGAGCTCAAATAAACAACCTAATGATGAATCTTAGACTCCTGGAAAAACAAGAGCAAGAAAAAACCAAAGCTCAAACAAGAAAGGAAATTAAAATGATTAGAGCAGAAATCAATGCAGTGAAAACTAAGAAAATGATACAAAAACACATGAATGAAACAGTTGGTTTTTTGAAAGAATAAATAAAATTGATAAACCCTTAGCTAACCTTATCAAAAAAAGGAAAGAAAAGGCTCAGATCCATGAATTTAGGAATGAAAAAGATGAAGTCACAAAGATCCAACAGAAATCCAGAGGATAGTCAATACCTACTTTGAGAACCTGTACTCTAATAAAAAGTAAAACGCAGAAGAAATGGACAGATTTCTAGATACTCATGAATTACCATAGTTGAATAAAGAAGATAAAAACATTTTAAATAACCCAATTACAATCAGTGAAATTGAGAATGTAATTAAAACTTTACCAACAAAGAAAATCCCAGGTCCTGATGGATTCACTGCTGAATTTTACAAGACATTTAGAAAAGAAGTGCTGCCATTACTCTTCAAGCTTTTCAATGAAATTGAAAGGGAAGCACTACTTCCAAATTCATTCCTGGAAGCAAGTATCACTTTGATTCCCAAACCAGGGAAAGATGCAACTACAAAAGAGGACTACAGGCCAATCTCCTTAATGAATATAGATGCAAAAATCCTTAGTAAGGTACTAGCAAACAGAATACAGAGCATCATCAAGAGAATCATACATCCTGACCAAGTTGTATTTATTCCAGGGATGCAAGGATGGTTCAACATACATAAGTCAATAAATGTTATACACTATATTAACAAAGTCAAGGACAAAAACCATATAATCCTTTTGACAGATGCAGAAAAAGCATTTGACAAAATTCAACACCCATTCATGATAAAAACCCTGCAAAAACTTGGAATAGGTGGTCTATATCTCTACTTAATAAAGACTATCTATGAAAAACCAACAGCCAACATCATATTAAATGGCCAAAAACTGAAAACCTTCATGTTAAAATCAGGAACAAGACAAGGATGCCCACTATCACACTGCTCTTTGATATAGTTCTGCAAATATTAGCCATAGCAATTAGACAAGAGAAAGAAATTAAAGCAATAAAGATAGGAAAGGAAGAAATTAAACTGTCATTATTTGCTGATGATATGATACTCTACATTGAGGACCTAAAAAACTCCAACAAAAGACTTCTAGACTTAATTGCCTCTTATCAGAGTAGCTGGATACAAGGTAAACATCCCAAAATCAATAGCTTCCTGTATACAAATAACATACCCACTGTGAAAGAAATTTGGGAAACAATTCCTTTCACAATAGCATCCAGAAAATGAAGTATCTAGGAATCAATGTAACAAAAGAGGCAAAAGACCTCTATAGTGACAACTACAGCACTCTGCAAAAAGAGATTGAGGAGGATATAAGAAAATGGAAAGATATCCACTGCTTCTGGATAGGAAGAATTAATATAGTGAAAATGACCATACTACCAAAAGTGCCATACAGATTCAATGAAATGCCAATTGAAATTTCAACACTATATATCACAGAACTAGAAAGAAGAATTCAAAATTCATTTGGAATCAGAAGAGACCTAGAATAGCAAAAGCCATCCTAGGCAACAGAGACATAGCAGAGGGAATAGCAATTCCCAATTTGAAACTATACTGCAAAGCCACTGTGATAAAAACAGCATGGTACTGGCAAAGAAACAGATCTGAGGATCAGTGGAACAGACTGGAAGACACAAAAACAACAGCAGAGGTACTCAGCTACCTCATCTTTGACAAAGGAGCTCACCATACTCAGTGGAGGAAAGATAGCCTCTTTAATCAGTGGCGTTGGAAAAACTGGGTCTCAGCCTGCCAAAGATTAAAACTAGACCCTTATTGTTCACCATACACTAAACTAAAATCCAAGCGGATTAAAGATCTAAATATTAAAACAGAAACACTAAACTTGCTGGAAGATAAGCTAGGAAGAACTCTTGATGTCATTGGCATAGGAAAAGACTTTATGAACAAATCCTTAGTAGCATGGGAACTAGCAGAAAGAATCAACAACTGGGATCTCATCTTATTGAAAAGCTTCTGCACTGCAAAAGAAACCATCAACATAACTAAGAGATAATGTGGGAAAAAATTTTTACGAGCTGCTCCTCAGACAAAGGACTATATATAAAGAATATTTAAAGAACTCAAAACAATCAGCCCCTCCAAATATAAGGACCTGATTAAAAAATGGGCATCTGAAATGAACAGACATTTCTCAGACAAAGAAGTAAAGCAGCACATAAATATATGAAAAAATGTTCCACATCCCTGGTCATTCGAGAGATGCAGATGAAAAGAGCACTGAGATTTCACCTCACCCCACAAACAATGGCTGCTATCAAGAAATCAAACAATAACAAATGTTGGCAGGGTTGTGGGGAGAAAGGAACCCTTCTCCGTGGTTGGTGGGAGTGCAGACTGGTGCAACCACAATGAAAATCAATATGGAGATACCTCAAAGAGCTGGGACTAGAGGTTCCATTTGACCCAGCCATCCCTCTGCTGGGTATCTTTCCAAAAGAAATAAAAGAATCATATCACAGAGACATATGCTCACCTATATTTATAGTGGCACAGTTTGTAATAGCTAAAACTTGGAAACAGCCCATTTGCCCATTAGCTGGAAACTGGTTAAAGAAGTTGTAGTTTTTCTATAAAATGAAATACTGCTCAACCATAAAGAATGAGAAATTAGATTCATTCATAGGAAAATGGATGCACATGGAGGATATACTCCTAAGTGAAATAATTATGTCACCCATGTGTAAATGCCGAATAATTTCTCTGGTGTGAAAAATATAATAGTACATAACATCCTAATGAGATAATTGACATTGTGAAATATAAAGAAAAGGGCTAAAGGTGTAGGGAAAGTGGGAAGGGTAGGAGAAAGGTAATAAGAGAAAAGAAAAAATATGAGAATGAAAACATGGACATAAAATATTTGTAAATGGGGAGGGGAGGAGGGAGTGAAGGGAGAGCAGTGACAAGGGGAAAAATGAATATCAAGACCTGTCATGTAAAGGTAGAAGATCCCAATAATGAATGTAACTGTACTGTATACCTAAAATGTACCAATAAACTCAATTAAGAAAAGAAAATGGAGGGGAAAATAAATAATTACCACGTGTTTTGTATATGTACCGACTCCACACAACGAATGGACGTTTTGTACTACAAACATGTACTAATAAAAAACAAAAATTAAAAAGAAACTGGAAGTAGAAATTATGAGGCCTTAGAATGGTGAGTGTCTGAACTTTGTGCCATTTAGTGAATTAATCTGATTAATTTGCAAATTGATAAGATAATTTACAATTTATATTAGTCTCATTTTTCTTTTTATATATTTCAGGCTTAATTGCATCTCCTTTTTTATTTCTATATTTGTAATCTCTGTATTTTATTGGCCAGTCTAGTTAAGGGCTTATTGATTTTATTGATGTTTTTTAAGGAACAGCTTTTGTTTTTTCTTTTTGTTTTATATTTTCAATTATATTCAGATCTGTCATCAGTAGTTTCTTCATTCTTTTGGTATAATTTACTTATGTAGCTTTGTAGAGTGAAAGCTACAGTAATTTATATATGTATGTATTCTTATGATTTTAGGTGTGAGATTCTATAAATTTTAGTAAGGTCAAATTTGTAAAGGCTTGTTCAGTTCTTTTGTAACATTACTAAATTTCTGTGTATTTATTCTCTTTCTGACAAGAGATACTAAATTTTCCCATTATGATGATCTGTGCTTTTCTATTTTCCCTTTCACTTTTATCACCCTTGCTTAAGTAGTTTGAAAATCTGTTCTTAGGAATACGCATAGTGTTTAGTAAATGTGTGTTCATTCAGTAACTTTATCCACATATTATTATGATGATTTTTTATCCCTAAATATATTCCTTCTTTGAAGTCCACAATGTCCAATAATAATAGCCACTACTGCTTTCTTCTGATTATTTGCAACTAGCCATCCTTTTTTTTCCAGCTTTAATTGAGTTTATTGGTACATTTTAGGGATACAGTACAGTTACATTCATTACTGGGATCCTGTACCTTCACATGACAGGTCTTGGTTCTCATTTTTTCCCCTTGTCCCTGTCCTCCCTTCACCCCCTCCTCTCCTCCCCATCTACTAACCATCCTTTAAATTACTATTTCTTTATATTGATTATATTTTTATAGAAGAATTATTGATTCTTGTATTGTTCAATATGACAATATGTGTCTTTTAGTTATTATGTTTATACCTAGGGCAGTCAAGCTATAATCAGGGATCCAAGCACAGTCTATGTGGGACAAATCTGAATAAAGTCATTTGTATACATGCTGTATATGGTTGTTTATGCTCTGATTATACTTCATAATACTCAGAATAAATACAAACCTGGGTGTCAAATTAGAAAATGAGTATAAATGTGTTTGCATTAAGCAGAAAGAATTACATTACAATTCCTTAGAATTAAATTAAAAATACATCAACATCACTGAGATTATCTAACAGATGCACTAAACTAATGACCAGAGAAAATAATACTAGTGGAAGCATAGAAGAATTCTAGCTAAATTCAAAATTAGAGTTAAAGCTTTGCACAGAACTGAGTAAGGCTCAGCAGCAGGGGAACTGTATTCGACCTTTACAAGATCTGGAAAGGTCAGGGCATCTGGAAGCCAGACTAGTTTCTTATGGCAGAGACTTCTTGAGCTTTGCCTCAAAATGCCCTTTGCCATTTTAAGTAATAATGTTTACACTGAAAAATAAAGAGTTTGATTAGGAAAACTATCATACTCAGAAGAGTACAGTTATCTTTGTAATTCTTTATTTGTGAATCTATACAATTATTTCTTAAAATGACATTTTTATTTTGAGAGATGTAGTTTTACTGAAATGTAATAGCAGAAAGTTAGTAAAAGGACCCAATTTCACTTATTCAGAAAAGAATATAATATCTACAAATTACTGACATGTGAGGAGACATTAGGTACTAACATAAATCAGTGTAGAAGTGAATTACTTATCTAATATTTCTTTACATTTAATTATTGAGTGCCCACAATATGTTCGAAGTTGATGTTAGACACTGGAAATATGATGATAGACAGAGACCTGGACTCAGCCCAGATAAAGAACAAATCTATATGAGATAGACAGGAGATTAATGATATAAGCAAATTTGTCTTAAATTTTTTAGAAAAAAGTTAGAATATTTTATAAGAGGATCAATACTAAAAGTACCTAGTATGAGATGTAATATAGAAGTGATCAAGTCTAAATGCTTTTATTTTGGGTTAAACAATGAAACAAAATTGTGGAAAACTACACTAGTGGGTAGGAAAAAGGAAGACAAATATTATTATAACTGATTCTATTTGTGCAGAATTCTTTCAGTCTCTACATATTCTCTGCTGTAGTCAGGAAATTGAATGTCTCCCACAAGTATCTATTGAAAGTCTTGACCCCAGAGTAGTTTTGTTGGGAGGAAGTTGAGTCTTGTGGAAGGTGTGGCCTTATGGGAGGTCTGCAGGCCATTGGAGGTGCGCATTCAAAGGGGACTGACTATGAAACATTAGTTTCTTCTTCTTCATTATCTCTGCTCCCTGGCTTATGGTGTGAGCAGTTTTGCCCTGCTATACATTTGCACCATCGTTTGCTGCCTTATCAGCGAGGGCACAAGATCATGAACTACAACTTTTAAAATCATGAGCCAGAATAAACATTTTCTCTTAGTAAGTTATCTCGTATTTCACTGTGGTGACAGAAACTTGACTAATGCACCACCCTTGAAAAGAATGTTACTTTCCTCCTGGTTGAGGGAAGGTATCTTCCATTTGGTGTTTTTAATTTTCTACTTATTGGAAGAAAGAGGAAGGTCAGAGTACTCTTTGTACCTGTTTTTATTTTGTTTTATTTAAGTACCTTATCTCAAAACAATCATTAGCCCACTGTGATACCCTTGGCTAGTGTCAGGTCTGAGGGGGCAAAAATGAATATATTACCCCAAAGTAGTGACTTTGATGCCATGAACTACTACCATACAGAAGCTAGATTTGATAGAACAGAGTTATCCAAAATTACCCTCATAGAGAGGAGGGCTAAAGTTTCTCCTTAAATATCAACAATCTCCTGCAGTTAAATGGGAATAGAGGAAATCAGAACTGAGTAAGGCTCAGCAGCAGGGGAACTGTATTCGACCTTTACAAGATCTGGAAAGGTCAGGGCATCTGGAAGCCAGACTAGTTTCTTATGGCAGAGACTTCTTGAGCTTTGCCTCAAAATGCCCTTTGCCATTTTAAGTAATAATGTTTACACTGAAAAATAAAGAGTTTGATTAGGAAAACTATCATACTCAGAAGAGTACAGTTATCTTTGTAATTCTTTATTTGTGAATCTATACAATTATTTCTTAAAATGACATTTTTATTTTGAGAGATGTAGTTTTACTGAAATGTAATAGCAGAAAGTTAGTAAAAGGACCCAATTTCACTTATTCAGAAAAGAATATAATATCTACAAATTACTGACATGTGAGGAGACATTAGGTACTAACATAAATCAGTGTAGAAGTGAATTACTTATCTAATATTTCTTTACATTTAATTATTGAGTGCCCACAATATGTTCGAAGTTGATGTTAGACACTGGAAATATGATGATAGACAGAGACCTGGACTCAGCCCAGATAAAGAACAAATCTATATGAGATAGACAGGAGATTAATGATATAAGCAAATTTGTCTTAAATTTTTTAGAAAAAAGTTAGAATATTTTATAAGAGGATCAATACTAAAAGTACCTAGTATGAGATGTAATATAGAAGTGATCAAGTCTAAATGCTTTTATTTTGGGTTAAACAATGAAACAAAATTGTGGAAAACTACACTAGTGGGTAGGAAAAAGGAAGACAAATATTATTATAACTGATTCTATTTGTGCAGAATTCTTTCAGTCTCTACATATTCTCTGCTGTAGTCAGGAAATTGAATGTCTCCCACAAGTATCTATTGAAAGTCTTGACCCCAGAGTAGTTTTGTTGGGAGGAAGTTGAGTCTTGTGGAAGGTGTGGCCTTATGGGAGGTCTGCAGGCCATTGGAGGTGCGCATTCAAAGGGGACTGACTATGAAACATTAGTTTCTTCTTCTTCATTATCTCTGCTCCCTGGCTTATGGTGTGAGCAGTTTTGCCCTGCTATACATTTGCACCATCGTTTGCTGCCTTATCAGCGAGGGCACAAGATCATGAACTACAACTTTTAAAATCATGAGCCAGAATAAACATTTTCTCTTAGTAAGTTATCTCGTATTTCACTGTGGTGACAGAAACTTGACTAATGCACCACCCTTGAAAAGAATGTTACTTTCCTCCTGGTTGAGGGAAGGTATCTTCCATTTGGTGTTTTTAATTTTCTACTTATTGGAAGAAAGAGGAAGGTCAGAGTACTCTTTGTACCTGTTTTTATTTTGTTTTATTTAAGTACCTTATCTCAAAACAATCTTGTGTCACAGCCCACTGTGATACCCTTGGCTAGTGTCAGGTCTGAGGGGGCAAAAATGAATATATTACCCCAAAGTAGTGACTTTGATGCCATGAACTACTACCATACAGAAGCTAGATTTGATAGAACAGAGTTATCCAAAATTACCCTCATAGAGAGGAGGGCTAAAGTTTCTCCTTAAATATCAACAATCTCCTGCAGTTAAATGGGAATAGAGGAAAGAGAAAAATAAATAGAACATTAGTCAAGTGGAACAGCATGCAGAAGGGACCAAGAATGAATGGATAAATTCCATTTGGTTATTAAGGTGCATAAGACACACTAAATGCCAAAGCTTTCTTTCTTTTCTTCTTCTTTTTTTTTTTTTGTACCAGAGATCAAACTCAGGACTTTGCACTTGTGAAGCAGGCAGCAGCACCACTGAGCTAAATCCCTGGCCAGAAAGCTTTCTTGCTATAAAGATTTCCAAGAAATTTAGAAGAAATATGAAGCACATCACACAAAAAAGAAAGAGCACCTGTATGTGTGTTTGTATGCACGTGTGTGTGTGCGTGTGTATGTGTGTACTCAGCAGGTATTTGAAGAATCAATATAAATACCAAAGAAGCTTCAGAAAGGGTGTAAGAGAATGTCTTATGTGAAAATTTGGGGATACTTCAAGTTGAGTTGCAAAGAATTTGTAACATTTTTTCAGTGTGTATTGATCCTAACCAGTGATATTTTCTTATAGACAGTGGTTCAACAATTAACACATGATTAAAATGTGAAGTGTGCTGTGCTTGCTTCTAAGAGTGGTCAAAAAGATAAATTTGACTCAGAAAACTATTGTGCACATGCATCCTCGAAGTAGAAAAATGTAGGCAAATATTTAAATGTTGATGAAATGAGTAAATAGACCAAAAATTAAGAATAGGGGCTTAACAGAAATCTTAAGAGGATATATAAGAAAAAAATAATCAAAATAGTAACATTAGGTTTCTGCCTCGACTCTCTGGAAGCTGTGATTTTTTTATCCTGAAACAGTAATTCATTCTCTAGTGAGAAGATTCACTGCGTACAACAATGCCTTATGCCCACATTTTATGGCCAGTAACAATGCTATTGACCTCAGTGACCAGAATTGAAGACTAGAAATAATACTTTCTGCAGGCACTTTCCTGTCGTATTCATGATATAACTGTCAAAATCTTGTTCATGATTATTTGCAGCTGTATCACTTGTTTTCACTCTGACACTGAACAAAAAGACAATAATGATTAATGAGTATTAAAGAATATTGAAGAATGAAGATAAAGTGTCATAAGGTCAGTTCTGCAGAAGAGCTGGCAAGGATTTAAATAAAAACTCCTACGATGATAAACAATTGTATTTACGTGTAATTTTATACATATATATATACATATATATATATATATATATGGAGAAACAAGGCATTCAGTAATGATCAGTATATATTATGTATGAAACAGAATATACATGTGTTATACTAAATGTTGTTTTATACTACTAAATATATACTAAATGTTGCTTTCATAAGCATACTACATTTTGCTATCTCTTAAGAGACTCCTCTCCATTTGAAAATGTTTTCATATTATAAGTGGAATTATATACCTTCTTAAAAAGTTTATTGAATTCAGAGATTAAAAGTCAATGATATTTGTATATGATGAGCAGTAAATATATGTAAGGAATGAAATAAAAACATTAAATGTGGATGTTATCTTTTGTGGAATAATTTTTGTATCATTTCTTTAAAGCTTTGATAGAATACGTACCCTGGAAAATGCACAATCTATTCCCCAGAATATGATCATTTCTAGAAATCCATTGCTTTGAAATTTTACAGCAATATGGTAAAATAGTGCTATAGAGAAAAGAGGATGATCTGAGAAATTCAAACCCTTCCCTGGTTTGCCGCCATGGATCTTGTAAGTTTGTGTTTGTTACATGCATAAAATTACCAAGACAATAATATAATAAATATGGTGAAATGTTTTCTAGAGTAATATCACAGAATAAAATTTAGCTTTGTTTTTATATTTTTATAACAAAGTTTAAAACTGTTTGGTTTGGTTTGGTTTTCATTAAGTTTGTTGGTACATTTTATTTATAGATGCAGTTACAATCATAATTGGGAACGTGTTCCTTTACATGACATATCTTGGTTCTTAATGTTTCCCCATTCCCCTGCTCTCCCTTCAATCCCTCTACCCTCCCTATTTACAAATACTTTGTTCCCTTTTTGCCCTTTCTCATATATTTTTCCTTTCCCTCTTTCCTTTCTCCTACCTTTCCAAAATCTAAAAGTATAAATCAGGATCAAAATGTATAAATGATAATGAGAAATAGCAAGAAAAGGTTTAAAAATATTTTTAGAAACTTACCTAGATAAGAATATATATGAAACTCAAAAGCAACTACTCCAGGAGCTAGGTTAATGATATCCTTTGATGTAGAGAATACTAAAATAAACATTTATTGTGCATTTCAAAGAGAGATAAACAAAATTGGTATGAAGCCTCAAATTTAACCTAGTCTAATTCTAATTTGAGAATAGGAGTAGGGAGGCCGAACATTTCCTGGCCTACGTTCTGCAGAGTGGGATCACACTGCGTGATTTTTGTTTGTTTGTTCTTAAGAAATACATAAAGAATGTCCTGAAAAATCTGTTTAAAATTTGGGTAAATCTATTTACTCTTACTGATTTCAGGAATCACTCCATCTTAACTACCACAAATGCTTCACTTGCTTTGGAGAGCACACTAAACATGAAAAAGAGGCTTATTGGCTTTTGCTTTCTTATGAAATATTCAGGTTCTTTGGCAACTGTAGAGCATCCTCCTCCAGAAATTGCATTTCACTCCTTAACATTCAAGCCGCAGCATCGCGGAAATCATATATCCTGTAAACCTCAGCTAGCCAGGTGTCTTCCCAACTACTACTAATAAAAAGACTTGCCAACATAATTATAAAGTCTCATGATGCTAGAGCACTGCTTGTCTTTATCCAAAGGCCCCAGGCCTGCAGAGATATGGGCTTTCTCAGTCTTAATTAGGCCAACATTTGGCAAAACGCCCCTCAATATGTAGAAATCTCTTCTCCAGAAATGGGTAATCAAATTCTCTGTCCATATACTTTCTGGAACAATCCGTGAGAATAAAGTTCCAGAGAGGCTTATTATCTTTTAAGCTTCCATATTTATCTATAATTTGCAAAAATCACCTTGAGAATTGGAAGAAAAGAAACAGATTTCTTCCATTTGTGAATTAAAAATGTATTATCGGACTTTGGTGAGCAAGATGGCAATGTTATAAATAGGTTCATCATAGAGTTGGCAAGAAGTATAATCCAATATGTAGTTATTCCCTTTGTCTGGCACTTCCAACAGTTCTTATTTGTATTTCATATCCAGGAAATAAATGGAAAAATAAAACCTTTTCTTATTGAATTAAAAATCTTTCAGAGAAACACCACCAACAAGCTGTGTGTATATGTGTGCTTATAAAATATAGTGCAAATATACATATGTATGTATATACATATATACAGAGAGAGAGGTTATAATAAAATGTGAATATACAGAGGCTGGTATGTCCAAAATTCAGTGTGTAATACAAGGATAAAGGAGAACAAATGGTTATAGATGAAGTCCTAAATTAGTTTGCTAGAGAATTTCCTCTTCACTGGGGACGTGAGCCTTTTTGTCCTATTTAGGCCTTCTACTGATTGGACCCAAAGTTCATTTTCTTACCCAAAGTCCACTAATTTCACTGTTACTTTCATCTGAAAACATCCTCAAGTTAACATATAAAATTAACAATCACAAGCCCACCACTTGACAATTCTTCACTCTTGTTCAGCCTTGTATATATTTAACAGTAACAAAAGGTCATATTTCCATTAAACATGATACAACTGTTTCATACACCTGAAAACTCATTAATCCTTTTCCCCACAATAGAATGTAAAGTGTTTCACTGGTGTTCATTCTTCTCTGTGATATTCTGTAATTTAAATATTACAAAATTATCAATACTTTGATACTGCAATATCAGGTCCCTAAATCTCACACATTGCATAAAGGTTTAAAAGAGGAAAGAAAACAAAGATAATGCTTTAAAAATAATGTTTAAATAATAAATAATAATGCACGCAAACTTGTAGTTTTTTTACAGAAATAAGAAGAAAGAATTCTTGACAGTTTAGAAGATTTCAATCCTCAATTCCATATCTGGTCACATGGTCATAGCTGGTAATAATAATTACTCCGTTTCCCCATATATTCTGTATTCCCCTTGCCTTCAGCAAACACTTCACATAACCATGGTTTTTTACTTGGGGTGGGATTGGTGGGTGAAGAAGTGACCCAAATCTGTGCTTCTGAGGAATCTAAGCCTTTATAAATCTTAATAGGTTGTTGTAGTTCACTATTGATTTTAATCACATGATACTGTAATCTGAAGAGCCACCCTAGAAGATTGCCTATATTCCATATGTGGGTTTTTTTTTTGTTTTTGGTTTTGTTTTTATTTCCATTGTAGAGTAGAAATCCAAATTCCTCTTGGTAGTTAGAATCAATCACCCAGTCAACACATGAACTCCGTTGTTTGTTGATGCAGAGGTGTGAGGAATTCCAAATGACTTGGTGACCGCCTTAAATTTCAGTTTAGTGAAATTACTGTTGTGTCTCTTGGTGGAATAATTCTTTTTGGAACTAAGACTTCTAGATCAGCATATTATAAGGCAATAGTAACAAAAAACAAACAGTTTCCTAATAAATCCCTCAGGGTAATAGGAGGAGGTATCACTACCATTTATACCCCTTCTTGCACACACACACACACACACACACAACACACACACATATAACATATGTAACATACATATATATGTACACATACATATACATATATATATATATATACATATATATATATCCATTTTTCTATATTTTCTAGTTGTATTTAGAATCACATACTGGATGTTGCTTAGGAGCATATATTGCCTCCCAGAGACCATTTTCCTTATCCCAGAAAAATAGTTGACAATATTACTAAATCTTCAAAAAGCCATTCTACAGTTCTGCCAAGCCAGTTGTTTCTAGATAATAGAGACTATGGTAAGAACAGTAAATTCTATGACTGTAGATCTATTGCCTCACTTCATTTGCTATAAAATGAGTATCTTGGTCAGAAGCATAACTGTGAGGAATACCATGATAGTGGGTAAGACATTCTATACATCCATACATGGTAGTTATAGAAGAAGTGTTATATGCTAAGACAATTATATATTCAGATTAAATTAGAACAAGAACCTAATATTATAACTTCTGTGATAAATGTGCTGCACTGCAACAAACGTGCCACCAGATAACTGGCTGATCATGGTGAAGAATAGTGATAAATTAGGGGTTCACTGTTAAACTCTGCTGCTGGTGGATTGGGAATGCAGCAGAGCTTGTAGCCAGGTTAGCTTTGATAATTAGAAGTTCATGGTGCTAAGCCGATGTGCAACCTTCTGCCCTGTTGTCATGTCCACTTTTCTCCTGAGCCTACTGGTAATGAATTATCAGTAAAGGTAAAAGGAAGAATGCTATCCACAGAACAAGTAAACTTGTCCTCCTGTTTATTAAATCCTCCTGCACTGAAGTCGTCTGGTAAATATTAACACAACACATAAATAACTTCACATGTCTTCCTCATCCCAGTAGGTGTACCCATAGACCTCTAGACATCCTTGTCACCAAATTTTTAATCATGCTCTAGTCTATGTCCCCAGATATCTGAAAGCTGACCACAACCTATGAATCAGTTACATAATCATATGTCTGGCTGTTTTTCCTTCTAAGCAAAATAAACCACTAGATACACTATTTATAATTCATCTATTGAAAGGAACTCCTTTCATCATTGCCCCTTCAGGATGTCCCAGAGTGGGACTGTATTGTTATAGGTGTCTATTTTCAGGTGCATATCATTCAAAACTGTCTATTAACTAGATCCTAACCTTCCCTTTCCCTATCAACTGATCTCAGGGGACTCCCCATGTGGTCATAGATGCAGCTGCTGAGAGAGAAGGTAAAAAAGCAAAAAAAATGAACATGAACATTTGGGCCATTTCTTCAAGATATATATATAAAATCTGCCTTGAGGTCTGCTCAGGATATATCACATATATATCACAATTTGATAATGAATTGCTCTAGGGAAACCCTATATTTATGGCTTAATGTATCACATAACATCCAATTGCATGGTGACTTAATGGACTATACTTAAGAATTCACTCTCCACTAAGGCCAACTGTCAATCCAAAATCTCTTCTGCAAAGGGGAGTAGTTATCTTCAGAGGGTACAGAGCACAGCTTCACAATCATAAGGATCTGCCCTGTAATTCATCTAGAGGAGTCTGCCAAAGGCTCCAATCAGCATCCTTATCTGCTCCTAATAACATACATTGATTGCATCGATTTGTATTTATGGCCCAAGTGAAGGGCAGCTTGCATAGCAGCAGTCTGGATATTTTGCAGAGTTCCTCTTGCTCAGGTACCACTGAAAACTAGTAGCTTTTGAAGCCACTCAGTAAATGAGAAATTATACCCAACTGTTAAATGTTACCTCCAAATTTCAAATAATCCTATTAAGCATTATGCCTTTGTTTTGTGTTATTAAAGGAACTTGATGAAAAATTAAATTTTCCCCTTAGAAAGTAAATCTTAATGTGTCTCATTGGATCCCTAGAAATTTCACTTATGTCATAGTTACCTGAATTCTAGTTAGACATTTCCTATACTTTGATATACAAATGTCTTACCAATTAGTCTAGAGTAGTTTCTATTTCTTGTTTACAAGGTCCAAACAACATAACATCATCAGGTAATGGATTTGTGTATTATCTCATGGAAGGGAATAGTGATAAAGTTTTCTGCAAATGAAATTGTGACATAAAGCTAGACTTTATGTCACTATATATATATATATTTTTTTTTTTTTCAAAAACCAAATAGTTTCCTCTTCCTCAATAACTGCTATCACTACCAATGGACATATGAGAAAAAAATGGACTTGGGGAGGCCTGGAGATTATGATGAGTTCAGCCATAGATGTCTGCTTATCAAGGCCAACTTGGCTACAGTTACTATTGAGTGCCCAACATTCCAGGAGTAAAAGCTGACATAAGTCTCCAACTTGGTATCATTTCCCAGGGACACAATAGTATATTCATGGCCTTGCCATTTGAAAGCAAACTGTTTCTGATGGATCTTTTAGACACATATGGAGACAAAGGTAATTGCCAGATCAATACTTGGATACCTGGGACCAAGGTGTGTGTGTGTGTGTGATACTGTGCTCCTCTCTGGTATAGCAACTATACCTGAAGTATTGCTTATACTTATCATTATCCAAGTCAGATGACTTATCTTCTGCACAGACCAAGTAGAAGAGTTGAATAGAGGGGTGTTAGGAATCACCCCCCTTTTTTATGTTCTTGATGGTGGCACTAATCTCTATAATCCCTCTTGGGTGTGATATTTGTTTTGCTTTACAGTCAGCAATTTTACTATCTAGAAACTCTAATGGGTTCCATTTGTCCTTTTACAGAGTAAGGAACCAATGTTTAAATTCTGCCAACTTTTGAGCTATCTTTATTATATATTCTGAAACCGGGAGATAAACCACAGGATGTGTTTGAGGACTCACTGCACCTACTGTGAAATGGACCTTGCCTGTATTAATCACCTGACCTCCACAAGCTTCTTTGACTTGTGCACCATAATGGTATTTTGGGTGTTATAGAATTAATTTTAATTTAGAGCCAGTGCTCAACACTCCAAAAATGTATGAAGGTCTAATTATTTATTCCCCAGTGTATAATAACCCTAGTAAAAGTCCATGATTCCCTTTGGAGAAAGCTGAGGAAAGCAATAGTAATATATATATATATTTAGCAGTTCATTGTGTATTTCCTACAGGGAGCCCAACTTGCCCTTCATTCAAGTGTTTCTGAATCTGAAAACTAGCTAAAGTCTGATGGTTGAAAAAGTGTGACTGTTTTATGACTCGGGTTAGAGTTTTTCTTACTTGACCTAGCACTTTTTTGTTTGCATAGATCAACTAAGTATTTGATATTTTTCCAACATATTTCACTTCAAAGAAAACTATGATCAGCTAGCTAAGACCATAGGTGATCTTCCGTTAGACTAGTGGTGGTGAACCTATAGCATGCTATTTGTATGACTGAAAGCTCTAAAAGATTTGCCATCACTGCATTAGATTAAATTGATTAATGCTTTTCTCTATTGTTTAATAGAGTAACTATGCTGTTAGTAATATTTCCATTGCTATGACAAAACAATTGAGAAAATCAATTTAAAGAAGAGAAGGTTTATTTTTGACTTACAGTTTCAGGAGCATCAGTCCATGCTCTATTGGTGTCACTGGTAAGGGCTTGAGATGATACAGAACATCATGGCAGAAAGGCATTGCACAGCATAGCTACTCACCTCCTGGCAGCCAATAATCAGAGAGACTGGGATAGGAAGAGGGATGTTGGGGATGAGATATACCCTTCTAGGTTGCACCCTTAGTGGCTCATTTACCTCACCTGTGCCCCACCTCCTAAAAGTCTATTCAACTATGACTTCAACAATGGAATAATCCATTGATGGAATTAGCACTCCCATGATTCCATTACCTCCCAAAAGCCCATCATCTCCCAACTAAGTCCCCAACACTTGGCCTCTGAGGGAACTCTAAACAAAACCCCAACACGAGCCTACCATGACTTTGAAGATTAAATGCTGCCACTTGGGACCCAATTACTTCCAGTTGCATTTAGATATCCTAACTTAGTGGCTCTCACTGTGAATTCTGGCCTATAGGGAATAGGAAGCAAAGAGCTAATCAAGAATGCTCCCTTCAAAAGTTTATTTACCACAATCTTGGTGAAAACTATCTTCCCAAAGTGGTGAATATATTTTACATATCAAATGAACTCTAACATTCCAGTAGCCCTAAATCTTTGAATGCCTTCCTTTATAGTAAACCAAAGTAGGTCTCACTTTTAACTCACTCTGAGCTACCTTGGGGTCCATTTTTCTTATCAAAGAAATTGTAATAGCATTTTCTAACTCACTGGGTTACAATAATGAATACATCAATAATATTCACTGGTCTGATACCTGTAAGTTCAGCATGATCCAATTTTTTGTTTCTTCCACTCTTAATCTACACTCTTACTATCCTTTTGTATTTACAATATCCAGATTTTTTATGTAAAAACTAGAAAACCAAAGTAAGCTCTTTTAGAATGTAAATTATCTACTTCATCACATATTTTATTTTGTTTTCTTCATATCGACGTGTCTGCTAGGATTTGAGTTTTAAGTCTAGAATCAAAAAGAAATTGGAGGAGAGGGGAATAGAGTAGGCTAACTATTGTCTTGTGACACAACTTCTTCCAGGGAAGACACTGTAGTTTCCTTGGACAATGCAGTTAATCTCAAATCAGAGTAGAAAGACTTCTTCTAATGGAAATGTCTCAGAATTTATAGCATCAATGACCCTAATTTCATCAGAATCTTCTACATATCCCTAAGACAATTTTCAAGTTCCCTCTCCTTTCTGCTCAGAATCCTCACTTGTAGGCACACTATGAGACTGGGAATGAAATTGACATTACAAATAAGTCACTGGTATGATGATTTCCAGTTTCAGCTTTCAAAAGTCTCGAACTTGTCTACACAGGGGAATAAATATCCCTTTCCGTGTATGCATAGAAGTTTTAAAGTTATATATGCAATTCCTGAGCTAAAAATTCTCTAAGTTCATTCTTTTCTTCTCCAGTCTGCCCACTGACATTAAAAGTGTTAAAAGAAAAATTTGGCCACATTACAAGTTTAAAGAATTTATTTAAACATTCAATGATTCATGAATCTCTCAGCAGCAGACCTAAGGCGCTTAGCACTCCACAAGGAGGGGTGAGAGATGAAATTTTTATAAGATGTTCACAGAAATGAGACAAAACATATTTGTTTGGATAGAGTGGAAAAGTTCCTGGTTAGAGGTCAGTTGGCAGTTTCTGATAGATCAAGCTTAAATTTTGTTTTGCTGTTTACTTTGTGCTTTGTTTTGTATATGTACAAATCTAAAGTTTGTCCAATAGCCTCTCAAAAACAAAACAAAAATTTTTAAACAGGAGCCACCATTAAATCCTATTATAGTTATCAAGTTGATATATATTTTTAAATTTTTTCCCTATTAAGTTTATTGGTACATTTAAAACAAACAATACAGTTATATTTATCATTGGA
Source organism: Fukomys damarensis (assembly GCF_012274545.1). NCBI lineage: Eukaryota > Metazoa > Chordata > Mammalia > Rodentia > Bathyergidae > Fukomys > Fukomys damarensis. Next base: position 24,301,191 of record NW_022900932.1, read on the forward strand.
ATCTTGTGCCTTTACATGATGTCTTGATTATTTTTCCCCATACCCCTGTCCTCCCTTCACCCCCTTCACCCTTCCCTATTTACAAAGACTTTGTTTTCATTTTTTTCCTTTTTTCACAATTTTGCTTTTCCCTCATTTTTTGATCATATATACATGGGTGTTTGGGTCACATTGGGTTTGCTTCTTCTGTTTGATTAGGATTATTTTTATTGATAGAAGTTATGCCATTTATTTTGAGCCCTCTCTTTACTATTGACTTTAAATAAAGTTAGATGAAATAATCAATTCTAGAAACTCTAAAACCAAGTCAGAAAATTGATCCTTAAGAATATATTCCTTTAGAACTACTTTTGGTACTATGACTGCTACCATGGGTTCTTGCTTTATTGATAATAGAAATTAAAAATAAAACATGAATTTGTAGGGAAAATAATTGATGAAATGCAACAGAAAATAAAGGGGAACACAGCTCCAAAAAAGATCAAGCTGGTTCCCTGGTATGAAGAATAAGAAAACATTGGGAAATGGCTTCGGTCTGAGTAGCTGGAGCAGGCACCCTCTGGTCTGGGGTGGAGACTGGCCCACTCACAAGAGCAGGAGACCAACTCTGAAGGGTAGCTGAGGCAGGCGACTGTGGCTTGATCCTCATCTAAGTCATGGCTTAAGTCTAAGAATCTCAGGAACCAGAATAGCCGTATAATCCAATTATTGGTATGAGGGTTGATTTCTTGTAATGTAACAATTCAACCTCTGCTTAATCTCTAGATACAGTAAGTAGCTGATCACTTGTTAAGTTTGTTATTCAAAGTTTGGATAGCTTTATTCAAAAATCACTTATTTTTATTTGGAAAAAGTCATCTTTCTGAAGAGTTCTACACATTTAGTTGTAACACTAGCTCTACACTCAACTAGTAGAAACCTCTCTAATATCCTTCACTGTATATTCTTTTGTAACTTGAATAGGAGGTCTTTACTTCAGAATATGCTCTCCTTATCTTTGCTTGATCTTAGTCAAAAGGCTGAGAAGTGATTGCTCTCCTTATCTTCATACTTACTTAAAACAGAAAATGATTGTCTAGGAGTGGCCTATTAGATATGAGGAGAAAAGGGCTATCATTTTTTACTTAAAGATATTAAACTCTTTCCAAGTTTTAGCTATTATAAACTGTGCCGCTATAAAAATGGGTGCCCATATATCACTGTGGTATGATCCTTTTAATTATTTGGAAAGATACTCAGCAGAGAGATAGCTCCTAAGTGAAATAAATAGGACACACATATGTAATTACTGAATAGTTTCTCTGGTGTGAAAAATTAAAAGTATAAATAAGATCCAAATCGTATAACTGACACTGTGAAATAGGAAGAAAAGGGCTAAAGGTGTAGGGGAAGTGGGAAGGATAGGGGAAAGGGAAATAAGGGAATGAGAAATATGAAAAAAGGAAACAATGGAAACAAAGTCTTTTAAATAGGGGAGGGTGGAGGGGGAGAAGGGAGGGCAGGGGAATGGGGTAAAAATGAGAACCAAGACCTGTCATGTAAAGGTACAAAATCCCAATGATGAATGTAACTGTACTGTATACCTAAAATGGACCAATAAATTCAATTTTAAAAAAGATATTAAGCTCTTCAAAGTATTCCCACTTATGAATCCACATGATTTTTATGTTGCTTTTCTAAAATAGGGTTGGGTGGTTATTCACATGCTAGTTTAAAAAAAAGATAAACGAAGATCCAAAAGTACTGAGAAAAACTTTCAGAGTATATTTAGTGATTTCTGAATATTGAGTAGAGTTTTGCTTTCTGTTGTTTTGACTTGTTACCACCCAAATTCTATCAAATGTAAAGAAATAACAGTGGCAAAATACTCTTCCTCAAGTGTACCTTAACCAAGAAATCGCTATATTTCATGTAACTGACAGAGAGAGTTTAAGTCATTTTACTTTGTAAAATTGGTTTCATCTCTCTGAAAGTGAGGCTGTATCCCAGAACTATTGGCTGTGTGTCTCTTGGGCGGGCAGGCTTCAGACTAAAAGGACAAAGTTATGTTCACAATAAATTTTTTCTCAAAACGAAATTCACTCAACTTGTCCACCTGGAGCTATTTTCTTTGAGCCAAACTGAGTAAGTAGAAGAGTATAATGAAAGTTTATTATTTTTCTAGCTCTATTAAAGCTAGAAATTGACCATGATTCCATGTCATAGGGAAACTAAATGATTGCAAATTAATTATGATCATTTAAAATGCAACAAAAGCCAAATTCCACTTTCATACTTAAACATTTCTTAGACATATTTACATTTTTAAGTTGCTAAAAATTATAAAGGAACATCTGTCTGATAATTGTAGATATGTGTAAATGCATGTGCAAGTGTCCATATCTCTGTTTCTGTGTAGTTGGGCTAAGTTAAAAATAGCAATGCACAAAAATTAATTAAAATTGTGAAAAGCATATTTAGTTTCATAAATTAACTTATCCATCTCAAATTTTAATTCCTTCAGCTTGCTTGAGCAAACACTTCATTGACCAATATAGTAGTTTTTAGTACTTGTACACAAATCTTATTTCTTTAGGTAAACCCAAAAGTTATATTCTAAGAGAACTTTAAAAAAATTAATTGATACTATCTGATCAATATTTTGAAGTGTCAAGAAAATAAAAAAAAACTAATATTTTCTTATGTAGAAAATTCCACATAAAATTATCTTAAACAACCCTTTGTGAACCTAGATGCCACATTTTACATTTGGTTAAGTAAATTTTATTTCTGACAATCATTTTTCACATACTTTAAAAATTTTTTTCCATCTCTCTACTGTTTCATCTTACTTTAAGATATTCTCTTTTAAATCTTTTTTTTTTTTTTCTGGTAGTTGAGTTCGCTTAACTAAACATATGACAAGCTTTTAGCTCTGTGAGTATTTGATAAGGCTTTTAAATCACTAATATCAGTTTTCCTAATGATTCCAAGCCAGGTCCCTTATTGTACCAGCATTAATTTTGTGCCTTCTAAATCTTTAATCAGTTTCATTTTTTAAAAAGGAAAATAATTGTGATATAACACCACAAAGTTATTTGTAGTACAGGTAGTTCATTGACCTTTTCAAACTTTAGCTATACGATATGAACTGATATAATATAGGAAAATATGGTAATTAGCTAAAATATACTGACCCTATTCATTATAAGAAAACAATTCGTATATATATTTGAAATAAAGATTATATATTTTATGGACTTTTAAATTTTTTTAATTCTATGCTCCATAATATATACCAGATGCTTTCAAACAGTACTTGGTGTTATTTTTAATTTATTACACAAGGACACTGAGGTCTGAGTTGTTTTATATTATATAGCCACTAAACAGCAGAATTGAGAGTCATGCCAAATATCTGACTCTCAAATCTGACTGAGGGTGTAGCTCAATGGAAGAGTGCTTGCTTAACATGTTCTAGGTCCTGGGTTCAATCCACAGTCTTGCTGATGCAGCAGACCCACAAAGCTAAGGGAATAAATAAGTCTGATATATGAATTGATTTTGCTTTTGTTGTTTTATATCTATGTTTTCCTATATGGATACATACATTCTCCATATTTGGACTGATAATGGTTATCAATAGCCATGGAAAAGCTCACTGTCTGGTCTAGCTAGACAGGATGATACCTGCCTTCCAAAGTCACGTTCCAAAGCTCTCTATGAAGTTTTCAGACATTCTTCAGTAAAATGTTAGAGCCTTTTGGTTTCAAAACCCTGCAGAGTCCATGGATGTGTGTGGAGTGAGATAGAGTGAAGGGAGCACAGGATAGTCATGCTTGAATCGCAGAAACATTGCTATCTCTGACCCTTCTTTCCTGCAACTGTCCCTCCCATGAACATGTCCCTTAGCCTACTCCACTGCTTAATTTCGTTTTGCTCTCTCACTACCAGTCTTCCCTGTATAAGAAAAATCATTTCCTAAATACTTTTGGTAGCTCATACATCATTCAATCTTAAACATCCCTATATTACTCATTTTTCTTCTCTACCTCACCTTATATAACTTGTTACAAGTAACCAATGTAGGTGTCCATTATTTTACTGACAGGACACGATAATTGATCCCACAAATAGATCTGGATGGAAACATATGGCTTGCACTCTGCTTTCAAATGGCACTAACATTTCTGAAATTTAAAACACCTCACATTAACCATATTACTTATTTATGAAAATGTTCATTTCTTTCTAGAAGCAATCCATACATATGTTCATTCAACTGCTTTCTACTAAACTCTTCACAAATGCCAATTTCCATGTTAAGGACTGGAACAGTCCTGTAAGCAAAAATGTATTTGGATCCCCCTTGGAGATTTATGAACTAGAAACACATATATTAATCAAATAATTACAAAATACTTATTAAATTACAATCATGCTTGTCATATAAGAGAAATATATGATTAGGAGCAAATAAAATAAGGTTGGATAGAATATAGATGTCAATGAAAGCTTTCTGGAGAGAGTGCCACTGAGGCTGAAATCTATTAATGTACCAGATTTCTTTCTCTGAGGATAAAACTTATAAGCATTGACTATGGTAAGAGCAGAGAAAAGACATTTCCCAAAGAAGAGAATGCACACTGATGGCAAGAGTGAACACGAGTTCAATGAAGGGAAAAGAGGCTGGAGCAATGAGACTGAAATGGGTGAAAGGTGATCAGAGAGCAAGGTGGGTGCAGACCAGCAAGGAGCTGCGGGTTGCACCACAGGCCAGTGTCCTGCATCTAAGAAGATCATGCAGTCTTCAGGTTTTAAACTAGAGTGGTCACACAGGAGATTGTATTTAGTAGATTTCCCCCTGCGTATGGAAATTAGAAAGGTACAATGGTATTGGGACTAAGAAAATGAAAGTAAGGCAAACTAACAGATGATGTCTGAATGGTGAACTGACAGGACTACAGTGTAGGATTTTTTTCCTTTCCTATTTATCATTATCTTCTATAAATCAAATATGGGAAGAATATAACTAATTAAAATTCCAGGCAAGTCAGGTATGAGTTGAGTTTTTATTGCATTTGCACCAACAATTTTCTATGCTTTTATTGAAATTGAATGTGATTTCTTTTATTGAAATTGAATGTGACTATTGTATTTTAAAATGTATCATCATCTTCTATTTCTCCTACAGATTGCCATCTGTAGTTTTGAAAATGTTCTAAAAATAACCAATAATCTGTGCATCATTTGTTATTTATTTCCAGTGAAGACACTGTTCATCTGTTCTTGTTACAGTTGTTATGAATAAAGAAACCTTGTAATTAAGAAAAAATTAGATTTTAAACTTCTCAATGAATGGTAAAAAAAGACCAATATTGTTTTCAACACGTTTGTTTAAAAATACCACATTATATAATATGTGGTTTTCTAAAAATGATACTTAACAGTGGAATCTGATAAAAAATTGAAACAATAAAATGAACATTTCTTTATTTTCATTTTTATATGATTTAAAAAATATCTGAATAGAAAATTAAAAATAGATTAACTTTGTTTCCCTCACTTAAGGGAAGAAAAATGAATTCAAATTAAAGTTATAGAAATTTTAGGCTTCTAGAGCTCTAATCTTACACTGGAAATTCGTAGCTAAGTAAGTAACATTTTCTTGTTTAAATCAATAGGGGCTGGGGATTTAGCTCAGCAGTTTGATGGCCTGCCTTACAAGTGCAAGGACCCAAGTTCAATCCCCAGTACCAAAAATAAAAATATAAATAGATAAATCAATGGAAAATATACTACATAAATAAGCTGACGTCATCATGCCATAGCCCTCACTTGAGAGTGTAGACTAAGTTGAGTGAAACTTATTAATACTAGTGGGCCACTCCTTGGAAATGAAGTAATCACATCCACCTGTCCAGGAAGGTTAAAGAACAACTTCTGGAAATAGAAAGATGGACTTCAAAGTATATGAAAGTAATACCTAATCTAGAAATTCACTTCTAAACTCTTGAAATCCTTTTTTATGTCAGTCACTGAATGCCATTTTTATTGCCTGGGACTGTCACAAGAAAAACATCTGTGACTAATTAAGACAATGTTTACTAAGGTAAAATATTTTTCTCTTCTTCATCCTCGTTGTGTTATAGCTTTACTACACTTTGACTACTTTCCTCATTAGCAGAGAGAGCAGGTGAATCTTGGAATAATTTTGTAATTTTTCCATAATTCTGAGCTAAAATAAAACCACAGTACTTCTATCACTAGGGTAGTGAAGCAGAATGTACTAAAACAACAACAACAAAAAATCTTTTCCTATGTGAAAAGGAATGCTTAGAATTTTCTTCTAGTATTCCTTAATGTACTACTCTATGATATATTATGGGCAGTATAAGCTACTATTTTATGACACATGAAATCACTCATTTCTTATGCACAGCTCTTATTCTGTGTTTTCTTTTGAGCAAAATCTGCATTTTTAATTTTTAAAAAAGTTTACCAGTATCCAGAACAATAGCAGCTACACAGAAAAGTCTATTCATCGTTATGAGCTGTCAGTCACTATCCTAAGGCTAAATGATATAATGTCAAGCCCCCATACCTTACTCAAGCAATAGATAGAGTTCATTGAGATAGGCACAAAACAGGATTATATTTATGACGGATATTTGCATATCAAGCCAAAGGAGCTTATAAATAATACAGTCACACTTATTGGGAAGACATCCCAGAGCAAGGGAGAACTGTATAGTAGAAAGACAGGAATATATTACAAAGAATAACTTATTCTAGCACTGCTAGTGTAGAGGAGGAAAAAAGGATATATATTCAGGTTTAAGAAAAGTCACGGTGCTTCTTTGTTTCAACATGGTTAGACTAGTGTTCCCAGATACCTGGTCAGTACCAGTCTAGGTCTTGTGAAGTTTTTTTTAAAGATATAATTAAGATGCAAATCAGTACACTTTGAGTAAAGCAGATTTCCCAAGTAATATGGATAAGACTTATTCAATCATTTGAAGGACTTTTTAAAAAGAGGACTGAAATCTCCCAATGGTGAAGGATAGGAAGAAGTCTGCCTGCAGACTGCATTCACATTTGAGACTACAACATAATTTCTCTGTTGAGTTTCTGTCCTCTGCTTTGCCTCCTGATTTTGAATATGCCAGACTCCTGCAACTCACAACTGTGTGAGCCAAAACCAAGATCCTTACAATCTTTCTCTCCCTCTTTTTCCCTGTCTCTCCCTCTCCCTCTCTCCCTTTCCCTCTCCCTTTCCCTCTCCCTCCCTCTCCCTCTCCCTCTCTCCCCTCTTCATGCACACACTCACACACATGCATACATACATACATAGCTCTTTGAATATTTGGGTTCCAGATCTCTAGATTCAAACAATGCAAATCAATAATTTTCAGGAAAACCACTGAACATGTATAACTTTTTTCTTGTCATTATATCATAAACAGTGCAATAAACTGCTAGTTACATAGCACTTACATTTTTTTAAAAATTTTTTTGAGACAGGGTCTCTCTATGTCATTGAGACTGACCTAGAACTCACTATGCAGCCCAGGCTGGTCTCAAACTCACAGCGATGCTCCTGCCTCATGCTCCCGAGTACTGGGATTACAGGTGTGCACCACCACACTCAGCTAACACTTACATTTTGTGAGGTATTACAAGTAATCTGAAAATTAGTAAAAATCTATACAGTATACAGGATATATATATGGAAATATTATACCATTTTACAGAATCTTGAGCATCCATAGATTATGCTATCTATGGGGGGTCCTAGAGCCAACCCTCCATTTACCAAGGGGTGACTACATATTTGTGCGCGCACACACACACACACACACACACAGAGAGAGAAAGACACGGTGTTTTGCTTTGCCTCCTCTGAAAAACTCTGGACTAGCATTAAAGACTATAATGGATCTCAGGTGAACTCTGTTGTCCCAGGGTTCTGTCTGACTAACATTCTCTCCTAGCGTCCTCTTCTTTTAACATTCAGATGTATCTTATTTTGATTGATAAGCTACATGAACAAGAGTGACACACACAAGACATGTATTAAGAAAAGAGATATTTAAAACTGGACACTGTCTCTAGGAGGAGGCTATAAATGACTTTAAGGCAAATGAATAGAAGTAAATAAGTTTTCTTGCTTAAGCCTTTCATGCATATTTGTCTTGTTTTCTAAAAGAAGAAAGAGGAAAGCAAGAGAAAGTTTATAATTCAGTACACAAAATATTGAGATGGGTGAGAAACTTCTTTTAATGGGGTGTTTACCAGAAAATAGAAAGACAGGGAATCTCAGATGTGAGACAGATTTGACTATCAGTGTAATACTTTTCATTAAATACAATGGAAGCACATGAGTCCATTGAGGGACAAATGTAGAAGTAGTAGAATTAGGAGTGAAGGTCAGGACCTATGGGAAACATCAAAATTTAAATATAATGAAAGTTGGAGAAGATCCTGAAATGCTCAATAAACTTACAGATTGACAAAGAAAAATCAGAACAAAATTTCTTCTCAGAAACCAAGAAAGGAAAGCACTTCATCTAAGTAGAAGACTTTCAAATTTTCTGCAGTCTCAATCAAGATATATTTGACTGCAGTTCCATGATGCCAGGAATTTTGATAACAGGAGGAATATGAGGGAAATTATTTGAAGGTGTAGGTTGACCAGGTCCTACTAGGATGTGCTGGTTTGTGAGTAAGGGCTTTTTCCAAGGAGGAAGAGTATCAGTATTAAAATCAGGATAATTCCAGGCAAACAATGATGCTTGTTCACCCTACAAATGAAGTGTATTTGAATACACATGAAAAGATATACATTTGAAAGAATAAGAGTGATCAGAAAAATAAAATGAATTGAAATTCCCTTCTTCCTTCCTTCACCATTATTTCTAATTTCTCTGAATATGCAAAATGGGAGAATGAACCTGCTCTAAATGTTCTGTATATTTACGTGTAAGTACACTAACACAGTTGGGGCAGAGAGAGGTTTTATTTAAGGGAAGGAGTAAAGAACAGTTAATGAATATGATCATGCCACATAATTTTATGTTGTTTTGCTTTGTTTTTAATTGTGCATTGGTGCTCCAGATGGTTCCATAGAATGGATTGTCAAGGAAGCTTCTAGTGAGAGATTAAACTGGGGAAAATAAGGTTTAGGGGTGAAAGTACACTAGAGATAGATGACTGGATTAACTTGAATTTAGGGTATGATATAAAATGATGGATCTGAGGGAAACTACACTACTTGATATAATTAAACATTGTATTTAGACTCTCTTTTAATAACAGTTTTGTCAGTCAGGAATCCATGTTACTAATCTAGGCTTGATTATATTTTCTGTTTCATAGCACTCAGAATATTGTAGCTTTGCTTAGGCTTTCACATAAAGCATTTGTTGAAAGATAGAAGAAGTATTACTGTCCAAAATGCAAACAAGATGAAAGAAGCAATAGACATCAAAAACAATAGTTTTTACACCCTTCAATTCAGTATTAGGTAAAAGTTTATATTCAAATATAAATATTTTTCCTCATAGATCTACATTATTTTGGATTTTTCAGATTGTGATGCATAATCTGTGTGATGTATTTAGGGAAACATTGTGAGGCAGCATGAGGAAACAAAAAGGCAAGAAATTCCACCAATGATTATATAGTCACACCACAAAGAAATTGAAATGCCATCTTAGACATAACTCAAATCTGATGCATCACCATGAGGCTGACTCAGCCACTTTCTGTTCCACATGTCACACAGTGTACTTATGTATTTGTCACATTCAAACCCCACCCCATCCCCATTCTTCCACAAAACAAAAAGGCTTGCATGTGTCCAATGGAAGGAGCTCCTTTGTGGAAGAAGTTTTTTTAATTAAACTGATTCATAAATACAGAGAAAAACCACATGCCAACCTTAGGTTCAAACAGTTATGGCAAGAAACGAAGAATGAATGAAGAGTGTTTACATTATGATGAACAAGAGCTCAAAAGAGTTCAAATTTCAGATATGAAAAGGGAGTGAAAATGAGAGGAGAGAAAAACCATCAAGTTTTTTAGAAGAATTTTACCTCGGGTGAGCATAGTTGGAGTACATTTCTTAAGAAGCGTGTAGACATCAGTTGGGAGGGAGGTGTGTATGATATTGGTTATGAGAGAGTTAGTCTAAGATTTGAACCTTAACCAAATTTGGCCCAAATAGAGTGGGTTTATATTAGTGAGTTATTTAGTTTCTATATTATTTCCACCATCTTGATTGATTCAATGCTTATTTTTTTAACATTACATGTATTTCGCATTAACTCTCAAATATTTTCAGACCCATATTTACTCTCTTACCTGGAGCATTCACTTTTGTCTGAGACATATAAGTTTCTTCGCATAGTCATTATGTCTGCTCTCAACTTTCCCTTCTTTTTGAAAAAAAAAATTGACTTTCTCTATTTCAGTTTTTCCCAAAGATTCTTTTTTCCACTTTAATACTGATGTAAATACTAGAAATTCAATACAATCTCCTCACATGCTATAATTTCTCACTCCTACCATGTTCATACTCCCATGATAATAAAGATAGCATAGCTTCATGCAGATGTGTAATTATTATAGCAGCGATATCATATAGAAACTTCTTTGCCATATTTTCTGTAATCAGAAAAGGCGAGTTTATTTGAACAGCTTGTGATGTGTATGTATATTTATGATTAAAGAGAAAAGGTAAATCACTTGAAGTTGAAGATATGGGAGAAATAAACATATACGTAGAATTCATTTTCTATTAATTTTGCTTATGTATTATTTGAATTTATTTGGAATTAGAGGCAAAATTTCTCTTACAAAAAGAAATTCTTTTACTTGCAAGATGTTTTTCATTTCTAACTGAAAGATGAAGATGAATTTATGAGATGCTGAGTAAGGAAAGCATATCAAGTGACTCAAATTCATTTAAGTTTCAGCAAATCTGACTCAAAACAATTAATTAAAATTGGCTATGATTGGAAAGGGAGGAAATTGACTGTATTGTAACCCAAATTCATTTTTGGATTAGTATTATTTTCTGATTTCTGGTTAATCTTTGTAACCAGAAAATATGACAGAGAAAAAAATTAAGACATTTGAGATTTAAAAGTGCCTGGATTGACACTTTTTTCATGTTTTCAGCACCCAGAAAAAAAAAATCAAGAGCACAATACCACTGAACTATACCCAGTCCCACTCCTTTTGATTTTGAAGACAAGATCTCACTAAATTGTGATCCATACCTTTTCAGGAGTGTGGAGAATGTAGCAAGCTTCAAGACCAGAAATAAAAAAATGGTATAGCCGTGTGTGATGGCCTGAAAATATGTGTTTTCTTAAACTTCATGTATTGAAACCTAAGCCCCAGTGTGATGGCATTAAGCATTAGGGATTTTTAGAATTAATTAAAATTAATATCTATATGTGGGATTATTGTTCTTTGAAAAAACATGAAAGGCCAGATGCAACCTTCTCTCATGTGATACAATATGCACCCATCTAGGAAGGGAACACTGCCCAGAACTTGGCATGCCAAAATCCTGATACTGGATTCCCCAGCCTCCAGAATTGTGAAAAAATATAATTTCTGTTTTTTATAATATATTCAGTTTAGGGCTTTATGTCCTAGCAGACTGAACAAACTAATATATAAAGTATGTTTGAAGGAATGCTTTTAGCTGCCAGGAACAGATCTCTCTTTACTCTGGTTTAAACAAACAAGAGATTATTTTTACTTATAAGTGCATAGAAAGTCAGCTGTTATAATTCATTCATGGCTTCTGAGTAAAAAGAACTATGCTTCCTTGCTCTTGTCAATGCAATCACCTCCAGGAAGAAGAAGAGATGTGAAGCGGTCAATGGTGTCTCTGTTAGGAAAACAAAGGTTTTCCAGAAACACTGACACAGACTTCCATTTACTGTCCATTGACAGACTGCATCCACAAGAAGCCAAAATATAACTAGAACAAACAGAGTCAGAGACAGATATTGAACCAGCTAACCCATAGAAGCTGCCAAAATTCAAGCATATATATATATATTTTTATGAATTATTTCTACCCGTTAAGCAATGATCATGATAGAACTGTTAATGCCATTAGTTCTGTGTTCTCTAAAAGTAAATGCTGAAAAAGTAAAAATGAAAAAACAGAGAGTAACAGAAGGTTGAGATAAGAGATTGGGAATGAAGAAGTAAAATTCATGTGCTCATTTTTCTTGGGACAATCAATGAAAATGTATATAAAATTGTTTCTTCTCTTAAGAAAATAAGAAATCAAGTAGAGTGTTGAGTAGCAGTAACATAAATTCTTTTGTCTTGGAATTGCAGTACTTGAATATATGATATTTCCTTGACTTTCTGCTAGTGAATTACTTATATAGTTGTACAGATTTTTGTAGAATATTACCAACTTTAAGTGGAAGGTATCACAATCACTACCTAACAGATAAAGGGCAGCAGCAGTTACAATTTGTTGAACATGACCTCTGTCTTGGGAATATATCTATATATATCATATCATATCATATCTATCTATCTATCTCTATCTCTAGATAGATATATGTATATATATACATATACATATATATATATGTGTGTGTGTATATATATATATATATATATATATACATATACATATATATATATGTGTGTGTGTATATATATATATATATATACACATATATATATGTATATCACCTTAATAGCCACATGTTGATATTAGGATTCACATTTTTAAATTGTAAATATGAGGTCCAATGATCTTTAGAGACTTTAACATATTTTATATCTGTTTTTATAATAAATCATGCATAATGCATTTATTATTATAACAAATTTCAAACATTTTGGATGTAGTGAGAAAAAAGTCCAGAAATATTAAATTAAAGCTATTAGTTGGGGGTGAAGGGAGGGCAGGGACAAGGGGAAAAAATAAGAACCAAGACTTGTCATGTAAAAGTACAAGATCCCAATACTGAATATCACTGTACTGTATACCTAAAATATTCCAATAAACTCAATGAGGAAAAAAAGCTATTAATCCTTTCCAAATAAAGGATACTACAAAGTATAATGTTAGCAAATGAAGAATCAGTAGTAAAAGGTAGGTCAAAACATTGGACTACATGCTCAGCAGCTCACTACTCTCAAACTTTCAAATTCTCTCTACCTATCATGGTAGTTTCTTTGTAATTCTTTCCTTACTTTCCTCATTTTCCATCCAATACACTTTCCTCTTTTGCTTGAAATGTATTTTTATCTGAATATCTCAGTTTACATTAAATACTGGTTTTCATATCCTCCAAATTGTGTTTATAGTCCATTTCCCCTTGTGCAGACAGTTATTCATAAATTTTGCCACTTTAATACTTCATTTTCCACTTATTAGAACTTCCATTTTTCCTAGCCAATATACAATCCTAAGTTGAATATCTCAGATGTTAAGATATTTGGGACATTCCTTCAGTTTTAAGAAGTTCATAGTGCTGTGAAAGTCTTCTGTTCTATAAGAAATAATATCATTTAAAAATAAATGACACCCATAATTTGAAAGAAAGCCTTTAAGTTGTCATTCCATATCTCTTTGCTGATATACTGTATAATTAGGATTACTTAAGTGCAATTCTTCAATGAAAAGCTGGAAAGAGTTCATATACTGTCAGTGAATAATGCATAGTGTAGTTTCCTTGTGGTTGAAAATTTGTCTATTCTTGCTCCCACCCAAGAATGCAATAGATATTAATTCATAAATCACTTGTTGAAATGAATGTGATGTATAAGTAATTCATTCCATAGAATATTTGATGTGTTAGCTATGAGACATGTGAAGAAAAGACTATTTATCCTTGGAAGAATATATGATTTACTTGTGGGCTATGATTTGAATGATGGCACACTTACCAAATTCATATGGAAAATTCCTAATGCACCATTATTTGGCAGGTGATTCAAGTTATATGAGGTCTCCCCACATGAACAGGATTAACTCCCTTGTAAAAAGACTCTATTTGGAAGGATTCACTGTCTTACTCTTCTGCTGTCTGACAAACAAGGACACCAGAAAACCGTGTCTTTGAAGCAGAGATCAGCCTTCACCAGACACTAATCCTGACATCTTTATCTTGGACTTTCCAGCCTCTAGAACTATAATAAACAAAGCTCTTCTCTATAGAAGTTACCCAGACTGAGATCTTTTTTTTTTCCATTATAGCAGCAAAGGCAAACAAACATGCCATATTTCTTGAATTTTCTAGCGAATTTGAGTAAAAAACAAAGACAAAAAAATCAAGCAGTTTTTCAGTAAAATGAGGACATGTTATTCATAAAACCTAAGCCACAAGTATTATGTTCCCCTGGAATCAGTTCTTTAATTGTGATAAAAAAGTTACAGGGAGAATCTAAAGGACAAAATCTAATTAGCAGATTTTTTAAATTAAAAGTTTCTCTTCATATGCAACCATGACAACTCTCTAGATTCATTCTGTAAGATTACCTGTCACCATCTTCAATGCTGGTGACATATGGGAAGGATGCTGGAAGTAGTAGAAGTAATTTAAAGTACCCTTGACCTCACTCACAATCTCATACCACAATACCCCTTAAGGTGCCAGGTTTAAGGTACCTAGATTAACTCCTCACTTAAATGTCAAGGCCAAAGCTGCACACAAAATGAATGTCATTTGCCTCTGTGCCTTCAAGATTTCTTTCTAAAAGCAAGTACATGTTCCTAAACTGCCATCTCCTTCTTTCTTTATTTTTTTTTGTTTATTGTTCTCTTCCCAACTCTTAAAATTTCTCTCTGATCTTTACAGATCCCTCTGAAAGTTGAAAGTTATGACATCCCCTCACCCATAAATTCAAAAACAAAGATCATGTCAATGAGATTATTATGCAATCTAGATTTCTAGATAAATAATATACCTATTATATAAACTTTTATTGTGTTAATATAAATATAATAGATACAATAATATACCTATTATACATACTTTTATTATGTTAATGTTTTTACAAATACTGTGGTTACATAGTTATGCTACTGTCCTATTATATAAGAAAGTAAAACTTTGGGGAATTGAAATGTAAACCTTTATTATGTATGTTGTTATATATATTATTATGTATGTTATATTTATTGGTAATATATACTTTATGATATAAATGGGATATAACATGTTCTCTAATATATGCTAGATGTGTTGACACAGCCCTGTAATCCCACTACTATAGGAGACTAGGCCAGAAGTTTGCTAAATTTGAGGCTCAGTGGGACAAATTTTTAAAATTTGAATTATGTCTTAGATTTTTAAAAATAGGCAGGGAGGTTTGCTAAGTAGACAGCTCAGGGAAAAAGCTCTGAGTTCAATTTCCAGTACCCCCCAAAGAAAGTTTTCTAACAAAACAATATACTGTACATATTTTGAAATCTAAATGCAAGCATATATATAACACAACATGATTTACTTATAGTATAATAATATATACAGTTATGAATTATTAAGTTTGGAACCATTTCTCTCTATATATGTATATATTTATATAAAATCATATCAAAACTGGAACACATATCAGTTTTATTAACTGCAGTGTATTTTTCTATGGATTATGAAAATTTAACATGCATGATATTTTCCATTTTGAGGTTATCAAATAAAATTGCTTTAGGCAAGAAACACTTTATAGAAAATTATTGTGATAAGGATCAAACCTACTGCAAAAGTGAAAAGAGGGTGAATTCAATTCCATAAAGCAAGTCAAAAAAGTTTGTGTCCTATTGGGAAAAATAACTCCCAAACTGGTAAGAGGTCAGATGTGTCAAGTTTGTGGTCTCACAAGGTCCAGGAATGAAGTTGCACACCACAGGAGGATATTAGTAAAGTTTTATTGAACATAAGAAGTATAGTTCCTAGATTTCCAGGAGAGGTCCCAAGTGGGTGGTCACATGGTCTTTCAATCCAGACCTAATTATAGATAAGCAGAGCACAGGAATTGTTCAGTTGTTTAGGAGCCACTTACTATATAGGTGGTTCTGTGGATTTTAAAAAGATCAATTAGAACTTGGGCTCTCAGCATGCAAAATTTAAAAGAAACTGGGATTTTAGAGAAATGCTGTTAATACTGTTTTCTATGTTTTTCAGAGCTCAGCAGTTTAGTAGTGAGTGGGTGCACTTTTTTGTGCGGTCTATTTTGCCTGAGGAAATTCACTGTATTTTAAATTCCTCAAAACTCAGGATTTTAGTAGGGAGTGGCTGCACCCTTGTTGCTGAGGAAGCTCATCCTTGGCCCAAAGTCCTAGTTTACTGTCTATTCTTATTTTAATTCTTATCAGTAAGGATGACCACCCAAGTCTATCTTGGGCTCTTCCCCTAACTAGCTACCCTCCTTGTAAGCTAACTAAATAAACTATTCTGTAAATACAATATTAGAGAATAGGATAGTCAATGTAATTCATACATCTAGGATTGCACATTGGCCCTTACAGAAATTAAATTCCCACTGAGTCATGAGATTAGAGTGAGGCAAACCAGCTGAGCAAGTTGGAAATATGGGACATGTGCAGAAAAATAGTTCCCAAAGCCCTGCCCCTGAACTGTTTGCTCATTCTGAATGTCTTGGTGGCCTTTGAACCATCCTATAGATATCTGTTAATCTTGCAAAAACTTGTGGTTAGGACAAGGAGGGACATCTGGCCCTGGTGAATAGAATAGAAACACATCTGCCTTTACCCAATGTTAACCAATCAGGCACTGACCTGTCTAGAAAGCCCCTAGTTCTACTTCCTTTGCTGATAAAAAGCCTGTTTGAAATTAGGTTCGGGGCTCTTGGTACTGAACTACTGTGTTGGTGAGGTCCGGGGGGTCTGGGCTCAAGCTTGCAATAAACTTTTCATGTGATTTCATCAGACTCAACTCCTTGGTGGTCTTTGGGGGTATTGCTATCTGGGAACAACATTTGGGGGCTCATCCGGGATCCCCAAAACCTCAGGACTCGATCCAGAGGGAAACGACCGGTCAAATAAGTAATTGTGTCTTTGTTGTCTGTCTGAATCTGAGTCCTTACAAGGAAAATTTGGGTGGTCTACTGTGGGTTGTGGAGGATGTGCTAGAGGACACCCAACAGGCCGGGGTCTTGGAAGACTTTCCAGTCCCTTGTAAATAGGGGGTTCAAGTCCCCGAGAGGATTAGAGTTCCTCTTAGAAAATAGGGGGTTTGAGTCCCCTGGAGGGTTTGAATCCCTCTTTCTGAAAGGAGTCGAAGTGGGTTGCTCCCACAGTTTGACACTAGGCCACTGCCTCAGTTTTGGTTTTGTATCCAGATTCTCTTGGAGTTTTGTGTCCTGTGTAAGTGTTTGTATTTTTCTGTTGGATGTTGTGTGGACAAGGACAGACGAGGACAGAATGGGACAGACACAAACCACCCCACTATCGCTCATGGTGGAACATTTAAAAAAGGTTAAGGTGCAAGCTCATGACCTATCAGTGGAAATAAAAAAGAGAAAGTTGCAGACTTTTGTGATTCAGAATGGCCATCCTTTGGAGTTGGGTGACCCCTGGGGGGAACTTTAGATATGAGAAGAGTACAAAAAGTTAAAAGAATTGTTTTCCATCCTCAGCAGGGTCATCCAGATCAAATCCCTTACATTGTCATTTGGTAAGATTTGGTCAATAACGCCCCCCCTCCTGCTGGTTAAAACCTCTTTTGCCCTCACAGCTGCAGGAGCCAATATTGGTCACTAAAGAGAAGGAGAATTCTAAGGATCCGGCACCAAGAACACCCCACTGGATTGCTTTCTCACTAATTTTAAATTGAAAGCAAGGATAAAAGTGTGGTCTTTTCACAGCAGATGGCAAACTAATTAAAAATAAAAAAGGATATAATATAGTTGTTTGAGACAATGTGGAAATCTGACAAAGCAATAATTTATTACTCTAAACACCAAGAAAGAAAAGATGCAATAGCAAATGGCAATGCTAAGATAGACATATAAGCCAAAGGGCCACTAAACAGAAACTTCAGATGATTATACCCACCCCCTGTAAAGGTTATAAATATTTGTTAGTATGGGTTTGTACTTTTCTGGATGGCCTGAGGCCTTCCCTATAAAAACAAAGAGGGCTTCAGAGATATGCAAGATTTTATTAAAAAAATTCCAAGGTTTGGTTTGCCTCTCTCCATAAGCAGTGACAATGGACCAACATTTGTAACAAAAGTTGTACAAGATCTAGTTAAACTGCTATACTGCTTATTGACCTCAGAGTTCTGGTAAGGTTAAAAAAAATGATAAATCATACTGTTAAGGTGAATATTGATAACAATGGGTTATGAGTTGATTGGCTCCCTTTGGCCTTTAAAATAAGAGATACCCATGTAGAGGTACAAGATCCCAACAATGAATGTAACTTTACTGTATCCCTAAAATGTACCAATAAACTCAATTAAAGCTGAAAAAAAATAAGAGATACCCAAGTCATACTTGGTTCTCCCCATATGAGGTCTTGTTTGAAAGGCCACCCTGTGTCTTGAGACTTTATAAAATTATCTCAACTGAGCTTATCCAGTATGGAATCACAGCTGTTAAAATTGGGCAAATATTTCAAAATATTCAAGGATAAACTAGAAATAAATAAGACTTTCCTGTGCTAACTCCTACCCCTCTGATAAAAAATCAGGACTGAGTTTATGTTAAAGATTGGAAAAGGACCCCTTTATGACCTATATGGAAAGGGCCATATAAGACATTATGGTTACTCTGATAGCTGTCAAGGTAACTAAAGTTCAGCTACCACCACTCTAAAGTAAAACAGGTCTATCCAGAGAATTTCATGGACTTTGACTCCAGGAGACAAAACACTCAAAGCCCTGCACTCACCGCACCAGAGGCTGGTGAGTCCATGCATGGCTGAAAAATGAGGACTACAATTGAGATGGACTCTTATATTGTGTCAAACTGTTATGAGCCATTATGCTTTTTGAATTAAGAGTTTATGAGCCTACAAATGATAAAAATATGTGATCTTTATGTGCTGTTTTAATTTGACAAACAATGGGCCAACAATAAAACAGGACTAAGCCATGGGGATGCAAGAAAAAAATCCCCATGCCCTAGGTTCCCATTGGTCCCGCTCAGCAGGAAATAGCCTAATGAGGACAATGCCCCTGTTCCCATGATTGGTCCCTTGAGGCTCCTGAGAAGGGAGGAATGTAGAGCCCACGCTAAATGACAAAGGGCCTAGGAGACAGTGCTCTAACTGCCTCCCATTGTAGCCATAGCCTCAACCTTTGTTCAAACCCTGGCTTAGGAATGTAAGACAATCTTATACTGTTTAAAGTCCAGATCCTGATTAACGTGTAAGCTAGGGGTTCTAGACTGTGAGATACATAGAGACCCCAAGTTAATTGTTAAACTGTTTGCTCATCCTGAATGTCTTGGTGGCCTTTGAATCATCCTATAGATATCTGTTAACCTTGCAAAAACTTGTGGTTAGGACAAGGAGGGTCATCTGGCCCTGGCCAATAGAATAGAAACACATCTGCCTTTGCTCAATGTTAACCAATCAGGCACTGACCTGTCTAGAAAGCCCCTAGTTCTACTTCCTTTGCTGATAAAAAGCCTGTTTGAAATTGGGTTCGGGGCTTGGTATGGAACTGTTGTGTCGGTGAGGTCCGGGGGGTCCAGGCTCAAGCTTGCAATAAACTCTTCATGTGATTGCATCGGACTCGACTCCTTGGTGGTCTTTGAGGGATATCGTGATCTGGGCGCAACAGTTCTATTTTCATCCCCCTTCCCAACCTCTCTCTTTTTTCTCTCCATCTCTTGGTCCCCCTCAAATATGCACAAGATCTATATTCATATTTCCTATAATCTACTTTATTTTGGTCTTCATCTATATTTAGGGTTTCCTTTTCTTAGATTATTGACTTTGCAAAATTTGGAATTATAAATTTGTTCTCTATCCTATTAAGATGTAGAAGTTGGTCAAGTTGTATTAGCATGTGAATAATTTCTATATACTACCAAATTCATATTCCTCTGGAGTTGATTTGAACAAGAATTCATGTACTGCATTGCCACCAGACAGGGTCTTAGATTTTAACTCTTCTCCAGCTCTACTAAGTTGCAAGGTTCCTGAGTTTTGTCACAGAAAAATAATTTTCAGAATGTGTTAGTAAGAGACATAAAGGGATTTGCCAGAAATTGAAACTATAGGGCCAGAGATTTAGCTCAGTGGTTTGGTGGGTTCAATCCCCAGTACCACAAAAACAAAACAAACAAACAAACAAAATACCCAAAATGAAATTGAAACTATATACAAAAAAAGGGGGTGTCTGACTATTTTGGGGGTATGGGGTACTAAAGCCTCCTTCTAGATTTGGTGTATAGGTTCTCCTTGTCCTGAGCAAAGAATTACTCAAGACAAAGGTAGCAAGAGTTTACCTTTCTTGCAGATAGAAAAGAAACAGGCTTTGCAGGCTTTGCAAGAGAGAACCCAGTAGCAACTGTCTCAATGGCAACTGCCCTTTCTGTGTATTTTCTCTCCTCAGGCTGACATCAGTTCTAAACTATCCCATCTAAAACATGCTCCAGTTATCAGAAGTCTATAAGGGTTTTGGGGAATGTTCTGTGCATGTATACTGGAACTTTGTAATTAATATGCGGGACCTGACAGAGCTAAAGTGACTCCATGCTGGCCTGATAATAGGCCAGAGTCTGTGCTTCCCCCTTTCCTTATCAAACATCAAGAAAGAGCTGCTCAAACTACAAACAAACCTTCACATGCTAATTGCTACCCAGTTAACAGCCCACCCAGGGACAAATGGTACGACAAAAGGTGACCATAAAACATTTCCTGCATTAGCTAAGCAGTGTGTTTGGAATCTTATCCCCTGGTAGTTCTGTGAATGCCTTGACCTATGTTTGAACTTCTTTGTTTAGAAAAACCCTATAAAACAACCTCAGCCCCTGAGCATTGCCTCTCTGAGCTACTTGGCTCCAGGAGTGCTAATAAAGGTCTTCTTATTGGTTTGCTCCTTTCCTAGTGATTCTGGATCCTCTGTGGAGCTCCCAGAACACTTGTTGGGCTGTGGGCCCAGCATCTTGGAGGCCTTCGGGCTGTTCAAGCTCTGTGGAATGAAAGTAAGGCACTAGGTCTTGCAAATAGATCAGGCCTTTCTCAGCTAGTTTTAGCTACATCCCAGCCTCCTGCCTCAGGTCTTTAAGAGAAAGAGGCTGCCTATGTTTTGGAATCAGGAATATGTATGTGTTTTTGATGGTTGAAATCTGTGGAATTTGTAAATCTGTAGGAAGTTCCCTTTTGGTTTTGGGAAAAGGAAGTCCATGCACAGAAAGACAATGGAAAAATGGCCTACTCACAGAAAGAAAATGGCCCATTCATAAGAAAAATCTATTTCACAGGTGAAAAGAAGTAGTGTCTTTAAAGGTGGAAGAAGTCAGTTTGCAAGTAAGAAAAGAATGGTTGAACCATTTGCAGGTGAAAGGGAATTTCCCAGGCTAATTCTGTTCTCACAGAAAAAAAAGAAAAAAAAAATTAAACTGGATTTATGTCCTGCAGCTACAGTTTTCATTTCAAAAAGTGTGATGTTTCTTTATCTCTTTTCTACTTATCTTTTTTATTTTTTATCAAACACCAGAATTACCAAAATATAAGGCAATATGAGAGTTTCAATGTAGGTATACTCTTTCTTTGCCCTTTGCATGCAGAAATCCTGTTCTTCTTTGCTCTTTATTCTACCCTTCTGAATCAGAGCATTATATGGCTCCTTTTGGCTCAAAAATACCACCATTAAAAGCTATACAAATTTTTGAAGACTGATTAAAAGCTATACAAATTTTTGAAGACTGAAGGAGAAGACGACCTGTTTTTACATATTAAAAGCCTCCTATTAATATAATGTTGCTAGCAAAGAAGTCAATATCATTAAAACAGTTTTACTACAGTCATGTGGAATAAACCTTTGGGGAATTTAGAGGGAGAATGCTTAATTTGATCTTAATTATGTCTTTTAATTAGAGCCTTTCAATGTTCACTTAGTGAAATTTACTGAGGTATCACAAGAGCAACACAGAATCTCGTAAGTTTATAACTCAATAAGATCTTAGTAAGGTTTGGATCCAACATATGAATTTTAAAAATGAATAGACGAGATACAACTTTCCCATTCAGTAAGTCCTACATATAAAAAAATCACACCCTAACTATAGATATTTCACTATAAAGAATCAAGCTCAGTTTACATGATATTACCATTTTATAATTTATGATTACATGCTATTTTAAACTGTTAAACTGTATTTTTCATGGGGAAGTATTTGGATAAATCCTTAATGAAAATATTTTCTACATTCTGTTAACTAAAGGTTAATTAAATATTTTAAATTATACTTTGGTTACCAGGGCTTATTTCATATGGAAAGAATGGAATCCCTAGATGATTTCTTTCTCATTCAGATAAAATGAGTTTTGTGACCTGGCCAATGAGAAACAAAATTCTCAAATTGCTCATTATGAAATATTCTTATAATGAATTCATCTATTTCCATACTAATGCATTTTTAAATCAGCTTTTATTTAAATTTTTAAGAAACAAGGCAGTCTTTAAAAAAAGCCTTTAAAGTGAGAATCCATCTTTTCAAGAATCATTGAATATTTGCTAAATATTTTACATTTTACAGAAATGTGAATTAAGCCATAATTTTATGATTAAAACAGATGTTATGTTCCAAATGTTTGTCTCCCCCCAAAGCTCACATAGGAAACTCTAATCCCTAATGCGATCCCATTAGGTATGAGGACCTCTGGGAGATAATTCAGTCATAAGTATACAGACTTCATGAAGAGGATTAGCGACCTTCTTATCGCAAGTTAGATAAATTAGGATAAGATTGATAGGCAGTTACAAAGGGACTAGATCCAAATAGAGTCAGAACAGAGATGAGGCAAATGTGGCCTGTGGTAGAGGCCTGGGTTGATAGAAACTAGGGTCCAAGATGGAGACACAATGACAAGGCCTGCAAGCCTCTCCAGAGATAAACAACAGCTCAAAATTGTACTGTAACTAGCACCCTTTGGTACAATAGGCCCAAAGAGTACAACAAACACAGGGGCAGCATAACAAACATATAGATAGATGAAAGGAACTCTGGCCTTCAGTCCTATTATTACTACATTGTAGATCTGACAGATTCCAAGCTTTTGTGTATGGTAGGCAAATAATTGCAGAGTGTACACTGATAGTGAAAGAAAAGCAGCTATGTTTATGGAAAACAGAAAAGGCACCTTTACCTATATGCAGAAAAATCATGTTTTCAGACTTCAGAATGTGAGGGAATAAAAAAAAAAGGGGGAGTGTGTGCTTTGTTCAGAACATTATACAGAATGTTCCTAGGGTGCCACCTAAGCTCAAGTGGGTAGAGAGGGAAGTGATCTCTTCAGCTCCCATTGTCCCACCCCTCCTACCACTCTTCCTGGAAATGCCTTTGTTCTTCTCCATGCTATGTCCCCTTACTACATTGTTTATTTTTCTATTAAATAATATTAGCTAAGAGACTGTACTTGTAATCCTAGAGGTTGATTACAGTTTGACGCCCTATAACTTGGCATGTGGTTTTACTGTTTAAAAAGAACCACCTTGAGATACAACCTCAGCAGTAATCACTTTGGGGATCCCTCTTGTCACTCAGGAGCTTTCCCTCAATAAGTTTTTTCTTACTCTTCACCTTCTTGGTCTTCAAGTCCATTCTTCAGAGCCATGAGATACAAACAGCATATCTAAGAGGTTGGGAGTCACTTCTCTAATATTATAAGAAATATAAGAGCTTATTTGTTGTTTCTGTTGAGAAAATTGCCATTTGTAAACCAAAAGGAATAATTTACCAGACGCTGGGTCTGCTAGTGGAAATAGCTAAATTTATACATATCATACAAAACCAAGACTGAACTCATAAAGTCAAAGAATGAAATCATGGACAAAAAGGAAAGTGTATTATTTATTGGAAGTGTAAGAAGAAAATCTCTTGGTGGACATCTGGGAAGGGTACTAAAAGTGATGCCAGAGTGGGCTTCTTGTCCAGGTCTTTTACGAATAAATAGAGCTTGCAAATTTGCCAAGTTATCCAGTATCATAGCAGGTCTATGGGAGAGAGGGAAAGGAAAAGGGGAACAAAAAAGGAATTAACATTTTATGTACATGTAACAACTTCCCACAAGAAATGCAAACATTATATACTACAAGATTTACTAATAAAAAAAAATCAATAAGGCTCAGGCTTTCTAATGCAGATTCAAAAGAAAACCACTTACTCTGTGTCTCTAAGTTCCTTAAAACCCAGCCCAGACTGGGGAAGAGTTGTTTGCTCTGTGAATTCCATTTGTTCAAGCAACAGTTGTTTTCCAGTCTGAGTCCTAACCTACTTGCCCTTATCCTAACTTCTATCATTAGCTCTGTGTTTGCTTTTATATTCCTGACCTTAGCAATATTTATATCTTGTGAATCCAACCTAGGGTATATGCTATTTTCCCTGTAAGGTAAGATGATCTGTGGGCAATGTGTCACTGAGGAATCTGTAGAGTGAGGAGACAAGCAGTTCTACACCATCACAGCTGTCTCCAGCAGAACCCCCAGCTAGTTCTTGATAGCCATTGGAGTCTCCTAAGGAAACCTACTAGTGAGTATATATAGGCACATCCCCAGTTTTGTGACCCTAACTTGCCAATGAATCCACCTGCTGAGTCCACCATTGTGACTAGGGCAAGGGAGAGGGAAGAGTTTCTAACCCAATAACTGGGCCAGTATCAGGGTGTATCCACATGCCTGCAAGCTGGCAGAACAAAATCCTGACACAGGGATAGCTTTAGTTTTGCAGTGGAAAGTCAGAGGTGATAGTGGGATGTGAATATCTAGGCTTTCTCCCAAAGATCCTGACTGTAAATGACATACACATTGTCTTGTTTGAATATTTAAACTGAGTTGTCAGATACTTAGCATTTGTATTGTTTTTTGGTTTATTTTATGTTGTATAGTTATTTTTACGGATTTTTAAAATCTTTTCTCCTGTTTGCTTTGATTTAGTTGGTGTGTACGTTTTCTCCCTGTTCTCATTCCCATATCTGGTCTCTTCACTTGAAGCCCCTGTAGCAATACCACTACCTCTTCTTAATTCTTTTTCCAAGTATATAAACTCTTGTTCTCAAAGTTTTAATTTAGTGTAATCTGTTCTCTCATATCAATTCTATCTTCTCCAATTTTAATGTTCTCTCTCCTCTTCCTCTTTCTATTCTTCAGCTCTTCCGTATCTTAATTAGACCCTGACCTCTTTTCCACATTACGGTTACATAAACCTTTCAAGAGGTCCCACTGGGCATATCACTTTTCTCAATCACAAAGTACACATCTCTCCTTCCATATCTCATCATTTCCCCTAGAAGTACCTTCTGAAAACCCTCAGCACTAATCCTTCAGCCCAACTAAAAGTACGCCAACAGAATCTGACCCCTTATCAAATTTTCTCCATTTTCCTTTTACCTATCACTATAACCCCTAGCAACTTCCCTCTTATTGTCTTTCATTCCTTTCACCCACCCTTCAATCTCTTCCCTCCACTTCTCCTGCCTCATTGAAGAACAACTTCTAACAATAAATGATCAAAATCTGCACAGAGATTTAATAAAGGAAAGTGTATAAGCTTGGTTCTGTTGATGCTGTTACAACCAGAAATAACTATTTCTACAAAACACCAGCACAGAGTACAAATCACTTTTATTGAATAATCAAAGAAGTAAATACTATCTCTGGATATACAAAACTGAAAATATTTTGCAGGGATACAATAGCTTACTAAAAAGCTAGGCCTCTATCCTCAGTCCCATGAAAAAGAAAAAAAAATGTAAAAGGGTTAAAAATCAGATATACATATGCATAGGATTATGAGGGAAAAAAAAGGCAACAGAAGACTCCAAATTCTCTGAAATCTCCTAAGGTAAACTAAGGGGAAAACAAATACCTGGTAGCAGAACTCTGTGAAAAGATTAAAGAACAAATGAAGAAATTTGGCCACTTCAAAGAGGAAATAACCCAAAAGTTTATGGAATTATCAGTCAAAATGGCCAATGTGAATTAAGGGGAAATAAGTGTAAAAAAATAGTAAATAATTGAAAGAGCTGACCAAACTACCTCAAAACATGAATGGCAAATTCACTAAAGATATAGAATTCATCAAAAGATATCAGACAGAAATACCCAGAATTTAAAATGATATAGATTTAATAAATTGCAGAAAGACCACTGGAAAGTAGGAAGAAAATGTCCAAATGGAAAGGGGAACAAAGGAGTGGGGAAGGATGCATCTGGAAGGTATAACGTTATGTGAGATAACAAGTCACACAAGTTTAAACATGATGTGGTACCTCATTTCAGTAAGTCAAAGTACAAACAAAGAGAATGATAAAGGACAGATAGAAGGAAACAAGCTGATTGATCTCTTGCAAATGGGAAGGGGTCCAGGACACCAAGGACAGCGGTGGTGGGGAGGGGAGTCTACAGAATTAAGACATGCCATGTGCAGGAACCCAGTAATTTCAATGTAACCAATGTATGTAATAAACATTAGCTAATGATAATACCAAAAATAATGAAAATGGAGGAAGCGGACTGAAAGGCAGAAGTGAGGAGGGTGGATGGGAAGGGCACTAAAAATAAAGAGCTCTATTATATATATATATATGTATTGATTTTCCAAGATGAATGCAAACATGAATTGCAAATATGTACTAATACAAGGAAATAAAGACATTCTTATTTGTGATTCTCTGAAGACAGTACTTCCTATCTCTTGCATCCACTGATCTGGTGTTCCTATAATTTTGCCTTCAGAATGTCAAATTAATGTAATCATACAACGTGTTGCCTGTGGGGTCTGACTTTATTTCACTAAGCAAAGCGCACTTTAGATCCGTTCACATAGTTGATTGACTGCTTCAGTTTTTTTTTGTTTTTTTTTCTTGCTTGTTTTTGTCCTTTCAGTTTGGGACTTTTTGTGTTTATATGTGGAGTTTTTGTTTTGTTTTCTTAGTGGTACTCAACTATATTGATGGATCACCCTGTATTTATCTATGTCCTGAGAATTATCTTATTTCCAGATTTAAGTGACTAAGAACAAAGCTTTCATAAACATACTAGTGAAAGGAATTATGTGAACTTAAGTTACCTATTAAATTCAGTAGAAAGTGTGAAGGAGGGTTGCTGTGTTGTAAGATGAGTACATTTAAATTTGTAAGAAACTGACACAATGCGATACAACATTTTTCATCAGAGGAAAATAAGTTCCTTTTTTTCCTTATTTGTACAAGAATTTTTATATTCTACTTTTAAGAAATATTAGACATTTTAATAGGTGTATAGTGATATGTGTATTTATAAGTTGTCCATGTATCTTGTTTACTACATGTCTACATATGTAGATATTTTGTCGATTTCTATTGGATATTTTATTCTGTAGTTGAATTTTCCTTGGAACTATATACTTTCAGTTTTCTGGGTTTTTTATCCCCATTTATCCACTACTATGTTTTGCACAGCAAATGAATTTAACTTGGACAAAGCATGATTTATTCTTTTTTTTTTCCTTTATAACTTGTGATTTCATGCTTTATTTAAAAATTCTTTGTGAAAGCCAAAATCACACAATTTTTTCATGGTATATTCTCCAAAACATACTATAATTTACCTTTTATATTTGAACCTGTTTAAAGTAATATTAAGAATCTATATACACAAAGACTGTGAATATTCTTATTTTGCATAGCAAACTGTTTCTGCAACATTTGTTGAAAACACTGCTTGCTCTAATACTTCCCCCATGAATCTACAACCCAAGTGTATTTATTGGTTTGCTATAGTTTCCTTTGATTTATGTTGGCTGTTATTACCATACACATAGTGTGGCACTTGGATACAGAAAAAGTTTGCTCTATATTTGTCTTCCAATCTTAGTTTTCAGGAGGCCTAAAAACCTACACAAGCAGTGGTCCAGGGCTTGTTACTTTATGATTATAGAATCAGAGGTATTCTCCATTTTCTTTGTCCATTCTCAGTCTTAGGCAAGCCTTGTGGCCCAAGTCTTGAGTTTGGGTCATTCAATGAATTTTAGTCCTTCTCTTTATTTTGCAACTAACATTTCATTATAGTTCTGGTGGGTCCAGGATTGGAAAGGATTTCTAGTGCTTGCCCAGATTATAATAGATCCCTGCTCTGTCTTAGAACAAATCCTAGACCAAAAAGATTTTTCCCACTTCCTTTGTGACAGTGGATTTTAATTTACTTCCCCATCAAAATAAGAGAAGCTGTTTCTTGAAAGAAAAAGATCTTTGGTCTTATGAGCCAGATGGGTTTTGTGGGCATCTTCCCCAGAAAAAATGTTCCCGAAATACTTAATTGGAGTACTTAGCAATAATCATTGTGAAATTTGTAAAACTATGATATCTTAGAATGTCTTATATTATTCAAATTTGAGTGTTGTTTCTAAAAGAAGAGACTGTTTCAGTCCCTACTCACCTCCATGAACAAATCACTACCAAATGAAAACTCTCACTTCATGGATGAATATAATAAATAATGAATCAGAAATGGCATTGTGGAATGTTAGTTTAAGCTATCTTATTTGCATGACAACTTCTTTGATATTTGAGATAATAATTCAGAGATTATGTAACTGGTTAACTGACATTTTTCTTGATATTGAAATACTTGGTAAAAAAGATGAGCTAAAATCCTATTATATAAACTGAGCAGATTTTACATTCTATTTTTTTATTTAATACCAGCTGCAAGTAAGATTCGTGATGTTTCCTATGGCTCTAAGTAAAATGTATCCCAATAAATGTTTTTAAACACTTCACTAATTTATAGCATAGTTCACAATTGCAGTGGAAAATTGATTAAATGTCAAGGTGAGTGGGAATTCTGAGCTGAATTTAGACATCATGGTTCTGGGTGTGGAAGACTCAATTAAGGAGGCTTATCAGAAGTACATAAAAGGAGAATGGGAAGGGAGAATATCATGCTGATCTTCTTTGGAAGCGCTTTGTTGCAGGTGATTTTCCTCAGAGAAGCTTTGTCTGTTCTCTGGAGGAGCTGTGGCCTTTGCTTTCATCTTGTATGTTGTTTTCTGGCTTTCAGCACAGAGTCTTCAGCTTCCAACAATGACTTTCTGGCTTTCCAGCGCACATTCTGTAGTCTCCAGCACTGGCCTTTAGGCTTTCCAGTGCTCCAGGTTTTCAGCTGGATTCTTTGGATCGCTAAGAAATAGATCTCTTGCACTCTTCTCCATTTGACTCTGAGTGGATATTGTCAGCTAACCTTGTAAATTTCTGCGTCCTTGCATCAAATCTGTTTTCCTTTCAAATACTGACTACAACAAGAATCTTAAAAAATATAATGTCCTATGAATGACTCTAATTTCTCATTCTTTATGGCTGAGTATTCCATTTTATAGAAAAATCACTTCTTTATTCAGTCTCCAACTGATGGACAAATGGGCTCTTTCCAAGTTTTAGCTATTACAAGCTGTGCTGCTATAAACATAGGTGCACATATATCACTGTGATATTCTTTTAATTATTTTGGAAAGATTCATAGGAAAATGGCTACATATTGAGGATATACTCCTAAGTGAAATGAATAAGACACACATATATAAATACTGAATAGTTTCTCTGCTGTGAAAAACTGTAATGGTATATAAGACCCTAGTGATATAATTGACAATGTGAAATAGAAAGAAAGGGCTAAAGGTGTAAGGGTGGGAAGGGCAGGGGAAAGGTAATAAAAGAAAAGAAAAAAAACCATGAGAAAATGAAAAATGGAAATAAAGTATTTATAAATAGGGAAGGGAGGAGCTGGTGAAGAAAGGTCAGGGATAAGGGGAAAATATGAGAACCGAGATGTGTCATGTAAAGGTACAAGATCCCAATGATGAATGTTAATTGTACTGTATACCTAAAATGTGCCAATAAACTCAATGAGAAAAAATATATAATGTCAAAAGAAAAAAGTGATCAATAGAATGAGATTAAAAGACAATATAGCTGCTCACACTGAAACTCGCAGACACTGTAAAATAACTACTATTAATATACAAAATAATTTTCTGTAAATTCTTTTATATATTAGTAGTAATTGTACTATAATGAGAAATTCTGAAATACACCTATATTAGTTTACATCTGCATTTTGATTTGTGTATATTTTGTCTTTGTGTGTATTCTTGGAAGATAAAAATAAAATGATGGGAAAAAAGAAAATGAGTAAAAATTGCAATTCAGATATGTGTGTGAGGGAAAGGATGATTAAGGAGAACACAGATGCAAATACAATCACTTTTAAATGTATTTTTAAAGTATGATAATGTTTCATTTTTAACTGAAAAACTAAGAGGCAACAATTCAGACATTTATAGAAAGTATATATAATTTCTTAGAGAAGGATCTTTGTTTCTCTTAACTCTTGGTTTTTCAGCTTTAATTGAGCTTATTGGTACATTTTAGGGATACAGTACAGTCACCTTCATTGTTGGGATCTTGTACCTCTTACAAATGAATATACTAAGGTTCAAACTGTTGGAGATAGAACTGATGGGAACTCTGGTGAGAACTGAGATGCTCTTTTAGGTCCTCCTAAAATGGTACTTGTTTTCCTAGAACATCTCATGTAATTGTATTCTTTTTTGAGACAGCGTCTTACTATATAGATCAGGCTCGATATGAACTCACAGCAATCCTTCCTTAGATTTCACAGTGCTAGGATGACAGGTCCTGCCCAGCTGTATTGTATTCTTAATGACTTTAGATTTCTGTAGCAATAAAGAGAGTCATTCTGGAGGACTTGCCTTACTATTTGGTTTAATTTTTTTTCTTCTAATCTAAGGTATGAGGAGGATAGGTATAAATGTATTATTCTGATTATGTGTCAATGATGTTCAAGGGAAAGACCAAGGTAAACTTATCATAGGTGGAGATATTATGTCTGTAATGCAACAAGGAATCTTATGTGACAAAGGCAGAGATCTATTGGGCAGTGTGGGCAATTTAGCTAAAATTTGAGTCATGTGAATTAGTGTTACTGGGAGAGTGAATCTTACCTCTTATAAGTGATGTCAAGCTTTCAAGGTTAAAAAAGTAATAAGAGGACAATAGATTTTAAGAAATCATAAAAATACAAGACTGGAATAATAGTTTGTATACAGTGCTGGGAACAAAAGTCTCATTGGCAGACACATGCTTTGCATCTTTGCTTAAAAAGTCCTTTTTGTATGGTATAGAAAGTGAACTCTGTGATTACAGATGAAGAAGCAATGGGCTCATATAATGAAGCAGTACAATGGACAAACACTTTCTGACTCAATCATTTGTCTTTTTTCTAGATCCTTTATGAGTTCTTGCACGATATCAATAAAAATATCTAAAGACCCTACGACTCAGATGTATGGTTTTTTTGCCAATATTATAAAAGCTCAGAAGCTTAGAAGAGAGAGATGAGCATCAATAAGTAAGTCACTTACATATTTAATCAAGTACAGATCTATATGGAATAATATGATGAACACATTTTGTTATTTTTCCAAATTGAGATCATAGATAAAATTCTAGATTAAAAAATAAATCATAAGTATAATGAGATCTCCTTGGATTGATCTGGATAATATCATAGGTACAGTAGTCAATTCTAAAGTAGCCTACATAACAAATGTGTTTTTTTCTTTTTTAAATTCTTTTTCTTTTCTGTTTCTCCAGTGGTTAATAATCTTAGAGTTGAGAATGGTTTTTAAAATTATACCTAAGCTTCAATTCACATTATACTAACAGAATTTTTAAAAGTTTAGTTGCCATAATGATTGTACATATTTATGGCATATAGTATGATATTTAAATACACAATTGCAGTGTGTTTTACAATGTGTAATGCTCATATAAAGGTAAATTGGAATATCTAGTACCTCAAATATTTATTTCTTTGTGCTAGGAGTATTCAAATCCTCCCTAAAAGCTAGTTTGAAATGTGCAATTAATTGTTGTCCATCATAGTAACTCTACTGTGGTATGAAACATTAGAAGTTATTTTTCTGCCAACTGTGTTGGCATATGCCTGTAAGTTCAGCACTTGGGAGGCTGAGGCAGGAAGATCACTGAGAGGTTGAAGCCATCCTGAACTACATAGTGAGACCCTGTCTCAAAAACAAAACAAATAAAAGGTTGTTTGTCTTATCCAACTGTGTTTCTTTAACTGTTATCCATCTGATCTCTTTCTCTGTCCCTCATCCCTCCCATATCTCTTGGCTTCTGCAACACTGTTCTATTGTCTGTTATCTAGTATTCTACTCTGTCTACTTATTAAGGTTCCATGTATTAGTTTTCTATGCCCGACTTACTTTATTTGTCCTCTGCTTTCAGCCACATCCACACATAAAAGACTTTATTTTTTTCATGGCCGAATAAATATAATTTTTTAAATCATAACTATTTTTATTATGAGCTACATGCTTTAAATTTGCATTTAATGAAATAATTTCTTAATTTTCCTAAATCTGTGACAAATAGAGTACTCACTTTTAAATGACAAGTTTGATAAGTGAATTGTTCTAGGAAAAGACTTGGAATCTAGAGAATAAATGAAAGCTTATTAGAGATTGAGCCATAAGAATAATTATGGTCATACTGCTATTACTATGTTAATAATTCTTAAAAAATAGTATTTTTGTAATGTATACACTGTATCAATTAGTTATAAAATCTATCTTTAAAATACCCTTGCTAAAATAGTCTTAGTCTTTGCTAATTTGTTAACTGATTTCTACTTTACCTGTATTATGTTCAAAATAATTCCATGCATCTTGAGTTATTTTTTTAATGCACAATATGGAGAAGTGAACAATTTGTGATTGGTATCATTAACTTAAAAATTGCCTATGTATTTCACAGAAACTCATTTTAAAACTTTTAGACACTATTAAAGTTATATGATTGTACTTTTCACAAGGAAACTTGCCTACTTGAAAGCCTTGTTAGATTTATGTTGCTTTTTGCTTGTTTATTTATTTATTTTTTGTCTTTTCCTTCCCACCTCCAAGGCTAAAAAATTTGAAAGTAATAGAAAAGACAAGCGCTTGCCAGTCTGTCTGCTTAGTTCAGTTAAAAGTTGCTGTCCAAAGTTTAGTCCTCTACCAGAAATAGTAGCACCCATGAAAGCTAGTTATTAATATAGAATCTCAGGCACCAATGTAGATAAGCTGAACCAGAATCTTTAAACAAGATATTTTTTTGTGATTTATCAACACATTCAAATGTAATATTCTCTCAATAAATTTTTTGAAAGAGATTCTTGCTATGTAGTTCAGGTGACCTTGACTTGGCTATTTCGCCCCTCCTGCCTCAGCCTCCATAGGACTGAGATTATAGGGGTCCACCATCACACCCAGCTAATAAAGTATTAATAAAGTATATCTCTTAATAAAGTTTCTGGTAGAATGAGATTTCATACAAGGACTATTTAGTTCTATGCCCCACTTTACTTTTTGAGTTTTATCTTAAAACAATTGTTCACCATTGTAGAGTGCTCAATATAAGCAGTATGTGAAAAATATTATAACTTCTGCTTACATACACTTTTAAAAATCATATTAAATTGGGCTTTGTGTTTATTCCTCTGCTGTTTGACATAGAGAGACTCCAAGATCATGATCACTTGGGCTTTATGCTTTTTGGATTGCATTTAGATTTAAATACGTTGGATATCAGATTATAAAAGATAAAGTTATGGTAGTTCTTTCTTGGTTTCCATTTGCTTTCTGCTTGGGTATGAGGATCATGGGCAAGGTTATTATCCTCTCCTGTTACAGCTGCTGCTGGACAGCACCTTTTCCTAGACTCTTGATGCCTCTTAAATTCAGTAACACCAGTTAATTCTGTAGTCCTTTCAGGACTAGGAGTATAACTGCTGGTGTTTCTAGTCCATAGTTTTACTAACAGTATTTGATAATTCCCTATTCCTACCCACAGTTCAATAAATGATGCCTTAACTGTTATCAAAGTTCCAAATCATCTCTATCCTACTGGGATCCTAATATAACTATCTCTTCATTTTCATCTGCATGTTGTATAATCTCACACAACTCAATACTAGGCAGGAAATAGAATAGTAAACTGAGTAGTCAAAAACCTGATAAATTTCACAGATGGAGCCCACGCTCAATTACCAAGTCATTGCACTCTTTACTGAAACGTGGACTCCACTGTACATACACATGGTGAATATCTCTAGTCAGTTATTATGTGTCTTGCTTTTGAGGAATGAAAATATGATGAAAGATAAGCTATTCATGGGAAGGAGAAAAAACTAAATAAGAAACAGGGAGATGGCAGAAAAGATTTAAAATGCAAGCAATTCTGAGAACAAAAAGACGTTTAAAAGTAAAGCTAATGTCATCACATAGCTTAGGTAAGATTCTGCATTCATGCAATGATAGCAAACCTTTAAAAATCTCATTCAGAGAATAAATATTTGTCTTTAAAATGTAAATGTAATTGGAGTAATGAAAACTTCAGCAAATGGCAAAGTAAAGGAAATCTTTCAGAAGTAAATCATATTGACAAAATGATAGAATGAAAAGAAAAATAATTTAAAAGAATCCAGGAAGCCTGAAGCTGAATCATAAAACTATCAAGAATAAATATTAGAGAAAGACATTGAATTCTGAAGAAAACAATTCAGGTACATTATATAAAATTTAAGCAAAAGGGTTCTCATAGTGAGTCTATCCAGTGTCCAGTACAACAGATTAAAAAAAAGATATACCAAGACTCATTCTTATGAAATTTCAGGACACTTGTGCTTAAAGATAAAGCCTCAGTACTTCCATGAATGATGAAAAACACTGAACAGAAGAGATCAGGAATAAAAACATAACCAGTTTTCTCAAATAGCAAAACTAGAAGCTTGAGATCTAAAAAGTAAAGCCTGAAATTTTAGTGGAAATTATAACCTACACAGAACTCCATACCTAGCCAAATAATCAAGTGGCCAAAAATTTTCAGACATACAAATTTAACATTGTTATTATGAAGGGACTGAATTTGAATGAATGTGTGCTGCCAAAATAAAAGACTAAATCAAGAAAGGGGAAGTTGTGGAAATTAGAAAACAGAGGATCCTAACAAGGAAATGGCTTCTTAGACAGTTAAAATTCTGGGTTCATTTATTTTTCTATAAATTATTACTTTGATTTAACACCTCTCTAGTGTGTTTGTTTTTCCATTTAGATATTTACCTTTTGATTTCTTTTCTTTTTTTTTTTTTTTTTACCGGGGATTGAACTCGGGTCCTTGTGCTTGCAAGGCAGGCCACTGAACTGCTGAGCTAAATCCCCAGCCCTATGATTTCTTAAATTAGGAAAACAGATGGGTGAAAGAAGGCAGTATCATGTAGAATGCCTCTGTACATCTGAGTTTTATGCATTTCTGGAAAAAAATGTTAAATACTTTCATCATTTGTAAGAGTCTGAAATATTATGTTTTGCTGTTATTATATTAAGTATATGTGTATGGCAACATATAACCAAATCATATTAGAACATTTTTATTTTTATTTTTTGGTACCAGGGATCAAATTCAGGTCTTTGTGCTTGTGAGTCAGGCAGCAGAACCACTGAGCTAAATCTCTGGCCAAAGAACATTTTTATAACAAAATGATTGACAAAATAATTTTAGCTTAAAGTCAATGCAGTCAGTTTATGAGGCTCTGCTATTCTATCATTTTTAAAAATTCTAATCTTAGATTCAAGACTCATATTCATTGAAAATGAGGAGCACAAAATACAAAAAGGCAATCAAACAATCTGGAAGATTAATAGTATGTAGGGTCTTTTATCAGAATAACTGACTGGATTATAAAATATCATGAGTAGACAATTATGTGACATAAGAAAAAAGATGATTATCAAGCCAGAAAAATATTGTACGTAACTGAATATTGTGACCTCTGCACAGTCAAAAAATGATAAATAAAAGCAATCATGAGCATTTCTTTGTTCTGTGATTGAATGGACATCATCCAAGTAGTCTGTCATCTTAAGCCTTATATTTCTGTATAAAAAATCATACCAGATAGAATCAGAGGCACAAGCAAAGACAGATGATTCTTTCTTCATTAAAACATACAAATTCTGACTAAAAGAAAAATGTTATTTGGAAATATACAATGAACAACTAGAATATTATTTAACCTTCTTTATGAATATTTTAAAGACATTTATGGACAACCTCACACTCACTTTAAAAGAAAAAAAAAATTCTTCTTGACCATTTAGTACACAATCACTATTTTTCTGAGAAGGTAACTGAGAATAACCAATTTTTTCAGTTGTGTAGTAAAATAGTAGGCTGGGATACAATTCACCCAGATATTTTCTTTCTCAGCTAATTTTTTTAATATGCTTGCTTTTCAAATATTTTCAGTAAACAATGTGAACTAATTTTTGAAAAAAAGAAAACAGAGGTCATTCTACATAATTATTCTTTTAATATACATTAATTAAAATTGTCACTCTATAGTATCATTGATATTACTATCCCACACAGATTAAAAAACACAATAATCGGACTCAGGCAATAGCTCATGGGAGATTAAAACATATGAATATAAAATATAATATTACAACCTAAAAGAGTCTAATGACTTTTATTTTTCATTGAGTGTATTGGTACTTTTTAGGTATACGATACAGTTACATTCATCACTGGGATCTTGTACCTTTACCTGACAGATCTTGGTTGTCATTTTTCCCTGTACCCCTACCCTCTCTTCACCTCCCCAACCTTCCCTATTGTCAAATATTTTGTTTCCATTTTTTCATTTTCTCATATTTTTTCTTTTCCTTTATTTCTTTCCCCTACCCTTCCCATTTCCCCTATACCTTTAGCCCTTTTCTTCCTATTTCACATTATCAGTTATACAATTTAAATCTTATTTACACTTTTAATTTTTCACACCAGAGAAAATATTTGGTATTTACACATGTGTGTCCTATTTATTTAATTTAAGTTTATGGCCTCAGCATGCATCCATTTTCCTATAAATGACTCTATTTTTTTTATTCTTGATGGCTGAGTATTACTCCATTTTATAGAAAAACCACATCTTCTTTATCCAGTCTCCAAATTGATGGGCAATTATGCTGTTTCCAAGTTTTAGCTATTACAAATGTGCCTCTATAAACATGGGTGCACATTATCACTGTGGTATGATTCTTTTGATTCCTTTGGAAAGATACCCAGCAGAGGGATAGCTGGGTAAAATATTGTGTCTTTATATTTGGTAGGTCTGATTTTTATATATTCAAGGTAGTAGAACTTTGAAGAGCAGCTTGTAAATTTTTTCCCCACATTGTAGGTTGTTTCTTAGCTCTATTTGTGGTTTCTCTGGCAGAGCAGAAGCTTTTTAAAAAGATGAGAACCCAATTGTTGATTCTTTGTGCCAGTTCCCATGCTCCTGAGGATTTGTCTATAAAATCTTTTCCTGTGCCAATGTCTTCAAGAGTTCTACATAACATTGTCCAGCAAGTTTAGTGTTCCTGTTTTAATATTTATAATTTTAATCCATTTGGATTTTAGTTTAGTGAAGGATAAGGGTCTAATTTTAATCTCTGAAGTTGAAATCCAGTATTTTCAACATTATTTATTAAAGAGGCTATCTTTTCTCCACTGAGGATGGTCAGCTCCTTTGTGAAAGATGAGGTAGCTGAGTACATCTGAAGTTGTTTCTGTATCTTCCAATCTATTCCACTAATCCTCTAGTCTGTTTCTTTGCCAGTATCATGCTGTTTCTATCACAGTGGCTTTGTTTTATAGTTTCAAATTGGGACTTGTGATACCTCCTGCCATGTCTCTGTTGCCTAGAATTGCTTTTGCTATTCTAGGTCTCTTCTTGTTTCAAATGAATTTTGGATTGCTTTATCTAGTTCTGTGAAATATACAGCTGGAATTTCAATCAGAATTGCCTTGATTCTGTATAGCAGTTTTTGTAGTATGGTCATTTTCACTATGTTGATTTTTCTTACCCAGGTGTAAGGGATATATTTCCATTTTCTTATATCCTCTTCAATCTCTTTTTTCACAGTGCTTTAGTTTTCAGTGTAGCACGGCCTTTTGTCTCCTTCATTAGATTGATTCTTACATTTTTCATTTTTTTTGGATGCTGTTTTGAAGGAATTATTTCCCTAATTTGACTCTCAGTGAGTCTGTTATTTGTGTGCAAGCTATTGATTTTGGAGTGTTGACTTTGTATCCAGCTTCTGCTGAATCTGTCAATTAAGTCTAGAAGTCTTTTGGCAGAGTTTTCTGAGTCTTCTATGTAGAGTATCATATCATCAGCAAATAATGATGGTTTAATTTCTTCCTTTCCTATTTTTATTGCTTTTAGTAATTCTCCTGTCTAATTGTTGTGGCTGATATTTCCCGAACTATATTGAACAGCACTGGTGATAGTGGTCGTCTTTGTTTTGTTCCTGATTTTATCATGAAGGTTTTCTGTTTTTGGCTGTTGTCTGTTGGTTTTTCATAGGTAGCCATTATCATTTTGTGATAGAGACCATCTATTCCAATTTTCTACAGGTTTTTTTTTTTTAAATCATGAATGGGTATTGAATTTTGTTGAATGCTTTTTCTGCATCTAGTGAGATGATCACATGCTTTTTGTCCTTATAGAGTCTAATGACTTTAAGGGCTAATGATAAAGAGCAGAGATATATTGCAGAACAAACAGTTAAGAAGTCTCACAAAATACAGCTTCACCCAAAAGAAGGGAGACCACATTCACAAAATCAAAGAAGCACAAGAGAGAAAACTGTAGTTGAGATCTATTGGAGTGGTGATTTCCTTCAATCAAGTAGGGCTCTTATGCCATGTACAATTATACTGTGTTCTGATGGCAGTTGGAAACAATTTAAAAATTCTACGGAGAGAGAAAGGTCACATTCAATGGAAGAAGCATCATACACATGGTATATATGGCCAAGATTAAAGAGAGATGAGAATAGATAAGCTCATTATAAAAAATTATTCAAAGTTTTCCATCAAGTTGTAGTGAACACACACATGCTGTAGTAAATATTAGGATGTGGTAGAAGGAGCATAAATTACAGATTGTATAAGCAAGTTTAACCATGAATTGATTTTTTATTTCTGGTATGTAGGATCGAACTCAGGACCTCACATTTGTGAGGCAGGTGAAGTGCCCCAGCTCCATGAATTGATTTTTAATATAAATGCAGTAAAGAGAATCTATCAGTCAATTAATGTTTGCAAGTGGGATGAATTTATTTTGCTCCTTGGATATAGATCAATTCTTAGGAAGATATCATGTGATAAGAGAAATTTAAGATACAATGCCTTCAGAATATCGATATGAGATGCACAGCAAAATGCAAATTCATGGAGTGGATGGAGAAGTAGCCAGAAGCATACAATGTAAAGAAAAAAAGAAAATTTTCCAGAAATCAAAGGAAAAAAAGCATCTGAAGGAGAAACTAATCAGTAGCAACAAATATTTTAATAAAGTTAAGAAAACTGAAGTTTCAAATGCTCACTGGTTTTCGATGTAGGAACCTTTTACAAGAATATCTTCAATAAGGTGATAAGGTAAAAATTAAAATTAAAATAAATCACTGAGTGAACATGTTAGAGTGGATTCAAGGACTAGAAAAAGGGGATATTCTTTCATAAAATTTTTGGAGAAAAAAAATGATGACATGTAGAAGAAATTTATGTTCAACTGATATACTTAGTGGATAAAAGAGTTTTCAACATGTTCTTAATATGGAAAGGAAGAAACAAATGCAGAGGAATCTATTAAAA
Organism: Fukomys damarensis; assembly: GCF_012274545.1. Lineage (NCBI taxonomy): Eukaryota > Metazoa > Chordata > Mammalia > Rodentia > Bathyergidae > Fukomys > Fukomys damarensis. The sequence goes on from NW_022900932.1 coordinate 24,341,125, forward strand.
TATATTTCATGAAATAAGTTGTCAAGTATATTGTAAGAAGATAAGATTTAAATTGAAGATAAAATAATACTTTCTATTCAAGCCCTAATATCACTTTTCCTTGATTTGGATAGAAGTTAGATTGGCTGAAAATAACATTAAAGGTAAATATGTCCAACATAAAATTGTTAATAACTGATAGGCTTTATTTATACTTGTGCATTTAAAAGACAGTCATACGAAGCAGATGGAGTCAAGTCAGGATATTTGAGAACAAATTTTCAAATTAAGGAATGAATAAGATAAAAGCAAGTCTGTGGTTTTCTTCTAAGCTTGTTGTGATTGAACAGATACATTTCAATACATAATTAACAATGTTCTTAGGCTCAAACCAATTAATAAACATCTATATAATTGTAGAAATGAAGCCATTAATCATCCAAAAATGTTAATCTCAAGTTAACAAAGTCATATATTAAAATATAAAGTTCCTGACTTAAAGTTTAATTGAATATCCAATTTATTTTAATTGAATAACTCATCCCTAATTTAATCAATGAAATAATTACCAATTTTTTTCTAATTAACAAATACATGCATAACAATAGTCTGGAGGGGAGAATAAGAACATATAAACTTTTCATCAAGACTCTTAGTCTCTAGAGCAACAAATAATACTAAAGTTCCAAATAAGATAAGGACATATTTATCAAGATTAATAATTGGACAGCTAATTAAAATAGGTATACACCTTAAATAAAAAATGACTATTAATTAAACTGTGACATCTGAGCTAAAGTCATTCATTTAATAAAGTTTACACTATAGGTCAGCAGAAAAAAATAAACATTATTAAATTATTTTTACCAATAGAAGAAAACAATTATCAAGTAACAAATTTTGGAGAAAAAACATATGGTGTGAGTGGCTGGGGATTTAGCTCAGGGGTTCTGCCACCTGCCTCAAAAGCATAAGGTCCCGAGTTCAATCCCCAGTACCAAAAAACAAACAAACAAACAAAACATATGGTATGATATAAGTAATGCTACAATAGGCAGTAGTTAATAAAATATTAAATGCATTTAATGTTTTATGAGAGGAAGATACATAAGTAATTGACAAAGAAAGCAGAGATTTAGAAATAACAAGAGCAGTATCAGATCCAGTGGACAAAACCCTATCCTTTAAGCCTACAGATTACAGTTGGTTTAAATAGAAAGATTCTCGGGTATAACTAAGCCGAGATTGCTTTTATGGTGATTCTTACGCATGAGTAGACACTGTGATCCATATTACCACTCCTCCCACTGCAGAAAAGTTCAGGGTAGAATGATTGTGAAGTGCTTTAGGAAGCAATGAGTAGTAATGATGAGACACGGGTTAGCAAAGGATGCAGAGTTTATAGTGCTATTTGGATCCTCTCTTAGTAGAGGAATTTGAGTGGAAGGCACTGTGACTGCAGGCATTAAGGGCTAAGACAGAAAAGGTGAACCATTTATGCAACACTGATTGCATTCATAATTTCTGAGCATAATGTAAAATTTGGACAAGTGAAAACTAAGACTGAATGGGAAAAAAGAAGACTAAACATGAGTGATTTTAAAAGTCGGTGAGAGATGACTAGATTTAAAGATGTTAAAATTAAGAAACCACTAAATGTTTCTGTAAGGAAAGTATAAAAAAAGTATTGTCAAATAATTCAAGTTCTAGTGTAGGGAATTACTCTATTTAAAAGTAGTTAATTCCAGGCTGTAGGAAGATTAAAGTATTGCTCAGGATAAATTGGCTAGAGGTGGAACTGCACAGAGAAAAAAGGCTCAGAGGACGATACAGCAAAAGTTACCTCTCTCTTGTTTTTGGCTTTGGGAAGAGAATTATGCAAAAATCTAGAATTAATGTAGATTATTAGCACGTTTCTAGTTGGTTTTTAGGGTCTTATAATAAAACCATAAAATATATAAATTCTTTTGTGCCTTTGTAGTTTGTATTAATCATACAGAAGGCCTGAGGAAGAGGGAAATTGATGGTATAATTCCTAACCTGAGAAGTGAAGGTTGAGAACTTAGTGAGGAGGGACACTTGTGTAAGACCTAGAGGCTAAAGCCAGAAGCACTGACATTTGCAATAAGAGAAGGTGGATTTCCCAACTCAAACTCAAAAAAATGAATTCAACTTTTTTCTGCCTTTCCCTCAACAGATTGGATAATGCTCACCCACATTTATGGGATGAATCTTGCGTTTTCGGAGACACATTCAGAAGTATTTTTCCAGCTCTCTGGGTAACCCTTAGCTTAATCAAACCTACCTATAAAATATATCATCACAGCCTTGAAGTGCTAAAACATTAGATTTATCTCAGAAAATATAAAACATTTAAAGTGGTTTTACTGGGATGATTTTTGTAAAATCACAGCTATAATGTGTAAGGAGACCAAATTGCATTCTGAACTTGTCTAAATTCAGGCACACAATAATATCAATGTAATCTAATAATACTAAAAAGGGCTTCAAATTTATGTCTTGGAACTGACAGAAATCAAATACTATAAGACAATGAATTCATATATAAAGCTGATTATGGAAAGATATGTTGTCTACACTCATTATTCATCTCTTTCCCTCCAACAGTGTTTTAAGAAACATAAAATTTGAGCCAGGGATTTATCTCAGCGGTTCGGTGGCCTGCCTTGCAAGCATAAGGACCTGAGTTCAATCCCTGGTACCAAAAAAAAAAGAAATATAAAATTTGAAATAATTAATTACTTTCCTATCATGAAATGAAACTTTCATATACATTTTCATCAAAGTTAAATTTCATCTTCATGTCTTTCTCCAACTCACAGCACTTTAAGGTGAGGAAGATAAATGTATTTTGATATGATACAAAAGTTTTTGCTACATATAGGGAATTTAAAGAATCTCTTCTAGGTCTAATACATGTAAGCACATTTAAGTACATTTTGTCAAAGGGCCAGGGTGAAGTTCATGTAGTAACTTAGACTGATCAGTTAGTAAGAAATGATGAATATCCAACATGAATTTTCTTCACATGAATTTTCTTCTATGTGACTATCAGTTGAACTCATTAATTTTGTTTTCTTTGTCAGCAAAAAGATTATAGTGAAATACTAACATTACTATTAATAATTGGCTGAAAATTTCTCTAATATTTTGAGAATTTACCATGAGCTGGGCACCATGGGTTTTTTATAGGGAGCATTTTTATTAATTCTTATATGATAAAGAGGAGGTATTATTATTCTTATTAACATTTTGATATGTGGAAAATGTAAATGTGGGAAAGAAAACGGCATAACTTTTCCAATATATCTTAGATCAAATGTGCAATGATATATTTTTTGCTTCACTCATCTACTACATAGGGACCATATATAGTAAAAATTCTGGTAGTATTAAATATGTTATAAACATAAGGAACACTACTATAGAATTATCTCATTTCAATGAACTGTAAAAAATGTATGAGAAATTTGAAGTTTAGTACATTTTTATATTATGGAATTTTCATTATGGGGTTTGCTCTTTTAACAAGAAAGGAAGGAGAGATTAGCAGAGACTATTAACATCAAGTAAATTTGTGGAGAAAGTAAGGGATAACTATGAAGTTGGATCTTATGAAAGTCAAGCTAAGGCAAATAAAACAAATTTTTACTCACATTTTTATCTTAAGTTATAGAAGTCGTTAAGGGCAAGTATGTTTTGTCTTCTGGTATTACAGCCAACGGTAGATAATGTGATGGCTTGCTCATTGTACCACTCAAATACTGTAATTTAAAGCAATAAATAAATACTTTTCACAATTTTGCTCCATATCTAGAACTTCTATATTTCTCTAAAAATCTGCTTGCAAAAAAAAAAACATTTTCTTAATTAGTTCATTAATCTTTTCCTATATATTATAAAATACAGATCTAAAAAGAAATCAAAGAAGAAGAAATCTGAGGCTATCAACAGATGGGTGAAATTTCTTAAACCAAATATACATTTTCTGTACATCCACCTTACATTGGTAGTTATTATTGGTTAAGAGTTGCCTGGTTTTAGCCTTCTACACTATGTGAGTCCCAACTTCTTCCAACTTGTCTCAGTTTTCCCATACTCTTCCAGCTACCTCTGACAATCTCCTTGCTCTCCTCCTGTTTCCATTCCTGCCCTGTCCCAAAGCCTATGCCACATGGTTTAGGTTTTGAAATGGCAACACTCCCATCCTGACTTAGGAACTTTTATCCTTTAATTTGTGTGTCATGAATCATACAGGATCCTTTTCTTGCCTAAAACAATGACTTTTTTTTTTCTCCTGGATCTGGAGAAGGCCAGTGGCTTCTCTTGGCCTCCTTCATGTGCCTGTACTCTGCAACAGGGTTGCTTAAACAAGATACCAGGGAGCCTTCTCTCGCCTCTGCCTTTTGGAAACTGTTGTCTGTTCTGTTTCCTCACTTATCTCTACATGTAATTCAAGCTATTCTACTTTTCTGTTCTGTCTCCTCACTGACATTTCAAATGCATCCTGTCTTTCTCAAATTCACTGTTTTCAGTGCTGTAAAGTATTAAATGATTTGCACCAGTAAATCTCAAAGAGGGTGAAACTACAGCCATAGGAACAATTTTGAATACTTGTGGAAGCGTTTTTGTCTTCTAGTAGGAATGTTCCTGAAAGTTTTATATATAGTAAAGTGTCTTTTTAGATAGATGTCACATTCTCCACATTTATCTTTCAGTTTCACTTGTCCATTATATTGACAGTTTATTATTGATTGTTTGTGGTATTAGGAATTGAGCCTGGGACATTTGTACTGAACTACATCCCAACTCATTTTTTATTTTGAGACAGGATCTCCCTAGATTGCTAACTTGTCCGGGATGGCCTTGAACTTGTGGTCCCCCTCCCTCATCGTCCCAGACAATGTGTACACCACCACATCTGGCCTATTTTCAGGTTTTCTTGTTATAACACATATAATAAAATACAGCAATATTAAATAAATATTCAATGTGGTGAGTTTCATAAATAGCCCATTACCCACCAAAATCCTTATGAATGAGTCTGGCTATCATCTCCGCTTGTTCCGTCATACAACTTTTAAAATGAATATTCCACCCCCCACACACACACCTCTGATGTCTAACAGCCTCTGATCTGCTGTCATTTCATCTTATTAAAGTTGGCCAGCAGGTAGCACATATTTTTTTAAATGGATAATACACAAGATGTATATTGTGGTGAAAAATCAGATAATATTAGGAAGAATATTAAGTAACATGCTTAAAATTGAACTTAAAGGCAGTAAAGAACTGTGAGTGGATCTTTAATAAGCAAGATTCTTGTTATGTCTTGGATTTCCAAGGGTTCTGGAGGCAGGAAGAAGAATTTGTTGGAGGAATGTTTACAGATCAGTCATCTGTAGAAAACAGATAGCGGCTGCTAATGCACTTCAGGTGAAAAATAATGAAACATAAACTAAGCTAGTAGCAGAGGAAGAGAACTATGTGGGTACATGGCTGAAATATAGTTAGCAGGTACTGAAGTACAAAGGAGTATGATAGAGCTAAGCTTAGATCATACTTAGTCTGAAGCACCTGAAATTTCAGGTGAAAATATCTGATCATTTGAAGGGCCTAGAAAATACCATAATAACATCCTATATACAAGTATGAGGTGTGATCAGAAAATTAAATGAATGTTTAAATTTTTCAATTATTATAGTAAAAGTCATATTGCCACTAATCCGCTTTAGAATAGTGTCCTCACACTTATTTCGCATGTCTTTAGTTACACAACCTTGATGTCCTGAAATGATTTCAAATCTTTACCTTTCATAGTTTAAATATTGGGGAAGAGCTAGAAGTCTCACAGTGCCAAATTTGATGAATAACGTGGATGAGGACACTCCATAATGTTTTTGTGAGCCTGTCTCTGCATTTGATGGCCATCTGCAGCAGCATTTACTGTACTTTTATCAAAACTTGTAAAGACACAACTCGGGTCTTTCAGAACTGCTTCATAAAGTGGCAAGATAAGTGTGCTTGAAGTAAGGAGGGAGTATTTTGAGACACATTAGTGCTAATGCATCTTTTACTATAATTTCTTATTTAAATAGAAACTGATGTTATTTACATTCCTATTCTGCTAACAAAAATGTATTTTCTCTCATGTATATTTCCTTGAAGTTAAAAATATTATTCTGTAATGGCCGTACCTGTTTTCTATTCTTTACCACTTTTTCATGATTTCATTATTTTCAAAATTTAATTTCATAATCACTTTTCCCCATAATTTTCCATTTAAAACTACTTAAATATTATTGTCACAAGTCTTCCCTGCTTTCTTTGCTTAAAAGTTCCTTCTTCCAGTCACTGCTTGTAAAGTTGCTATTACGTAAGATTCAATTTTAAAAAACACTTCATCTAATTTATTCCTGCGGTTGGGGATTTAGTTCAGTGGCACCGTGCCTGCCTTGCAAGCCCAAGGTCCTAGGTTCAATCCTTGATTCCTGCAAAAACAAAACAAAACCCCATAGTGTCATCTAATCTCTTCCTACACAGAACCATATGCAATTCAGCTTTCTCTTGAATCTGTGGATTATAATAAAAATGTATTTCAAAACATTTTAAAATATAAAAATATATATTGCAAATAAGCAAAATATTGCTTTTTTTTTACAACTTACTCTCAGTTATGTATATTTCATTAATTCTCTGTTTATAAAGATTCTAAAGGTATGGTTTGGGTCTTATTCACCATTTATTTTCTAGGGAAACCATGAAAGTTGCTTTATAGTTAGATGAAATATTCATCAGTGAACATTTACAAAAGTGTTGTAGTGATCATGGGATAAAATGGAAATTCTAAATATTAAATGCAAAAAACAAGAAAAAACTCAAAGAAAATAGAATATCAAAGCTCATAAAAGTGACTTCTAAGTTATTTATGGGTTGTTATATACACAAATTTCACTCTAGAAAACAGGATTACCCAATTTTTTCCTTTTAATGACTATTAAGCTAATTCACAAGGTCTTGTTTCAATAGCTGTTATAAGAACTTGCACTACGTATAATCTATTTTCTATTAAAATGGAGATTATTTGACTTGGACTACACAAGTAGTTTTCTGGTTAAAAAGTCAAAGTCATATTTATAATATTTGTTTCTGAAAAGTTCTGATTTAAAATCACAATTAGTAGCAGGAGAATAAATGTGAAATAACTGCTGTCAAATACTACTAAGACAATCCAGAATGGTTCTTAAAGTTTTAATTTTGGTAGGCTAGAAATTTTTGTTGTGAAAAATGACAATTTTTGGGAATTCAAAATATACATTAAGTAATCAAAAATGTAAAAATGAACATTATCCAAAAAATTAGAACAATAGCTATCTTTATAAAGCCATTTAGATATGATTTTTTTCTTAGAGACTTTAAGGCCAGAGAATTTTTTTCTATGATCTGGATGTTCATTGCTAGGTCTCAAAACTAGGTGTGTAAAGAAAAAAAAAATTAAGATGTTTATGGTAAGCCACAGTTACCATATGAAGTTAAGAATATTCTGAAAAGCATAAAGCTGAACTAGGTTTGCAGGATGTGAGAAACAAAATAAAAGGAAACTGATAGGAATGCTACATGTTAAATATTTTAGACAAATACAGAAAATACTTTAATACATAATAACAATGAGCTTTATTCATCTAAAATATAGAATAAGTTTTAGTAAGATATAGGAACAATTACTACATCCACTTTTGTTATTATTAATACTTGTATTATTTCCTTATACTTTTGGGTCAGAGATTTTAACGTTCTCTTTATCCAATAATGTTATTCTCCAAGTGAAAAAAGTCTTCTAATATTGCTGCATGCATATTGAAAGAACAGTTATGAATATTTTAGCAAAACGTAATGATGAGTATCAAAATAATATTACCCACTTAACAGGTTTAGGTAGTATAACTTCTTGATGTTTTTTCTAAATTTGGAGATGAAAAAAATACTTATAATGATAGGTATTCTTTTCATAATAAAAATTGGTAGAAGACAACTTTACCTTTGAAAATATAATGATAAGCTCTAAAATTTCTGTTATTGAAATTTTTTGAGCTCTTATCTGAAAAGTTTTAAGTAATTAGATCCAATGTGATTGTTAAATGACTTCAAATTTCCGCAGAGGTGTGAAGTGATGCTTGTAGAAATTTGAAACAATACAAAATATTCATTATGATTTGGAACCTTTCATTCTAGCGCTGAACTTTTGTTATGTTTATTTTTAATTCATTTATGTCTCATTGTGTAATATAACCATATTTCATTTCCGTAAGTTTCTTTGCTGTAAAAATGCATTACTCCTGACTTGTAGTAGTTGGGTATCATTTTGAGCTCCAGTGGAAAACTAAATATTTTCTGATTCATGTCCTTGATTCTTCTAGATCATAATCTCTGAATATGCCAATTTAGGAATGACATATACAAAATATGTACACAATGAGAATTATAACTATATGTCACTGATTGCAATGTTATGGCTTTGTTATAAAGATAGCATAAGCAATATGTTTTTTCAGGACATGTTAGTATCATACAAAATTTGTAACTTAAAATTGACACTAAAATATCAGAATTTATTGAATGTTCTTTCTTCAAATATCCTTTTACTGTCATTTATTAATATTTGCTAGAATTTTTTTTTGAACCTGTCAAAAGATTTAGGTTGTAAGCAAAGCATATGTTTTGCATTACTTGTGGCCATTTCTGCCAAAAAAACACTTCTGATGTTTTGTAAACTCAGATACCCAGTGAAAGTCAACATGCATTTGAAATATATTAATACACAACACATATTTTAAGGAACTCAATTTTATTTGGTAGGTAGTACATAGAAACAGAAGCCAGCAGCCAACACTAAAGCCTAAACCTCCAGCCCAGGAATTCTTGGGGGAGAAGCCACAAACACCCAAAATATACTCAAAACCAGACATGATATCGTCTCCCCATCACTTTTGAGCAGAAGGCACTTGATATCACCATAAAATTATTGTCAGTGATACGATCTTAAATCACTTGCTAAAATAGTATTGTCTAACTTTCTCTATCCTCCCTCTTCTATATTCTTTTGAAGCAAGTGATTCTGTGTAGGCCATGCTCAAGTAAAAATAAACTATCCTCAATCTCAGTTTGAAGAAGATTCTGTATGTGTGAGATTCTGTATTTATGCATCCTCCTTCATTGACTGATTCATTGAATCATTTATTTATATAAGTGTGGACTCATGGATATTTATTTTATCTTTTAGAGTGCAAATCAACACTGCAGTATTAATTTTGTTGCTCAAATTATTTTGGCTTGGATTATTGGACGTTCTCTCAGATGAGTTTCTGCGTCCCTCCATATAACCCATTTTTAAAAAAATACTGCTAGCTTTCTGGTAATACAAAATGCTAAAAGTTTCACTATCTAAATGGCTAAATGCTATTAGCCATTTTTCCTAAATCTAATTCTAGTTTAAAATAGGAAGCATGTCTTACTATATGTGTCTTCATTAACTACTCTAGTATATGAAAATATTCTAATAAAATGTGCTGGCTTTTAATATTGTTTAGGTTATAGACCTTTAGGCAAAATCTAATAAAATGTATACAGTTTTGATTCAGAATAGTAGAGATGCACATGTAAGGCAATATTATTCAAAAAATTTCAGAGGAGTTAATGACACTAAACCTTATCAACCTATATTCTGTAAAAAACTATAGAAACTGGTAAAAGATGTCTTCTGGAAGTCTAAAGCTCACTGATCAAAAATAATTTTGTCTGAAAAATTAATAAGTTGTGCCTGATTTTCTACAAGATATTTTATTATCAATGCAATTTTTGCTTATGTTAACTCACGACTTTAGATAATAGCATATTTTTTAAAATCTTTATTACATTTATTGATACATATTAGGTATACAACACAGTTATATTCATCATTGGGATCTTGTAAATATACATGACTTATAAGGTTCTTATTTTTTCCCATTTGCCCATCCCCCCCAGACCTTCCACCCTTCCCTGTTTACAAAGACATTGTTTCCATGTCTTTCCTTTTCACAATTTTTTCTTTTACCCTTTTACATTTCCCCTACCCCTTCCATTTCCTCTACTCTTTTAGACCTTTTCTTCTTATTACATAATGTCAATTATACATTTTAATCCTTATTTATGTTTTTACTTTTTCACATCAGAGAAACTATTCAGAATTTAAACATGTGTAATTTATAAATTTCACTTAAGGGTATGGCCTCAATGTGCATCCATTTAGTATAAATCTCTCTAGTTTCTCATTCTTTATGGCTGAGTAGTATTCCATTTTATATTAAAAAAACAACACATCTTCTTTATTCATTCTCCATTTGATGGGCAATTGGGCTGCTTCCAAGTTTTAGCTATTGCAAACTATGCCACTATAAACAAAGGTAAGCATATATTACTGGTGTATAATTCTTTTAATTCTTTTCGGAAGATACCCAGCAGAGGAATAGCAAGGTCAAATGGGACTTCTAATCCTAGTTGTTTGAGGTATCTCCATGTTGATTTCCACAGTGGTCACACCAGTCAGCACTCCCATGAAAAGTGAAGAAATGTTCATTTCTCTTCACAACATGACCAGCATTTGTTATTGGCTGATTTCTTGATACCAGCCACTCTTATTGGGGTGAGATGGAATCTCGGTGTTGTTTTCATCTGCATCTCATGAATGGCCAGAAATGTTGAATATTCTTCAAATGATTATTTGCTGATTTTACTTTTTTGTCTGAGAAATGTCTGTTCATTTCAGATGCCCATTTTGGAATTGTGTTTTTATATTTGGTGGGTCTGACTTTTTGGAGTTCTTTATGTATTCTAGATACTAGACCTTTGAGGAGCAGCCTGTAAAATTTTTTCTCCACATTTTGGGTTGTTTCTTAGCTCTGCTTGTGATTACTCCGGCAGAGCAGAAGCTTTTTAAAAAGTTGAGATCCCAATTGTTGATTCTTTCTGTTAGTTCCTGTGCTACTGAGGTTTTGTTTGTGAAGTTTTTTCTTATGCTGATATCTTCAAGAGTTCTACCTAACTTATCCTCCAGCAAGTTTAGTATCTCTGCTTTAATATTTATATCTTTAATCCACTTGGATTTTAAGCAGTGCATGGTGAATTATATGGATCTAGTTTTAATAGTTGACAAATTGAAATCCAGTTTTTTCAACACCATTTATCAAAGAAGCTATCTTTCCTCCAGTGAGAGTGTTTGTTTCCTTTGTCAAAGATGAGGTATGTCAGATGTTTCTACATACTCTAATCTATTCCAGATGTCCTTGGGTCTGTTTCTTTGCCAGTACCATACTGATTTTATCACAGTGACTTTGTATTATAGCTTCAAAATGGGGATTGTGATACCTGCTGTATTGAGGTATTGAGCATGATGGTTTTCAGTTTTTGACCACTTAGTATGATGTTGACTGTTGGCTTTTCATGGATAGCCATTATTGAGTTGAGATAAAGACTATATATTCCAGTTTTCTGTAGAGTTTTTATAATGAATGGGTGCTGAATTTTGTTGAATGTTTTTTTCTGCATCTATTGAGAGGGTCATATGATTTTTGTACTTGATTCTGTTAATATAGTATATTACATTTATTGATTTACATATGTTGAACCACCCTTGCATCCCTGGGATAAATCTGACTTGGTCAGGGTGTCTAATCTTTTTGATGATCCTTTGCATTCTGCTTGCCAGTTTCTTATTGAGGAATTTTTCATCTATTTTCAATAGGGAGATTGGCCTATAGTTCTCTTTTTTGGTTGTGCTTTTCCCTGGCTTTAGAATCATCAAAGTAATACTTGCTTCCAGGAATGAATTTGGAAGTATTGCTTCTCATTCAATTTCATTGAACAGTTTAAAGAGTAGTGGCAATTGTTCTTCTCTAAATGTCTTGTAGAATTCAGCAGTGAAGCCATCAGAACTTGGGTTTTTCTTCTTTTGATGATTATTTATCAATTTCACTGATTGTAATTTGAGTGTTTAGAATTTTTATATATTCTTTGTTCATCTTTGGTAATTCATATGTATCTAGAAATCTGTCCATTTCTTCTATGTTCTGCATTTTAGTAGAGCAGAGGTTCTTGAAGTAAGCATTAATGATCCTCTGGATTATTTGCTGAATCTGTTGTGACTTCACTATTTTCATTCCTAATTGCATGAATTTGAACCTTTTCTTTCCTTTTTTGATAAGGTTGGCTAAAGATTTATTAATTTTATTTATTTTGAAAAACCAACTCAAATTCATTAATTTTTTTTTTTTGTATCTTTCTCTTGTCTGTATTGCACTGATTTCTGCTCTAGGCTCTGATCTTTATAATTTCCTCCCTTGTATGAGCTTGGGGTTTCTCTTGCTCTTCTATTTTAGGTGCTTAAGATTTACCATCCAGTTGTTCAGTTGAGCTCAGTCTGTTTTCTTCTTATGGGCAGTCACTGCTATGTATTTCCCACATAAAACTGCTTTCATTGTATCCCATAGATTCCTTTATGTTGTACTGGAATTATCATTAAATTATAAAAACTTTCTAGTTTCTTCTTTAATTTCTGTTGTGACCCATTCATTGTTCAGTAGTGTTGTTCAGTTTACATGTGTTTGTGTAGTTCTTATGGTTTCTTATGCTATTGATCTCCAATTTAATTGCACTATGGTCTGATAATATACAAGTGATAATTTCAATTCCACTGCATTTTCTTAAACATGCTCTGTGAGCTAGCATATGGTCTATTTTAGAAAATGACCCATGTGCAGCCAAAAAGAATATATATTCTGATTTTGGAGGGTAGAACACTCTATAGACATCTATTAAGTTCATTTGTTCAAAAGCTTGGTTCAGTTCTTTTATTTTATTATTTTTAGTCCAGATGATCTATTTGCATCAGTGGAGTATTTAGGTCCCTTCTACATTTGTACTTGTGCTTATTCATTGTTTCATGTCCCTTAATATTTGTTTTGTATAGTTTAGGGCATTCATATTTGGTGCATATATATTTATGATTATCATCTCTTCCTCTTGTGTTGTTCCCTTTACCAAGGATGTAGTGACCTTCTTTGTCTCTCTTAATTAGTTTGGGTTTGAAATTTACTTTGTCTGCAAATAAGATAGCTATCCCTGCTTTTTTCCTTGTTCCTGTTCTATGGAGAACTGTTTTCCATCCTTTTACTTTCAATTTATGAGTGTCTTTTTCAAGTAGTTGTGTTTCTTGTATACAGCGCATTGTTGGATTTTGCTTCTTAATCCATTCTGCAGTCTATTTCTTTTGATTGGTGAATTGAGATCATTGGCATTGATAGTTATAACTGATATGTGTTGACTTATCATTTTCATATTATTTTCCTGTTATTGGTTCTTTTTTTAGTAATTCTCCTCACTTTAAATTCTTACCTATTGGATTTGCTCTGTCATTCCTCATGCAGTTGTGTCCTTCATTGCCTTTTTCTAGGATATTTTAAAAAATTGTTTGGAGTGCTGATTTGGTATTTATGCAGTTTCTCAGATGTTGTTTATCACAAAAATATCTTACTTCTCCATCAGTTTTGAAAGATAATTTTGCAGGATACATCAGCTTAGGTTACAGATTGTTCTCTTTTAAAGCTTACTATACTACACTCCAGGATCTCCTCAGCTTGAGGGTTTGTGTTGAAAAGTCAGTTGTAATTCTGATGGGCTTTCCTTTGCATGTAATTTGTTTCTTTACTCTAACTGCATGTAGTATTTTTTACTTTTGTTGAGTTTCCAGGATCTTGGTTATTATACTTCTAGGTGTAGATTTTATTTTATTGTAACTAGTTGGAGTCCTTTATACCTCACTTACCTGTATGTCAAGTTATTTTGCTCTGTTTGGGAAGTTTTCTAGCATTAATAGTTGCATAATTGCTTATAGCTTAGTTTACCTATTTTAAAATAGGACTATTAAACCAGATCCAAGAAAAATTGAAATATTTAATTATGGAGCAATGTATTGAATGCTTTTTTTTTTTTTTTTTGTACCAGGGATTGAACTCATGACCTTGCACTTGCAAGGCAGGCACAGTGCCACTGAGCTAAATCCCCTGCCCAATATCAAATGCTTTGAAGAGGTAGCACTTCATGAGGACACTTGAGAGATTATGTATTGCCCATTATTGCTGCTGGAATGTCATACCAAATCTCACATTTACAATTTTAAGAATAAATTACTTAGTATTTAATTTTAATTCCTTTCCACAGAGATTGAATTTATTTTTACAAACTTAAAGACAGATCTTAGAAATCTATGTTTTGAAAGTAATCTTATAAGTATTACATGTCTAGAAAATTAATTCATACAGAACAACATTCTATCTCACCATAGAATATATTCCATAAACTGTTGTATAATGTATAGCACAATAGTTTATATTTATGTCTCATGGCCAATGCTCTCCAACTCAGCAAAACTATACCACATTTTTTTTTACATATAGGTCTCAGATGATAATTACTGAAGTGAAGTTCTAGTCTCCCTCTCATAAATGCTGTTGAGCACTATGTCTTCCTGGAATACATAGATATTATTAACAAATCTTTTATTTTGTAACCACTTCATAAAGAAAGGTAATTTTAAAAAAGTAATGCTATAACTTTATAATAATATTTTGACTTAATTCTAATAGTGACGCCTTTGGCAGGGCATCATTTAATTGTCAAGAGTTAGAGATAACACATTTTTTAAGAATCTAATACCCATCAGATATAGAAAACTTCATGATTTTTTTCTTAATATTTATTTATTTCCAGATTGATATGTACTATTTCAGAATTAATGAAAGCAAATACCTGGGATGGCTAATTTTATATGTTATCTGAGATATCCACATATATTTGATCAAACACTATCCTGGGAGTGTCCTTGAGATTAATATTTGAATCTGTAGACTGAAGAGAACATATTATCTGCTTAATTTTGAATGGTCCTCATCCAACCAGTTGAAAGCCTGAATAGAAGAAAAGGCTAGTTCTCCCAAGAGTAAGCAGAAATTGCTCTTATCTGACTTCTTTGAGCTGAAAACACTATTTTATTTTCTGCTCTCCCACTGGAGCAGAAAAATGAGCTCTTTCTGCACTTCCAGGCTGCAGGTGTTTAAAATGAATTTGGTAATCCTAGTTCTCAGATTTTCAGAGTCACAACTACACGTATGGCTTGCCTGAATCTCCTGTTTACTTGCTAGAGATTTTAACACTTACCATTGGTGTATTGCAAGCCCATTCCTTACAATACATCTTTATGAAGCAAATTCCTCTGTGTGTGTGTGTGTGTGTGTGTGTGTGTGTGTGCAGTGTGATTGTGTCTACAATTTGCACTGTTTCTCTGGAAAACACTGAACAATATTATATCACAATCTCTAGTATTTAAATATTTTCTGGATGATTACAAGTAATGCTAGTGGTCACATTCATTCCTAACCTGACTGAACAAAGCAAGTAAAACTGTGTGTGATGCACTAGTATATGTAATCATCAAATTCGGCAATTGATTTATATAGTCTTCAATAGCCAGGCAACAAATAACATCTCCCATTCCAAAAGTAAGCTGAAAGTATTTGCATATTAACTCTGGAAAAAAGTGAAGATAAATTGCTGTGTATTCAAATCTGCATGATATACACAGAAACACATATAGATACAAAAACTCTAATTTACCTAATTCATTATCAGATGGTTCTAATTAAGTTAGACTTTAGAATATGAGTCACTAAAGAAGAAATTCTCCAAATGTGATAAGATAAAGTATATTAAAATAATTATGAAATTATAGGATACTGCATTTAAATACCATAAAACTATCTCATGCAGAAAAATTCTAATATTTATGTCATAAAAAAGATTAATGTTTTCTTGAAATTATTATTTTCACTCTTGAAAATATTCAAACAGCTTTCCTATATCTTAGGAACATTTTCATATTGCTCATATAATAAGAGGCATCTTTAAGTGAACTCTGAAACATTATGTCAGCTCATAATCTTTTAGAAGTATGGTAGATTCTTGCCAGACCACACACAAAAAATAAACTTCACCAAATATTTTGTCATCCCCCTGTAGCAGTGAAAATAATTTTTATCTTTACCTTGTGCAAGCTAAGCATGCCTAATTGTATTTTACTACTTTTCTCCTAGTTGGTTTTACTGCACCAAAAAACAAAAAAACAAAAACTGATTGTGTGTCTCTTCTATTTCTAAAGTCACTAATTTCTTTTATTATGACAGTAACACATTAACTTTGACTAATTGCTATATAAAGAGAAGCATTTATCCTCTATAGATGGAATGCTTTGAGAGAAAGGATCATTTTCCCCAGTGTTTATTATGTCCCATGTTTAAAATATTTATAGAGATAACATTATTATTCACTTCAACAGTGTCTTAGAGCCTTCTAAAAGTACTGCCTACTTTATTTGAATTCTCATCCCATTCTATCTTTTTTGAACACATTCTTGTTCTTAAGATTCTGTTGATTTTACTCTCCTGACCTTATTTATATATAATACATTTTCCAGCCCTTTTGCTCTTATAAAAATCTTCCTATACTAAGATTTTTAATGATTTTTTTCTCTGATTTACAAGTTTATTGATTAAATTATGTTTATGTTTTGCACCAACATTTTTCTTAATGAATATCCAAACTGTAGCTAGGGATATACAAATGTTAGCTATAATATAACTAAGGAAAATAAATAAATTAGTGGCACAGTCATGATTTTAGTATGTTTAAATGCTACATGACATTTTACTCTGTGTTGTTCTGAATTTATGTCTATGATTTTCACATACTGCATATCCCTCACTTAGGAATATTTTATCAGCTCGTTTGTGTGTGTATATATATATATATATATATATATATATC
>NW_022900932.1:24358108-24402071 GCF_012274545.1 Fukomys damarensis
TGTGTGTGTATATATATATATATATATATATATATATCACTTCAGTTGTCATATATTTGTCAACCATGTGGTGTGCTTAACAACAATATTACATACTTGTTTTAGTACATACTGGTTTTATTCTAGTAGGTGCTAAATAGTGTTGCCACTGATAAAATTGCAGCTACAAACAGATGTTTGACTAACCTACATAGTCATAAGTGTAGGAAATATTATCAACTCTTAAAAAAAATCTTAACATTAGATCAAAACTCTAAACATTGTTAATTATAAAATATGTGAATAAGGTTTTTTGATGAATGGGTAAGACTGACTGGTTCTCCTCAAAAATGCTATAAAGTATCTAGAGATCAACTCAGGCAATTTAGTTTGGGGATTAAGAAACCTGTTTTCCCCTGCCATCAAAGCAGTCTAACTTTGCTGAAGACAGACTTAGCAACTTCTTTCAGAGGCTACTGTACAATTTTAATCTGTATAGAGAATTATAAATTCCAGGGGGAGATAGATATTAGAACTCTCTAACCAATAAATTATGTCTTTGTGGGCAAGATAGATGGGAGATAAAAAATTTAAAAGGCTGGTTACTTAGTGAGTCCAATCCAGAATAGAACAATTAATTTTAATGTTTAATGCTACCAGCTAAAGATTGTCTGCAACATTTATCTCTGCTTTAGAGACATATCTACTTGTCATAATTAAAATATTTTGTGCAAATGTCTTTTTTGTGTAATAATTAGTTAGAAGTGTTTTAGTATTCTGGTTTCCTGCTTCTGTATTTCTAATTGATCACCAGCCATCCACTTCTGTTTTATTCATATATTTTTTAACAATAACCTCCGAGGGCACTTTTTGCACTGTCTTGATAAAATTATTGAGATGTTGATGATTTAATTATTTAATTATGAGTTAATGGTTTGATATGGTATACGATCATTAAGTTATTATTTTTCAGCTGATTTTGAATGGTGGGAAACCTGTGCTTTTATCTGCTTCTGAGCTTCTAGAGTCTTAATATTTAGAAGCAGTCCCTTTTTTGTGCTTCATGTCCTGTTTTTTAGCACCAGCATTGAATCTGTGTGGTTTTTTGACAAGTTATTCATATTTTGAAATTCCCATAATAGAATTTGCTTCATTTTCCAACAGTATTACTTCTTCTTTTTTATTCCCTTACATTTTCATTCATTTGACAGAAATGTATAACAAAAATTTCACAAACTACTACATCTGTGGTATTTTTTTATATATCTTCTCTTTAATGTCATCCACTTTAAGATTTATCCATGGAAACACTAGCTACAAGAAGTTTGACTAAGAAAATGCATTACAAATTATAGATCTATGTGTTAAGTCCATTGTTCCTGTCTATAAAGATCTTTTTTCATGTGACTCTTCCTTTCCAGTATCATCACAACCTAATCAACCACCCAAAGTAGATTGTGTATGATTTTTCAACTGCCCATTTCTTTCATTACCCTTGCCTTTTAATCCTCCAATTCTGTTGGATAGGAGGAATAGATCACATTAAGTATCCTTATACAGTGTAAGGGGTGTAAGGGAAAAGGGGAGGGACAGATGTTGCCTTCCTCACCAGGAGAAAGAGCGGAAGGGGGCAAATGTATTCCTGCAAGTTCTCTCCTAAGGGACCCATTCCCACACATGAGGGCACCAAACTCAAGATTTAATAACCTCCTGAAGACTTCTCCTAAGACTATTACATTACTGATTAAACTTCAACATGAACTGGGAGATGCCATCTTGAATGTTCTCTAATGCTAATATATTAAAGGCTTCGTCCCTAGAGGGGCACTGTTGAGTGATTTGGGGATCTTTAAGAGATGGAATCTACCTGGAAATCTTAGTAATTGGGAGCATGGAGTTGAAGAGGATTATGGGGTTCCAATTCTTTAATCAGCCCTTCTTGATTCCTGGTGATGAGGGGAGCAGTTTGGTTCTGCCATACTCTCCCAACATGGTATATCTTCTTGCCCAGAACATCAGAGCCAACTAAAAATATAGGTGCCTATAAAACTGCAAGCCAAAAAACCTTTACTCCTTGTAAGTTTATTGTCTCACATATACGTTATAGTAATGGAAAGCTGAAAAACACAGATGTATATATTCAGATATAGTGTCACCACGGGGCACCCACATATTTGACATTTAACTTGTACATATTCCCCTTTATTCTCTTCTGTGTCAGTGTTTACTTCTTTCATTTATGTGCTCATTCCAGTTTCACTTTATTAACAACTCCAAATTTTGTACATCCACATCTTCTACCATTGCATATTTTTTCTCTCTTGTAAATATCAATAGATCATAATCAAATATGCCCTTAAAAAGTCATGTATTGTGCCATATAGTATGCTATGAGGTTTACATAGTTTACTACACTTTAATCTACTCTATATGCTTTATAAACACTATTCTCATTTTGCAGATGAAGAAACTGTGACAATGAATAACTTCTGTGAAATCTCATAACTATGTAGGTGTCCCTATTTTCAATCACTACAGAAAATAAAATGTACATGTCTCTTTAACATAGAAAAAGTGTGAGAATTAAGCACTGGAACTTTTGCATTACCATTAAAATTTCAGACAAAATAAAAGTAGCTCAAAATAAAAACAACAGAATATTTGTAAATTGCTTTAAAAATAATAGTAATAAATATTAAAATAAACAATTCAACATGGGATTTATGAGATGAACTGGATTTATAAAATACATATGGTTGCATTAAAGAAAATCTATATTATGAAGAAAGATTGCTTAGTAAAATTAATAATGACTTTATTATGTCCAAGAAATCATTGAGATCCTAAAGATATATCACTATTTCTTGTAATTTAAAGTTCAGCTCAACTTCAACTCATTAATATAAAAATTTTAAAAAATGAATATGCATTGTTAAGACAGATGACCTTTCAGAAATCATCAGGGCATGGAAAGTAAAATCACTTTTGATATTTTTTACCAAAATCCCATGCTAGTATTTGCAGCTGAATAAAGTCTTAAATACTTTTGTTTTTCAAATAGTAATGGAATATGTTTTAATATACTTTGGAAGACTTGTAAATTAGTGGCTCAAGACCTTGGATAAATTTAAGGCTGAGATTGAGAAAGCATTGTCAGTCACTAAGTCACAAAGATTAGCTGTTGTGTCCCTTTATGGTTTGAATGTGCATTAGAAAACAGATCCTGTTCTTAAGAATTTATTTTAAAATATCCACGATGAGCCCTTTTATTCTTTTCAAAGACTGGATGGAAATATCAATGAAATGGCTGAAAAATCAGGTACTTCTGGCACAAGTCACCTGCCTTAGCTTCACTGATTCACTGTTTTAGGAGGTATTTTCAGGTATGCTGGAAGCCAAATGTGAACCCCAGGAAACACGTGCAAATTGTTTTTGTCCTTGGTACCTTGGACAAAAGAAGGAAAAAAGTCTTGTTATAGCTTTATCCTTTCCACTTTTTTCTTTATTCTTTCCACTCAGATCTAAGGACAATACCATACATATTTTCCTCTATATTCAAATTTTGTTTTTGTCTTCAGCTCAGGCTTACTCTTACTCCCTTGTTTTGTTACTTGTGTTTGGTATAAGAGTTCAGATTGAACTCCTGATACTAATTTACTATCTGACCTACTTCCGTTATTTACTTGATCCATTTCTTTTCTCATTTTTACTGCTTGCTTCCTTGATAAGAAAATGGACTACTTCTTTGCTTGCACACACATGCAGAACTGATTTGGAAATGTGAACTTGAAACTATACTACCCTATTCCCATAAAAATACAGAATTTGGATGCAAAAAGAATATCAAAAATAGTCTATGAGATCAACACATAGTAGATGAAATCAGAGTAGATGAAGTATAGAATTGATTTAAAAAACAGACTGTGTCTCATGTATTTGGTATAATGATCTGTTGGTATTTAATTAAAACGTTTTAAAGGGGTCCCTTTACCAAGTTTTCAATAATGACATTCATTGATTTACAAGTTGCATAAGTAATTGAAATGACATCCTTAATTTATTTTTTATTTTTCTCACTATGCCATGATCATTTTCTAATACAGTTAAATTTTTTGGTTTTAATTCTCTGAATAAAGGGTAGTCATTGCAACATTCCACTTAGCTTCTTCTACAGGAAGATTGTCATCTGACAGTGAATTCCTTGTAGCTGCTTATGAGACATTAGTGAAGTCTCCACGTCTGCTAGCAAGGATTATATCCATACCTACCTTAGACACTGTTTCACTTAACTTTCCCTTGCAAAAGTATTTAAGAAGGATGAAGTGGTTGTGTGCAATTTTTGTTTGTGAAATCAATATTGCCAGTGCTGTAGAAAGTAGAAAGTTACGTATTGGGAGTTAAGGAGTTTGTCCTGTGTCCTGCTTGGTCTAATAAGCTAGAAATGCCACCTCATCCTCAGGCCTAAAAAGAGTTTGATCATGTGCATGACTTTCTTTCCTAACTCAGTCCCTATTCATTTCCCATTGCTCTTTGCTATCAGTTTTTGCTCTTTGTCCCATGCCTGTGTTTCTAGATTTTACCAATTCCTCCTGCCAAAATAATCACATCCTAGTTTCCTTCAAGACTTTCCTATGTCATGCAAATGTCACAGCTTCTTGAATTTGCTTCCTTATACTGCTGTAGTGCTCTAAAGGTAAGTGTTATTGGTACTCCTGAAAGGAGATAACCTCTGTCAAACAAAGAGTACGGACAAGGCTGAGCATAGTGGAAAGGTCAGGGCTTCTTAGGTGTGCGGCTATCTTTCTCTTACAGTTATTATAATTTAAAAATAAACATATTATCATTTTTTCTCTTCTAACATCATGTTAGTCAGCTTTGCCTCTGCTGGTGCAAATGTCTGACACCTCCAATTTAAAAAGAGAAGAGGTCTTTTCTGGCTCATAGTTTCAAAGCTTTCAGTCTATGACTTACTAGCTCCAAGCAAAAACTGGCATTGTAGAAGGGTGCTGCTGAGGAGAACTGTGCTACTCACGGTATCTGGGAAGCAGCAAGCAGGGAAAGAGCCCAGGATAAAGGGACCAGGGAGCAGGCATAGTCCCCAAATTCCATTCTATAACCTACTTTCTTCAACTAGGTCTCACCTCTTAGTAGTTCTTTAAATTATGGGTTAACCCATTACTGAGTTAGTGTTCTCACAAATCCATCAATTCTTTAAGAGTTTCATCATCCAGTTCACAATCAAGATTAATCAGTATAAATACCTTCCTTATTGATGTAAGTGAAAAATTCTCATTGCTAAATATAATGTTGAGTAACTTTGGTAAATGAAGTGCAGACTTTATTTGAATGCCACAGGGGATATGTTCACAGGAGAAAATCAAATGGCTCCAAAGAGATCCACTGTGCTGTTTGCTATGCTATGCTCTGTAACTACTATATACCTGGGAACCATGTTAATTGGAACAGATTAAATAAGCATGAGTGTGGTCATATTGATCTTTGCCCTTGATAACTTACCTGTTTTTTTAAAACAAGAAAATAATGCAAGGAAGCTTGTAAATATTTATGATATTTGTAGAAAGATTATGACATGTCTTCCTGCTTGCTCCTTCTCCTTGTGTTTTATTGATGTGGAAAAAGCCAGACTGCTATAAGCTCATATTCAGAAGCACAATGAAACTATAATCTTCCTGCAAACTATTCAAGTACTTCTTTATTTTTATTCAATCATTTCTTGCCACAAACAATAGAGCTTCCTACTGTAAAATTCACTAAGAAGTCAGTTAATTATAACTTGATGAAACAGAGAAACTCTATAGCAAAAGAAGATACATGTATGATTATGAATATAAATATATGTACACATATATACACAAATGCAAATGACTATATATTGACAATAAGATATACACACAAATATATTAATATGTGTACAGACATGATTAGTATACACATGTTTACATATACATGATTTCTTCTTGAACATTTGAATTTCTATTTTATTACTTTTTAACTTTGAGCTATGTTTTAGATATTATTCTAGTTTGTATGCATTTATTAAACCAAAATTCTGGGTATAAAATGCTCTGATCTGTGAGGAAATGAATAAGATGAAACAGCTTCAGCTATTTAGCTTCAAATTCTTACTTTTTCTTTTTTTTTTTTTTTTGGTACTGGGGATTGAACTCAAGTCCTTGTGCTCACAGTAAGGCAGTGGAACTACTGAGTTAAATCCCTGGCCCAAAATTCTTACTATGATATTTCAGTATATCAATGTGTCTCTTTCCATGGTGGATGCTTATTGCACAAAGGTTAAAAATGGAAAAAAAAAGAACATGAAAAAGGATAATGTACATTATTTGCCACTAGTATGTGAAGATTATAAATATGTATGGAAAACATGGAAATTTTACTACTTTTTACTGTCATGGAAAGTACCTGTGATATCATGTCACATGCTTGTTTTTGAAATGTGTATATGGGTGGTGTGTGTACACAAAATTGTACATAATGATTATAATACAGCAAACTTCTTGGTTTCAGAAAAAAAGTCATTTGCTATTATTAAAATTTTTACAAATAAAATACACTATTATATATGCCATGTATTTAAATGCCTAAAAATACAATTGCAAAAGCTGTTTTTGTTTCAAATTGGAAACTATTATGACTGTTGATTTGTAGTAATAGTAACAGAAATTGCTATGTGGTACAGTGATCAATAACACCAGGCTGAGTTCATAATCTATACACTCCTTAAATGTAACATTAAGGGTCAGGAATGTAGCTCAGTGGTTCTGCCACCTGCCTCTCAAGTGCAAGGACCTGAGTTTGATCCTGGTACCAAAAAAAAAAAAAATAAGTGACATTAAAAGTATTAATGAAATTCTGGCAAAGTTAGTGTTCCCCAGGAAGTAGAACTTTGGAGATGTGGAATAGGATCAATGATGGAGAATAAAGGAGGAAGAGGAGGGGGTGATGGGATGAAAATCATCAAGATAGGTTAAATGCAAGTACCAGCTTCCCAAATTAAACCCCATCATTTTGTAATCCTAGCAAGTGCTAATTAAAAAAAAAATTAGTCATCAGGTCCATTTTCCATTTCTTTGCCAGTACCTTGCTGTTTTTATCACATTAGCTTTGTGCTATAGTTTCATGTTGGGGGTTAAGATACTCCCTACTTTGTCTTTGTTGCCTAGAATTGCTTTTGCTAGTCTAGGTCTCTTCTTGTTCTAAATGAATTCTTGGATCATTTTCTCCAGGTCTGTGAAGAATGCTGCTCTGCTGGAATTTCAATTGAGATTGCATTGAATCTGTATAGCAATTTTGGAAGTATGGCCATTTTCACTATATTGGTTCTTCCTACTCAAGGGATGTCTTTCCATTGTCTTATATCCTCATCTATCTCTTTTTCAGAGTTTTATAGTTTTTCAAAATAGAGATCTTTGATTTCTTTAGGTTGATTCCTAGGTATTTCATTTTCTTGGATGCTATTGTGAAAGGAGTTGTTTCTCCAGTTCCTTTTTCACTGAGTCTTTTTTTTTTTTTATGTGTAGGAAGGCTATTGATTTTTGTGTGTTGATTTTCTATCCAGCTACTCTACTGAATTTGGTTATTAAGTCTAGAAGACTTTTGGAGGAGTTCTGGGGTCTTCCATATAGAGTATCATGTCATTTGCAATTAATGACAATTCGATTTCTTCATTTTCTATCTTTATTCCTTTTATTTCTTTCACTTGTCTAATTTCTGTGGCAATAGTTCCCAAAACTATATTGAACAGGAGTGGTTATAGTGAACATCCTTATATTGTTCCTGATTTTAGTGTGAAGGACTTCAGTTTTTAACCATTTAGTATGATATTGGCTGTTGGTTTTTCAAAGATGGCTTTTATCAGGGTAAATTAGACACCATCTATTCCAATTTTTTGTAGTATTTTTACCATGTACACATTTTGGATTTTGTCAAATGCTTTTTCTCATCTTTTGAGGTGAGACAGGTGCAACCACTGTGGAAATCACATGGAGATACCTCAAAGAACTAGGACTAAAGGTTCTCTTTGACTTAGCTAATCCTGTTGCTGGGTATCTTCCCCAAAGGATCAAACGAACCATACCACAGTGATAGATGTGCACCTATATTCATAGCAGTGCAGTTTGTAATAGCTAAAACTTATAAACAGCCTAATTGCCCATCAACTGGAGACTGGATAAAGAAAATGTGGTTTTTGTTTTGTTTCATTTTTAAATAAATGGAGTACTATTCAGCCATCAAAAATGAGAAATTAGAGGAATTCATAGCTAAATGGATGTATACTGAGGCAATATTCTTAAGTGAAATAAATAGGACACACGTGTAAAAACAGTATTGTTTCTCTGGTGTGAGAAACTAAAAGTGTAATTATTTACACTTATGAATCAACATGTGTAATAGATAATATGAAACAGGAAGAAAAGGTCCAAGGGGACAGGGAAAGTGGTGGTGGGGGGGAAGGAAATAAGGGAATGGAATTAATGAGAAAATGAAAAAAATGGAAACAAAGTCTTTGTAAATAGAGAGGGATGGAGGGGTTGAAGAAAGCATAGGGGGATAGGAAAAAATAATAATCAGGATATATTATATAATGCTACAACATTCCAATGATGAATGTCTTTATATTGTATACCTAAAATGTTCCAATAAAATTAATTAAAAGCAAACAAACCAAATTTTCTTCCTCTGTAAAATAATGATAATAGCAATTTGAAGATTAGGAGTAAATACATATAAAACCATGAGAATTAAAATAATTAATTTAATTCTGTTACATGGCAAATATTCAGTAGTGTTGCTTGTGGATACCAGTACTATAATTCACAGAGAAAATATCATAATTTCTTTAATTATGTTGTAATTTACATCTGGATTGTTTGATGCTTTTCACTATTATAAACACTACTCTGATAAGTATACTTTATGAATATTTTTCTACTTATGTTTCTAGTAGTTCTCAAAGTAGAATTTTGGGGTAAAATTAATGCATATCTTGAAAACTTTTGACTTATATTTTCCAATTTCTATCCATTTTTTCTGACCAGTGCTATGAATCTAGGAAACTGAAGTAAAATGTATCTTAATTTAAAATTTTAATTTCTAGGTGTTTTGAGGTCTATTTAAAAAAAATTTTAATATCTTAAAAATCTTAATACATGATGGATGGTTTATTTGTTAATAAATTGACAGAATGTTACACATTTATATATATAAATGATTCAGTGATATCAACTCATTTATATAGAAGTAAATATTTTATTTTTTATTATCAAGAGAATACTGGTAAAAAAAAAAAGAATACTGGTTAATTTTACATGGTGTACGATTCACTTTTTAGTACCTACAAATCCTTCTGTAGTTGTTACTGATTAATGGATTAGGATAAAACACTTATTTTAAACTTTACCTAACCTAATAATAACTGTTAAGTAAATTCACTGCTAGAAATGTCTTGCATCTCACAGATAAATAAGAAAATAAAGAATTGGAATTACAAGCTGTTCAAATCTATTCATGCCCCTAATTTTTCTTTTCCCATGGATCCTGAGTACTATACTTACTGATTTTGTTAAATATTTAAGTTTCAGGTTGCATTTACCATAAACAGAATACCTCGTTTATTTATTTGGCTATATTTGAAACAATTTTCACACTCTAACAAAAAGAAAAATTATTTGTAAAAGCTTTCAGATTCAGTTTGTAGTAACAAAATAATTCAATATGCCATGCTGATGTAAAAATAAAATAGTCTAGAGAGCCAGGAGTGGTGGCGCACTCCTGTAATCCCAGCACTTGGGAATATGAGGCAGGAGGATCGCTGTGAGTTCGAGACCAGTCTGAGCTACATAGTGAGTTCCAGGTCAAACTCAACTACACAGTGAGACCCTGTCTCAAAACACCAAAAAAAAAAGGAAAGTCTCGATTTTGTTTTTACTGTTGGCCTTTTCCTATACCTCTTGATTTAATAGTCATCATAAAAACTTAGAGCATGCTAACTTTTATATCAGTGCAGGAGATACCTCACTAAAGCAACCTCTTTTGAATAAGAAATAATTCTTAGAATGAGAACGACACCAAGTTGAGTGGAATTGAAAAGTTTACACTCTTTCTGGTATCTTCATATTCTGTGGGTTGCCAGGTGTTACAACAGCTGCTCTGGAATTTGTTGAAGACACATAACAGCAGGGAAGAACGCTTGATTTTCCATAGTTTTATTCTTTACTATTTAGATGTCTGAAATAGTGTTTTTGAGTAAGAATTAATGAAGTTTTACAGATATTTGTAAAATATAGATAGTCATACTTGACATTTTCATGTACTCTGTGTGCCAGAGATTGAATTGTCAGACTAAATAGGACACTAATAGAGGGCATCTTTGCATTCTCAGAGCTTGAAGGGAACTCTGTAGAAACCAGACAATTAGTGCTTACTTGAGCATGTCAGAAGCTCTCCTGAACCTATAGTCAATTATTACATGGGTTTTGCCCCAAGTGATTATACTATGGTGCAGGCAATATGAGGTCCCAGTCAAGCTGATCAAATGTATTGTTTTTTGTTTTTGTTTTTGTTTACTGAGGAGTATAAAATAGATTTAGAAAACTATCTTCAAGATAATTAAAATTGGACATCAGCGGGACATGAACAGATTCCTTGAGAAGAAATCCATCAACTCAGAATGCATTCGCTTTGTAGAGCTTTGAGGATGTTTCAGTTAAAATTTATTTAAATTTCCTATGCTATTTTTGCATTCTTTTTTAAATACCAAAAAGCATCAACAATTGATCTGGGGCTTGCCATTTGGCAGCAAACCACTGACATCCATCCTCTTCTCTTTTGCCTTCTACACACTTGGCTCTCTTAATAATAAGCATCACTTTAATGAATCACTGACTACTTTATTGACTGACCTGAAAACTTGGTCAATTCTTTCTAGATTGAATTGTTAACTTAGGAAGTGTACACTGCAATTCAATACAAATCAGATTCAAACATTACTAAGGACAGTAATAATAAAATTCCTGCCTGCATTAGAATGCATCAATTCTGAATTGCTTAATAAGGTTCTATTAGTAAAAACTGGAAGAAAATAGTATCTAAATCCTGAGGAAATGGGAAGCTTTACAAAGATATTTCACTAATAGCCATAGTTTTACCTGATAACCTGTTGAGAGAAGGTAACTCAGTTACCAAACTCACATAATCCCAGCTACCAACCAGGATGGTAAAAGGGTCATGTCATATGCAGGGGCTATAGATATTTTCTAATTAAAAAAAAGGAATGTGAATTTATAGTAGACTTGCTTAATAGTTTATACATTAAAGAAACAGAAAATTTAATTGACAAGACCATAATCTCATTCACTTAGGTACATCTGAGTGACAGTTTAGTTGTTTGAATTATGAGTGGTCATTTGTAGGAACCTCTTAGCTGGAGACAAAATTAATTTGGGGAAATAAACAGATGCTGTAACAGTGGATTTTTATCCTTTTCACTAAGCGTATACATCACAGAAACACATTCATTATAACTTTTTTCTCAGAATTAGAAAGAAGTAAAGCAAAATTCCAAGTCTAAATATTTCAACGTCTACCCTCAAAATTCATGCCATGTTAAGGGTACATCAATCACAAAGACCACTAAATTCAAGGGAAATATGTTTCATAAAAATTAAAAACTTAAGAATATACTATGGTTTAATAATTTCAAGAATAGGTATTCCAGAATCCTGACTCCTAGAACAAACAAAAACTGACTACATTCTTGAAAATAATTTTTAATCAACTAAAAAAATGAAAACTGAGATATTAAATCTCATAAGAAGAAATTAAATTTCCAATATCAGCTTAATAATGATTTTAGTAAAGTACAGCTGTGTTTTTGTCAGTATCTTAAATGCTTCCTACAATGAGGGCAGATTTTTAAAAGAATACTTACTGAAAGTAGATACAACACTCTGATTTTCCTGGAGCATTTTATTCTTGTTAAACACTCAAATATTCTGATTATAGTATCGCTAATATACAGTTTAATTTTAATTACAAACTATCCATTACATAATAGAAAGTTTTAAAAAATACTGTAAAGGCTCAAATTACATGACAGTCTTTCTATAAATATTATTAGAAGTATTCAAGATATTAATAAATAATGAGTTAATATAACAGACATATGTGAAATACCTTATTTGTGTAATGAAAACTTAGGCCCTGCCCAAAGTTAGATCTAGCTCTTATCTTCACCTTCTGATTGTCTGCTATCCACACTTCTGATGTTTTGTGAGTGAGTGAACTTTGGGTTATACTGAGTCACTTTAATAGCATAACTTCCAATGGAGGGTTTTGACTCCTGTGGTATAAATAAACCTCAAAACTTGAATCAACCATGTATGCAATCAGTCAATCCTGCTGATAGAATGATACCCTAATTATAAACTTGACATTGAAATTTTAAATGAGTTTCCTTAGTTGATTATACTTTGTACATATTGGAAATGTAATACACCTAGACTCTAGGGAATGGAAAGACAGAAGGTCTGTATTTAGAAATTTCCTGAAGTCTGCCCCTGTGAACCTCTTATTGTAGCAGATTTTAACATGTGTACTTTCATGGTAATAACTATAAAAGTTTGTATGGCCACTTTCAATGTTTTCTTTGAGTCTCAGGTAAATTATCAAACCTGAGGGTGTTTTTAAGAACCTCCCAAACTTACAATCTTTCTTAGAAGTGACAGCAATATTGGGGACTCTGCTCCTCAATTAGTAAGTGGTATAAGCTTATGCTACAGGACTTAAAAATGATACACATTACTGTGTATGCAATTACTCTTATAATTTTTAAATTGTTCTCAATTTTGATTGTGTGGTATATTTGAACATTTATCATTTCAGTAATACCTTCTTTGAACCACACTTTAGTATACAGAGGTATATTCAGTGTTTCAAAGGACTTCTCTATTAAATTGACTGTTTTTGTATGACAGTTTTTAAAATGTATTCTCTTAAAAACCACAAGTGTAAATAAGGTTCAAATTGTATAATTGATAATATGAAACAGGAAGAAAAGGGCTAAAGGTGTAGGGGAAGTGGGAAAGGTAGGGGAAAGGGAAGAAGGGAAAAGAAAAAATATGAGAAAAGGAAAAAATGGAAACAAAACATTTGTAAATAGAGAAGGGTGGAGGTGGGGGAAGGGAGGGCAGGGACAAGGGGAAAAAATAAGAACCAAGACCTGTCATGTAAAGGTACAAGATCCCAATGATGAATGTAACTGTACTTTGCACCTAAAAAGTACCAATAAATTTAATGAAAAAAAAATGTTGTATTCTCATAATGTTAAAAATATTATTCAGTCTAATCTATCATTTCTCAAGTTCAACACAATTAACAGCAGTTGCATTAGAACTTTTCTAGCCTTTTCAATGCTGTGTGTGATTTTACTACCTCAGAATCTTTATCATCAATGTTATCAGATTCCTTCACAATGCTTATAAAACTAAAGAACTGTAACATCTGTGGTGTGTGGCCTAAAAGCAAAGCTCAATATTACAAGTTGCCTCAACACTCAGTGACACTCTGAGCCTCATGTGCCCTAACCACGATTGTTCCATTGTTTTCACAATAAGGTTACCTGGCAATTTGGCAGACTTCTCCTAATCTGTACATTCCCTCTCTAATTCTTGGCCTGTTTGCCAAATTACGTACATAGAAGTAAATCATATGCGTGAATGAAGAGGCATCACAACTTCTTGAAAGTGTGAAGCCTCACTGTCTGATTTTTAACTTCATTTACTGCAACCTCTGTGAGTGTACCCAACTAACAAACTTGTCAGTCATATCTGTCCAGTATCCATGATAGCAGGCTTGGCCATCCCTGGGACACTAGAGTAAGAATCTCTCCTTCACCAATAGGGCGGATGGGAGACAAAACAATATGCACCCGTTAAATTGTAAATAATGTTTCTAGGCTTCAATTTTGGGTTAGTGCAATGCAGATGATAATGTAATTATGAGGTGTGATTGAAAAATACAGAGAATGTTTAATTTTTAAAAATGTATTTTGCTAAAAGGCACATTGCCATCTCTCTCCCTCTCTCTCTCTCTCTCTCTCAAATATCCCCCCTCTCTAGCTCCAACACAGTCACTCATCTCATCATTGTTGCCATTTTCTGAGGCATTTCTGCAAGTTTTCTTTTGTGTTTAGCTGCTGTGTCCTAGATGTCTTTATGTTCTGAATCACTCTGAAACATTTACCTTTCTTGATCATTTTGGTTTTGAGGAAGAGCCAGAGTCACAGGGTGTCAGACCCAGTGAGTGAAATGGATGAGGACCATTACAATATCTTCACAAGTCTGCCTTTTCACTGGATGGCACCCAGCAGTAGTAGTTATGGAAGTCTGATCACGTTTTGTGAATCCATTCACAAAAGAGGACTTCCAGTACTGCTTCTGAAATTAGGAAGAACGAAGGAATGTATTCAGAGAGAAATGTTTTGAGGGAGATTAATAGTAATGTTTCTTTTAGTATAATACATTTTCTCTAAATTTAAACATACACTCTATATTTTGATTACATCTTGTGTAGTACATTAATAATACATTTGAATTTACATTTAAAACTGTGTACAACACATAACATAGAATTATATTCATTTTCATAATTATCTTTCAGTTCCCAAGATGGGCATTGATGCTGGAGTTTGCTGTAATGTTTCTTTAAATGTTGATCATTACAAATTATTTGTAGTGTGCATTTGTTTTAAATAATAAATATTTTCATCC
Organism: Fukomys damarensis; assembly: GCF_012274545.1. Classification (NCBI taxonomy): domain Eukaryota; kingdom Metazoa; phylum Chordata; class Mammalia; order Rodentia; family Bathyergidae; genus Fukomys; species Fukomys damarensis. Next base: position 24,372,892 of record NW_022900932.1, read on the forward strand.
TGGGAGACATATTGCTTCTTGATCCTTTTTATTTCCCCTTCACTCTTCCAATTTCCCTTCATTCCCAGATCTCTTTTCAGTTTCCACAAAGTCTATGTCCTTATGTCCTACACGTTTATTTTATTTTTCTCTTTATTTATATTTTGAATTTCTCATAAAAAGAAACCATGAGATGTTTAATTCTGTCTAATTTATTTCACAGCATTATGGACTCAAGGTGCTACAAATTTATCTTGTTTCGTGGTTTAGTTGTACCGCATCATGTATATCTGCATTTTCTTTATTCTTCCATCTGTTGATCATCATATAGTCTACTTCCAAAATTTACTTTCTATGAGTTTTAATGATCTATCTCCATGAAATCACAAAAAAATTTCAACTCTTGCAGAAAGGGGACACTTTCTAGCCTCCAACACACCAAATCTTTATCTTCTATTCTCATCTTTTCTTCTACTTATAGGTTGCTCTCTTTTCAAGAGCACTCTATACAGGTGAATGCTCAGTTTGTCCCCCTTTACTGCCTGTGGCTTTCATCCCTAGTCTTCCTGGCTCTGCAGAGCAAGTCCTATTTAGCATTCAGTTTAAAGAAATGGTATAAAGATGGTGACTACAGATGAAAGTGTCTAGTGATCCATTGCCATATTGTGTGGACACACAAAGGGATACTAAATGTTTGTTCTCTGAGGCACTGTCATCACCACCATGGATGGCACTACCTTTACTTGTATGATAATTGAAGATGAATAGAAGTTGGTGAAGAGCTATGATGAGACGACTGACTCACAGAAATAGGACAAGGATGAGAAAGAGCTAACAGTTGTCCATGGAAGGCAGGTCTCTCAAGGTTATATAATACAAATAACAAATGGGACAGAATCCCATAAGCTACCTGTGTGGAGGTTCAGGGATTTTCTCAAATTTTCAGGTTGACTATTGTGAGAGATACTCAGAGAATTTATGAATGTTACAAAAGATATGAAGGATTTCAATGTACTTCTCAGTCAATACAACCATCTTAGTGTATATAAATTACACATCAATCTTTACCATAATCATGCTTTTGTTTGTTTTGTTTTGTTTTTTGTTTTGGCTTTTTGAGAAAGGATCTCACTATGTAGTTGAGACTGACCTGGAACTCACTATGTAGCACAGGCTGGTTTCAAATTCACAGCGATCCTCCTGCTTCAGCCTCCCAAGTTCAGGGATTACAGGCATGCGCCACCACACCTGGCTCTTCATTTACTATTTTTAAACTAGTACAATCAATAGATAAGTATACCCCTGTGATTAACCAAAAGTTTAAATGTACAGCAATGAAAAATGGTGAGATTTTTCAAGGGTATAATAATATCTCACTGGACCCTAACAGTGGAAATCTGTTGATAAAAAAGTCATCTCCAAAACTGAGTTTCCAAAAAGAACCTCTGGGGTTAAGTTAGGTCAGCATTTGAGTAAGATCTATGCCAACAAACACAGCTGTTACTGAAATTTTTTTTTCAGAAAAAGGAAAATTACCTTCTGAGTCATCTCAAATTAAATCTCTATCATAGGCTGTGTGTCTTTTAAAGGGAAGCCTATAATCAGAGGTCTAATCCTTAGCAAACCTGGATTTAATCTTAGGTTAACAATGCAACCAATCAAACTCTCATGCCTGAAAGTAAATACCACCCGTTTGTCTAAAAAAATAAATAACAAATTCCAGAAGATCCACCAAAGATAACTCAATTGCTATATCCAAGATAGTATCTATTCTCATTTCTTCTCCCTGCTATATTGTGATAATGCAAACAGCATCTGTTCTCTTTTGCCACTGCCTAATCATTTGTGGGTAATGTTGGTATTGAAATATCACCAGTGGGTTAAATGAACACAGACACTTTAGAAGGAATAGATGCACAATTTGTAATCCTCTGCATGAGACTATTAGAGACTACTTGGGGTAGAGAAATTTGAATGAGGTACAATTGTTTTCAGTATGAAAATGAATGTAAAGAAATATGTTACTGAAAAACATGGAAACAAAACAATTATTAAAAAAAGGGGATATATTCTCCTTTCCCTCAGTTTAGTAATATAGTTCTGGTAAAGCCTACTGTAAGTAGGCATCCTTGACCTTGTAGCCTTAAAGTAAATATATAAGGAATTATAAGAAACACATAAAATTTACAAGATAGCCATAAGAGAGCTTTAATGTTTTACTGAGAATAGTGAGAAAGTACAGATCTGTTGCTATTTTATTTCACAGAAAATTAGTCATAAGCCTGAAGGAAATTACTTATTAATACAGTAAAGATAAATTCACCATATCTTAAAAGATAAAGTTTGCAGCTTTTATAGTTACCTTAAGTCACACCTAAATCATTAGCACTTGGGACAGTGAAACCTTTAATTTTAACCTTTTTAAAAAACTAAGCATAGCCCCAGGTTGTATAATTGTTTGGTTTTTGTTTTTAGTTGAGAAATGTAATACCAAAAGATACGTGGAGCAAAATAACAAAATAATCAAGTATAAATATATTTTGACCTATGTTATATTGTATATACACCAGTTACCTTTGATTTGTGATATATGGGAAAAGTATAGGAGAGACAGAAAATCCTGAATACTTATATAGTTCTCAAAAATGTACAGTATTTCTGGAATTATCACTGTTTAACAAATAGGTAAGCCTCATTTAAATATATTATCAGAGTTTACACAGCTAATGGATACAATAGATGGAATTCAAACATATCATATAGTCTTTCTACAAGGTCTTGTGCCTACCAATTTATTTTATCATTCAATCCTAATCAGAAGGAAAAGATATATTCACTTCACTGAGCAACAGAGAAAGAGAACCATGACATCCTTCAATGAAATGGCAAAAAGCCATAGATAGCTGTGGTGGGATCACTGATTGGCATGGTTCGCCTCCTCCACTCCTATTACTATTTAGTGAGTATTCCACTGTAGATTGCAAGGACAGGCAAAAAGAAACTATTGGAAGACAACCGCTGTTCCTATTAGTGTGAATATGCACTCTGAAGAAATGATGACCGGTGGAGGAGAAAGGAAGGTGAGTTGGCTGAATGTCATTGAGAAGGTATAAACGGGAATAAAATAAGAAAGAAGTTGGATTATTTTTTTAAATCTTAAGGTAAATAAGTGTGATTATTCTCTCAAAATGTTCAAGTATATAGCAGATAAACAGGGAAATTTGAAAATATATTCATTTATCAGGTGCTTTGAAAGCAGCAGAGCCATTTGACCTTAAAAAATAATCATATGTATGTGAATGTACTTGGGTTGATAGCATCTCAGAAGTAACTCATATGTAACAATGGAACGCTTTCACAAAAGGTCATGAATTGACAAAACCCCCAAAATCCTAATATGGCAGAGATGATGAGATGGAAACTCAGTGTTCATTTTTATTTTCCTGAAAGACTTTGTTAAGTGATAGTTTCTTCATATTCACTTTTATTGCATGAGACTTACATTGGTTTGCCTAAGTTGATAATAAACTCTTATACTTCAGAATCGTGGACAATTAAAACAAAAGAAAAATGAGCAGAACTACTGAAATTGAAATGAAAGAAATAAATGTTTTGTCCTGGCTCTACTCACTGGGAGAAAGTTGTGGCTTCTATTATATAATAATTTTCCACTGAAGATTCCTGTTTTTAGAGAGGGGATTTCAAGTAAGAAATCAAGATAGCTGCTTTGCACTATAATATGTAATAAATATGATAATCGTATAATTTTAAACTGAGAAATCCTGGAGAGTAAAAGAATACTAAAATATTTAAAATGATATTGTTTAATATAATTAATAGCTAACAAGTTAATTATATTGCTAGATGTAGAAATACTTCAATAATTATGTTCAGAAGTACTTTTTCTAACTATGTGAAATATTTAATTCTGTAAAGCAAAAAATATTTATATTGGTTATTATATATCAATATAGTAAAAATAATATTCATATATACTGTTTTCTAGCTATATCTTTCCAAAATTCAATATAACTACTTTTAGTTTTCAAAAAGTGTGTGGCTTTTCAATATGGATGTATTCTTAATTTTACTTATACTTACTTGCAAACATTTTTTAAGGGGTTGATAAGATGGAATTTAATTACATCCTCACTTATTTTGTTTAGTAACTATAATATCTTCAAATGAGGAAATGTGATACTTTCTCTGGCAAGTTGAGAAAAAATTCTGCCACCTGGAGTATATTTTAAATTTTATCATTTATATTGGAAATCAATAAATATTTATGCTCAAAGTGCAAATACTGTCAAAAGCACATTTTGTGTGTGTGTGAATTCTCAAACCTTCTTAGTTGTTTTTTTTTTTATAAAAATAAAAAAAAATTCAAAAACATCTTCTTTCCTAATTATTTTCAAATAGGACTGAACTATTTTCAGTGACTGACTGGATGTTGGAAAATTGTATACATTCAAAATTATTTCCATCCTGATATGGACTATAAATGTATCCAATTACATCTTGATAGAGATGATAAGTGTATTTAATTAGAAATTAGAGTCCATCAAAAGTTCTTCTACAGGTTGCAGTATTCCAAAAATCTATAAAAATTCAAAAGAGAAATTTGTGTCATTTATATGCTCATGATTTAATTTGTAGAATTTTTTCATGCTTTTGTAGTGATGTCAGTTATCTTATTGACAAGCACTCTTTTAATGACTGAAACTTGATAAAAGCTTCATTACCTGATGTTTTGGGTTCTTTATTCATTTAAATATTTAAATAAGATTGTGAAACATTGAGAACAAAATGAAAATGAAATTGCAGAACTCCATTTGCAAAAAGTCTAGTGGAATTATAAACCATTTACTTTGATTTACTAAAGAGAATTTCAAACTCTTGAACATTTTTAATACTACAATTAGTAATAGTCAGCAATAGAAGTGTTTGATGTCATACTGAAGTAATTTCTGTTCATCATCAGCTTTGCCACAAATATTTTATAGTAAGATTTCTGTGTATTAGTAAAAACATTTATATATTATAACAACTGAAATTTCTATGTAGGTTGATAAAATATTGTAATTTGTAATCAATTTTAAATAATATATGTATTTCAAGAAAATCTGAATGTATTTCTATGCTTTAGATACTAATTTTCTTGGAGTTGTTTTAAACCCAATGTAATATTCCATCAAAATTTAAATTTCTATTGTTTCATGAGAAAATTGTTTTAATGCTGGATTTTTTAATCTGAATTTACAATAGCATGAATGCTGAATCAATTCAAAGTGATACATGAGACTTTAAGGTTTATTGGAAAGAACTTGTAAATAAATGTTTGATTTTATAAATTGAGTTTTAAAAAATCAATCTTTATTGGAAGTAAATTTTTTTTGTACTTTGCAATAACATTGATATACTTCTGTTGTTGAAGTTGTTCAGAACCACAACACTCTCTCTCTGCATACACACACACACACACACACACACACACACACACACACAGAGAAAGCACCATGAAACTGAAAATGAGAAAAATGTTTACTGTGTATATTCATTAAGTTTATTGGTACATTTTAGATGTATAATATGATGACATTCATTGATGGGAATTTGTACATTAATTTTTACAAAGACTTTGTTTCCATTTTTTCATTTCCTTTCTTTCTTCTCCCCAACTCCTGCCACTTCTGCTTTCTCTTCCACTTTGGACCTCTTTTCCCTTTTCCTATTATCTATTTTATATTTTGATCCTCATTTATACTTTTAGTTTCTCATACCAGAGAAACTATTTGGGATTTACAAATGTGTCCTATTTATTTCACTTCAGAGTATGGCCTAAATGTGCATCCATTTAGCTATAAATTTCTCTAGTTTCTCACTCTATGGTTGAGTAGTACCCCATTTTATATATATATATTTTTAAAAAGCACACATTTTCTTGATCCACTCTCCAGTTGATGGGCAATTGGGCTGTTTTTAAGTTTTAGCAATTAGAAATTGTGCCACTATAAACATGAGTGCACATATTCCACTGTGGTATGACTCTTTTAATTCTTTGAGGAAGATACCCAGCAAGGGAATAGCTGGGTCAAATGGGACTTCCAATCCTAGTTCTCTGAGGTATCTCCATACTGATTTCCACAGTGGTTACACCAGTCTACACCCCCACCAAGAGTGGAAAAATCTTCCCCACAACCCCACCAGCATTGGTTATTGGCTGATTTCTTCATGGCAGCCCTTCTTTCTGGAATGAGGTGGAATCTCAGAGTTTTCATTTGCATTTCTGCAACGACCAGTGGTGCTGAACCTTTTTCATGTGTTTGTTTGCTGTATTTACTTCTTTGACAGAAAAACATCTGTTCATTTCAGATGCCTTTCTTTGGACTGGGTCTTTAAATTTGGGAAGTCTGATTTTAGAAAATTCGTTACATTTTCTAGATAGTAGACCTTTGTCTGAGAAACAGCTGGTGAAAAATTTTCACACATTGTGGGCTGTCCCTTCACTGTGTTGGTGGTTTTGCTTGCTGTGCAGGAGCTTTTTAATGAGGTGAGATCCCCATTATTGATTCATTGTGCTAGTTCACATGTAACTGAGGTCTTATTCCTGAAATCTTTTCCTAAGCCAATGTTTTCAAGAATTGTACCTAACCTCTCTTTCAGCCAATTTAGTGTTTCTGTTTTAATATTTAGATCTTTAATCCATTTCAATTTTAGTTTAGTGCATTGTGAGAAATATAGGTCTAGTTTCAATCTCTGGCAAGTTGAAATCCAATTTTTCCAGACCATTTATTAAAGAGGCTATCTTTCCTCCAATGAGGGTGTTTGGCTGCTTTGTCAAAATGAGTTGGCTAAGTATTTCTGCAGTTGCTTCTGCATCTTTCAACCAGTTCCACTGATCCTTGGGTCTGTTTCTTTGCTAGTTCCATGCTGTTTTTATCACAGTACCTTTGAAACATAGTTTCATGCTCAGGACTGTGATACCATGCCTTATCTTTTTGCCTAAAATTGCTTTTGCTATTCTAGGTCTCTTCTTGTTCCAAAAGAGTTTTTGGATTGTTTTCTCTAGTTCTGTGAAATATGCTGTTGGAATTTCCATGAGGATTGAATTGGATTTATATAACAGTTTTGGAAGTATGGCCATTTTCAGTATATTGGTTCTTCCTACCCAGGAGCAAGGGATGTCTTTCCATTTTCTGATATTCTCTTTCATCTCTTTTTTCACACTACTGTAGTTTTCAGAGTAGAAGTCTTCGATTTCTTTAGTTAGATAGATTCCTAGGTATTTCATTTTTAGTGCATATGCTACTGAAGTGAGCATATACCTATTTATTTTTATTCCCCTCTTGGATGCTATTGTGAAAGAAGTTTTGTCTCTAGTTCCTCTCTCAGGGAGGCTGTTTTTTTGAACAGGAATGTTACTTATTTTTGCGTGTTGACCTTTTATCCAGATACGCTCCTGAATTTGGTTATTAAGTCTAGAAGACTTTTGGTAGAGTTCTTGGGGTCTTCTATATAGAGTATTGTGTCATCTGCAAAGGATGACAATTTGAATTCCACATTTCTTTGTTCCTTTATTTCTTTCTCTTGTCTAATTGCTATATCTAATGTTTCCAGAACATAATGAGCAGGAGTGGTGATAGGGGTCATCTTTGTCTTGTTCCTGATTTTTAGCATGAAGGATTTCATTTATCTTCTACAACTAAAATATTAAAGTGTAACCTTCAGCTTTCTTCTTCTAGAGAAATTTACTTAATTTTGAATAAATGACAGATTTGTGTGTTTTGGTTTCATGTGTTACTGAAACACTTATTATTCCCAAGATGATAGGAAATGTAAAAACATTTTGTTCATGATACATACTAATTCAGTCTATGATTTTTTTTCATTTAATATGCTCTTTTAATATTCAGCTTATTGACACTGATAGGTTCACTGTTTAACAAGAAAACATAACATTACAAAACAAATACTGTATAGAATACTGCTCTCTGTGCTTCAAAGCAGATACTTCGGTAACTATTTGTCACCTTAAATTTTCTACTTTCACACTGACCTCACTATTTAGCAGCCTGAAAATTTGATATATTTTTAGGTCACAGCATGGAGACACAAATTCATTGCTAGTACCCTGAGTGGTTGACAAGAAAAACATCATCATATATTTCCTCATAACTGGTAGTAGTATTTAGCTGATCCTAGCTATTGGTGTCTCAGAGTCCCAGAACATTTAATTCTATTAGCCAGCCCCTTCTTGCTGTCTTTGAAGAAGTCAAATATGCTGATTTTGTTCCTTTAGATTTTACCACATTACTAGCAGAAACCTATTCAATGCATGTACATCTCAACAGCTATTCAGAAGAACACAGCAGAAACTAAATAAAGGTCAAATTTACCTTGGCATATTTTGACAGAACCTCTATTAGAATTTTTTTTTTTTTTTTTTTTTGGTACTGGGGATCAAACTTGGGTCCTTGCACTTGTGAGGCAGGCAGCAGAACCACTGAGCTAAATCCCCAGCCCTAGAAATATTTTATTTTAAAAAGTAAAGCTAAGACAAAACTTGATCATACTGGATGTCTGAATGATAACAGTAAATTGGAACTAAACTGATGGCAGAGTTATATGGTCACCTTAGGGGTCAATGATTTATAAAGGGAAATCACTTTTGTTCTGAAATTGGAATCCCATCATGGAGTTAAGTGGTCAACTTTTAACTATTTTTTTTAGCCATTACTAAATAATGAGTTTTCAGTATACAAAGAAAGGCAAAGCTAATCTAATAGCTTTTTTAGGTTTCCATTACAATGGTAGTGTCAATAAGTTTACCTGATGAACACATCATGGAAACTCCAAGTCTTCAAAATGTTACAGTGAAACTGACCTTTTAAGTAGTCTACTTTTATTTATCCATGAACAAAATATTCAGGGATATTTGGATTAGATATTTTTCAAGCTATGAATATAATTATATACATGGATTTGGTTAATATGATTGTCTTGTCTCCTCAGAAGACCTGTTTTCTTAGACTTTCTCAGTTAATGAGTTGAGCCCTTCAAAATACATAAAACTTCACTAAAAGGAGTTCTGAATATGCTATAAAATTTTGGAAATCCATGTTGTAAATTCAGGTGCATTTTGTTAGCATTTAAGTACCCACTGAGTAGACATTCCATCTCTAGAAGATCTATTTATATTTAAATAATGAATTTAATTATATATGTTCCTTCAAATGTTTTTCTATAGCTTTTGAATTTTGTTTCAGAGTTGTATTTGGCATTTAGTTATAATTTTAGCTACAATTTGCAATCCAGGTGCAAAGTAAAACTCAAGTTCCTCAACTGTCCCAAAATGAATGGATTTTACATTTGCATACATTTAAAACTAATTTAAAATTGTAATTTGTACATTTTGCAAACATTATAACAAGAATATATATACACACACATGCACATATACATATTTAAATTTTATTTTAGGTTTTTATGGCAGAAAGTGGGTTATATAACTCTTTCTACATTAGCATAATCATGCAGAAAAATAAGAATAAGCCTACTACCACAACAGCCTAAAGTAGAGACACATTTTTATTTGCTCCATAGATCTGAGTAGAAAGAAAATACCAAATAAAAAGAGAGCAACAGAAGAAGGTAAAGGTAAAATTAACTCAACTTGATTTTTTTGTCTCTGGCATTTGGAAAATGACAAGCACATTCTGTGCAATGTTCTTTTATGAAATTGATCAAATTTTCTAACACAGTCAATCATAAAAAAGGGTTAACTTTAGTTTTTTAATGATAAAACACTGAGCGTGTCTCTTCACTTTCTTCTCTCTTTCTTCTCCTCTGACCTCTGAATTCATATTTTAAAGGCAATGTGATGAGATCAAGTCCACCTGGATAATTGCCTTAGTTTAAGGTCAACTATTTTGAGCCTCAGTTATATCTATGAAATCCCTTTTATTATATAATGTAACCTAATTATGGGTACCTTAAGAATAATGCCAGGGTATAAAGATTATGGGGTCATGGAGGCCATTTTAGAATTTTATCATTGTAAATAAATTATACTTATACAATCTAGTCCAAAATGTTACTCCTTGAACAGTTATTAAAAAAAAAATAGCTATTCTTTAAACTCAGAACACTCTGACCATGTTGGTGGAGATTTAGTTCAAATTCTTTATCAGCATAGAGAAAATATACTATAGTGATTTCCATAGTTCTTTCCCATAGATATATATGGCCTTTTAAATCAAGTTGCTATGCAAAAGGGAAGTGAGAATGCCCAGATAATTTTGAGGACAGCGGAACACAAGATCTGAATTTATAGGAGACCTGAAGAGTGATCACATGTTTCTGTTAAGGAGGAAGGACATGGAGCCAAGTGCTAAAGTGAGTCCTGGCCTGTGTCTTATTTCAGTATATAAAATGGGTTCATGCATAATTCAGTGGTTATTTCTACATGCTGTGAATATTTATCTGAAATTGATAGATTAAAAGTGGAATAGAGTAGCACATGCACTAATTTTTGGCCTGCAGGATAAATGGATTTGTTTTTAAGATCAAGTAGAAGACTCTAAAGTATATTCCCTCCAAAAGGTGAGACAGCAAATCAAAAACAACATCACATTCAAGTGGAATTGTGGATATCAGCTTCCATCTTAAAGTTCTCAAGGATACAGGAATGTTGTCTGCCTCATAGTACTACTTAATTCTCCAGTATGGTCCTACAAAAAAAAAAAAAAAGAAAAAAGAAAAAGAAGCATATTTTGAGAATGACATTAATCTGCCATAGTATGTGACAAGCTAAAGAAAAGAAAACCAATTTTTAAGCTGAGATTATATTCTTACTATTCAACCTATATCAATGACTAAGAACAAGAGGAGAATAAAGGTCTGATTATTTCTGTCAAATACAGACTCTCTACAGTATTCTTTGTTCCACAATTCTGAGTTTGCCAATGAAAGCTGTCCTATGAACATTATGGAATGAAGCTTTTCATTCCCAATCCAGCTTCCTCCTCATGTTATCTCTTATTAGAGTTAATTTCAATAAGCATCTTGAACTATTCATTCTGTCTCGACATCTGATTCCTGAAGGACCCTGAGTTAGTTATCTTTTCATTGCTATAGTGAAATTCCTGAGACAACCAACCTATACATACCACAGGTTTGTTTAAGCTTAGAGTTTCAGAGTTCTGGTCTGAGAATAGACATATTCATTGTTTTAAGCAACTAGTAGAAATCCCACATAGTAGTGACACAGAGTGCATGGTAGAGCAAACTGTTTACCTCATGTTCAGGAAACAAAAGAGAAAAAGGGAATGGCTTGAATCCCACAAACTTCTTCAAGGGAATGCTACTTTGACATAAGGACCTGTCAACACTCATCACCTTCTAAAGGTTTTACTACCTCCCAATAGTACCTTTAAAATTTAAACTTTTTGAGGATACTTAACAAAACAATGGTATTCTGCCCCTGGACTCCAAAGATTCATGACCTTGTAAGAATGCAAAATGCATTCAATCCATTCCCAAGAATCTCAAACATTTTTCCTACTTCAGTATTGCTTAAAAATCTAACATCAGATTCTCCAAGATTCAAGGCAAACTCAGGTGTGAAACTTTTATAAGAATGAAAGAGACATTACATACTTTTGAGTGTTACATATTTTCAGGCTACAGCAGTGAGACTCAGGGTAAAAATGTTCCAATTTGAAAACAACAACAACAACAACAGTAATAAAACACCCTCAAATGGATAACACCAAGGTTTTCTGTGAACAGGAACTGTTTTTGGGAAATCTCAGCTTAAACAGCCCTGAACCTTTCATAGACTAAACATGAAGCTCAAGAATGAAATTCAGGAAGTTTTAGTTTTGCAGTGCATGTTGGGGCTCTTTTCAAAAAAGATACCATCCCCAAAAGTCTTTTCAACAAATCTTTTCATTTTACATCTGAACCTATGATGAGTCGAATGACCTTGCAGATTTATGAGATATCCTAAGGTATCTTCTTAATAGTCCTTTTGCAAAGCACCTATGACTAGCATAACCCTCCCTGGTCTCACCTCTATATGAGTTGCATTTCTGGCCAAGCATTAATTTTTTCAAAACTTTTTGTACTGCTCATATTTGATCCTCATTCTCAAGTAAAATTAGTTTAAAAATGGAGACAAAAAATTGAGATGTATCATTTTTGTGTACAAACTCTGAACAGGGAATGTAATCATGACATACTACAGATATGTAATAATAAAAATAAAAACTGAAAAAATAGCCAAAAATAGTCATGCTGCAGCTGAAATCCTTTATTGTCTTGAAATAACCTCTATTATAATGAAAGAAACCAGTGCCTGCCATGGATGACTCTGCAAACTGACAGAGCTCTTATGAGAGAAGATCTTTATTAAAAAGCCACAGTGTTATGGTGGCCCACTCCGTGGAAAGGGAACAAAGGAGAAAGGAGAGAGAGAAGTGAGAAGGAGCTTGGTCATATAGTAGGTGACTGATGTGGCCTGGTCGGATATCATGTCTGCTGCACAGGCAGCCACTCCGGGGCTGTTCTTGGACCTTATATGGACAAGCCTTGTTCACGTGCTAGTTTTATGACTGGTGATGAGGTGGGAAGTGGAAACTCTTAGGGGAAGAAGGAAGTTATTTATTGGAATGGCAGCAGCCTTTCCAAGGCACTTATCTTACATATTCAGTCCCTTAAGAAAAGGAATGGCAGCCCATTCAGTGAGACCAGGTAAACGTGCCCTCCCGTGCCTGTGTGCCACCAGTCCCAGCAAGGAAAGCTAGATTTGGGAAGGCTGCTTTGAGATCTGCTCTCCCTCTGGCCTGCGTGGGCCCATTCAGCAGGACTGTGTAGCCACGTCATCCCCTGCCTGCTCTGCCACGAGCTCCAGCAAGAAAGGCAGCTGCGTGGATGCCACTGCAACACCACCCCACATGCTCTCAGACCACCTGATTGGGCCAGTTCTTGGAGCCACTCTGCAGAGGCATAGGTGGTCTTAAAGGGTATTTTTCTGAGCTCCCAACTTTGAACGTCTTTAAAGAAAGAGTGCAGAAAACCTGTAGTAGAACTGTGTGGAGTTCTACCCTACAGGTCAGGGAACTAAATCTGGGCCTTGCAGCCTGAAGTCAGTCTGAGTCACAGGGATCTGCTATTGCCTAGCTGAGATGAGGGGACTTGGTTCTGCACATGGCTGTGCATGAGGTATATTATGACAACAGAGATATAGTCTGAAAGAGGCCCTTCAAATTTATTTTTTCTTTCTTTTCCTCATTCCACTCTTCAAATTCATTCCTTTTTCTGTCCTCTTTCTCCAACTCAGTCTCTTGCTCCACCATATTATCCCTCATCTCCCTTTCTGTTCCTGCTCCTGCCCTAACTCAGACTTCTTATTTTATCATCTTTTCTTTATGTTCTTTTCTTCGGTCATTTTACCTCACTCATAGGTCAATAGTATCAAGGGAAAGTGAGCCTCTATTACTGTTAAGGGGTTATATTCTTGTCCTTATTCTTGCACTCTGTCTATCCTTTTTGAATTTAATAGTATTGTAAAGATTGTATGGTCATTCCATGTCCTCTGGTTTCACTTGAAACCTTCTCCAATTCTTTTACTTATCTACTCCTCTCATCCTAACTTCTCTGTCTAAGCCCCCATCCTAAATAGTAAAGATGCTACATTGAAAAGTGTATTCACTGCAAACATATTTTGGGCTGCTTCTTGATTTTAATTTAATTCACATGGTTTAAAGTTGATAGATTAATGACTACCACAAGTGGTCAGTTTGCAAGTTGTGCTTGATCCTATTGTGTTGCTGATTGTATCAATTGGGATAAAGGATTGTGATTGATTTAATGAGTGGTTTTCTCTGATATTATGAAAATGAGAATGTCTATGAGTCATTAGAGACTCAAAAGCTAAAGCACAACTGTATCAGGAAGATATAAGTAATAACCCAGAAATTAAACCAAGGACCACCCAATAACAAAAATAAAAATGAGAAAACACTTAAGCAAGACACAAAGACAGACTTCCAGTTCACCAATGGCAAACAATAGGGCCAATGAGGATGAAAAGTCTGATGGTGAATCAGCAGGAAACCCTGAACCCATAGCACAAGAAGTAACAAAACAGATCAATCAGGCTCTAGAAAAATTCAGAACAGAAATAATTTCCCAGATAAGCATATAGATGGTGAGCAAAATGGAAGTCATGATTCAAGACTTTAGAACAGAAACTAAGAAAAAAATAGATGAGCTCAGGACCATGATAGAAGCCGTAAAGGCCCAGCATAAGAAAGAAATGGAAATAATAAATGCCCCAAATAGGAAAGAAATGGAATCCATAAATCAGATTCAAGGAGATATATAGGAGGTTAAAAACTCTACTGAAAGTGTACACAAGAGAATAAAAGAATGCAAAGATAGAATATCAGATATAGAATATAGGATTGCAGTCACTGACCGAGAAAAGAGAGGTCTCTTAAAAACAGTAAGGGATAATGAGAAATTGATGGAACAACTCCTAGATGATGTAAAGAAGAATAACATAAGACTAATAGGAATCCAAGAAGTAGAAGGAGAAAATACAAATGGCTTAAAAAAGCTGTTCACAGAATTAATGACAGAAAACTTCCCAAACAGAAGGGAATAATTCAACATACAGATAAGTGAGGCATATAGGACTCCAACTACCCATGATCAAAAACAGTCTACACCTAGACATATAATAATCAAGATCCCACAAACCCAAAAGAAGAACAAAATACTACAAGGAGTAAGAGAAAAGAAACAAAGCACATGCAATGGAAAGCCCATCAGAATCACAGCAGAATTTTCAACATAAACCCTCAGGTCAAGGAGAGGCTGGAGTGAGATATTTCAAGTCCTACAAGAAAACTACCTCCAACCTAGACTGATGTATCCTGAAAATGGATGGGGAAATAAGATACTTCCATGACAAAGAACACCTGAGAAACTTCATGAATGCCAAACAAGCACTGCAAGGAACTCTAAACAATATCCTAGAAAAAGACAGTGAAAGAGCTGGGGATTTAGTTGCTCCCAGTGCAACAGATTGGAAGACACAAAAACAACTCCAGATGTACTCAGCTATCGCATCTTTGACAAAGGAGCTGACCGTCCTCAGTGGAGGAAAGATAGCCTCTTTTATGAATCATGTTGGAAAAACTGGATCTCAACCTGCCAAAGATTAAAACTGGACCCTTATCTTTCACCATGCACTAAAGTAAAATCCAAGTGGATTAAAGATCTAAATATTAAAACAGAAACACTAAACTTGCTGGAACATAAGTTAGGCAGAACTCTTGAAGACAATGGCATAGGAAAAGATTTTATGAACAAATCCTCAGTAGCACAGGAACTAGCAGATGAATCTACAAGTAGGATCTCATCTTATTAAAACACTTCTGCACTGCAAAAGAAAGCCATAAACAGAACTAAGAGACAACCTACAATGTAGGAAAAATTTTCACCAGCTGCTCCTCAGATATAGGACTATTATCTAGAATATATAAATGACTCAAAACAATCACACACCCCCAAATATAAAGACCCAACAAAAATGGGCATCAGAAATGAACAGATATTTCTCAGGTATAGAAGTAAAAGCAGCAAGTAAATATATGAAAAAATGTTCCACATCACTGGCCAATCGAGAGGTGCAGATGAAAACAACACTGAGATTCTACCTCACCCCACAAAAAGGGCTGCTATCAAGAAATCAAACAATAAGAAATGTTGGTGGGGTTATGGGGAGAAAGGAACCCTCTCCATTTTTGGTGGGAGTGCAGACTGGTGCAACCACTATGGAAATCAATATGGAGATACCTCAAAGATCTGGGACTAGAGGTTCCATTTGACCCAGCCATCCCTCTGCTGGGTATCTTGCCAACAGAATTAAAAGAATTGTATCACAGAGATATATGTGCACTTATGTTTATAGCAGCACAGTTTGTAATAGCTAAAACTTGGAAACAGCCCATTTACCCATCAGTTGGAAACTGGATAAAGACGATGTGATTTTTCTATAAAGAAATATTACTCAGCCATAAAGAATGAGAAATTAGATTCATTCATAGTTAAATGGATACATATTGAGGATTTACTCCTAAGTGAAATAAATAAGTCACACATGTGTAAATACTGAAGTTTCTCTGGTGTAAATAATTTATAATAGTACATAAGATCCTAATGATGTATTGGACAATGTGAAATAAGAAGAAAGGGGCTAAAGGTGTAGGGAAAGTGGGAAGGGCAGGAGAAATCTAATAAAGGAAAAGAAAAAAATATGAGAAAATGAAGAAATGGAAATGAAGTGTTTGTAAATGGGGAGAGAGGCAGGGTGAAGGGAGGGCAGAGACAAGGGGGAAAAAATGAGAACCAAGACCTGTCATGTAAAGGTACAAGGTCCCAATAATGAATATAATTGTACTGTGTACCTAAAATGTACCAATAAACTCAATGAGAAAAGAAGAAAAGAAAAAGAATGGCATAATCCGATATGAGTGGAGAAAAGAGTTTTGGAAACCAAAAGCAGAAAATAAAGCACTAAGAAAAGCACCTGTAAGTCCATTTGGAATTAATTCTAATACTTCTATTAAACACCCCACATTTTTCTGTCTAGAGAAGACAATTTCCTAAGAAATTATCCCTTAAAATGTAAGATATATCCATCCCAATATATGTGCAAATCTCAATATTGAATTATAAGGAACATAAAAACTAAATCAACATGTGTTCTGCAGCACTGAATACACTTGTAGTAATGGTTTCCAATAGTACTGAAGTGAATAAAATACCAGGCAAAGAATTTTAAAAAGTGTAAAACAGATTAATGATCTTAAACTGAAACAAATGCATGAAAAAGGAAGATAATCCAGGATATGAATGAACATTTCAGCAAGGAGATAAGCATTTTGAAAATAATAAAAATTTTTTAAAACCTGGAAAAACTCCATAATTTAAATAAAACATTCAGTAAACAGTCTCATTAATAGGTTATATCATTTAGAAGGCAACATTTTATGATTTGAAGATAGAAATGTTATCACATTTAGACAATAATAAAGGCAATTTCTGGGATATTAGTAAAGACCACACTTGCAAGTTTTTGAAATAGCTATGGGCACAGAGATAAAATTTAAAGTCATAGAAAATATATTTAGTGAAATAATAGCAAGAAATTTCCTAAAAATAAGAGAGATAAAATAAAGTTATGGACATTCATGTACAGTAGGCATTTAGAATCTCAAAACAAGGCCAAAAAATAATATCCTTTTTTCATTCATTTCTTGGTTAAAACAGCAAGAATACAGATGAAAGAACTTATAGTAAAAGCTGAAAGAGCACAATGCCAAATCCCCGATAATGACAAGCCCATTTGAATAAAAGATTTCTGAACAGAAACTCTAAGGGACAAAAGGCATGTACTAATCCATTTCAAATTCTAAAAAAAAAAAAAAACAAAAAAAATGACCAATCACTAAGATTACTTTATCTAGCATAGCTATTCTTCAAAATTGAAAGAGAAAAAAAGGTCGTCTGAGAAAAACAGAAACTAAAGAAAATCATGCCCACTAAGCACTATCAAGTATTCTTAAGGAAACACTTTAAACAGAAGAAGAATAATAGACAAGCAAAGGAATATTAGGGAAGAATCAAACTCCAGAATAATAACAACAAAATTAAAAAATGAGCATGTATCTATCAATGAAATCTTGAGTGTAAATGGTATTAATTCTCCAATTAAATGACAAAGCCTGGCAGGGCTATATCTTTTCTTTACAAACATACCTCAGTCACAAAGGTACATAAATACAGAAAATGTGAGGGATAAAGAATTATATTTCATGTAAGTTCAATCTGAAAACAAGTAGTACTAGCTATATTCCTAACAAACAAAGCAGTACCCAAGGAAAACTGAGAAGAGACAGAGAAGCTCACTATCTATCATTAAAGAGAACAATCTACCAGGACAATATGAGGATTATAAATATATATGCATTGAATATTGGGGCAAAACAATTTATTAAACAAGCAAAATTTGACATAAAGTGACACATAAGCCCCAATTCAATAATAGTGAGTGACTTCAATACCTCACTCTCACCAGTAGAGAGGTCATGATGTAATAAAAAATTCAACAGAGAAACATAATCTACATTATAGTTCAGGTTGATTTAATAGACATCTTCAGAGTCTTCCATGTGACAACAATATACATATTGTTTTCAAACACTGGTGGAATTTTCAAAATATGCACTACATTTTATAATACTGAGCATATCTTAACTAATACCAAAAACCTCAATAATTCTGTGCATTTTCTCGGATCATAATGGAGTAAAACTATAAGTCAGCAGCAAAAGAAACAAGAGAAACAGTAAAAACACATAGAGATTTAAGCAATATGAGGTCATTATAACAGCAAAGAAAAAAACTGAAAAATTACTACCATCAAATTAAAATTATAAAAATATATCAGAATTTGTGGAACAAACAGGATCAAAGAAGTTTATAGCTATTACTGCCTACATTACAACATCAAATAGTTATCATCTAAAAATACTTAATGATGTATTTAAAATTCATGGAAAAATAACACACAAACCAAAAGCCAATAGAAAAATAAATAAATAAATAATGAAGATTAGAGTTAAATTTAATGACGTGGTGTCTAAAAGAACAATACAAAGGATTAATAAAACAAAAAATCATTTTTAAAAGATAAATAAGACTGATATATTCTTAGCAAGACCACCCTTAGAGATGAGAAAAAGAGAGAGCAAGAATGAAATGTAATAAAATTAGATGTGAAAAGAAGGATATCACAACAAATACACAAATATTCAAAGATCACTGGGGACAATTTCAAAAATTCATAGTCCAATAAATTTTAAAATCTAGTAAAAAAAAGTGATTAATTCTAAATACAACCAACTTAGCAAAACTCAGCTAAGAGGATATAAAAAAAAATCTAAACACACCAATAACAAGCAATGAGTTTGAAACAATAATAGAAAATATTCCAACAAAGATAACCCAGGAACAAATGGCTTTACAGCTAAATTCTATGGGACTTTTAAAAAATTAGCATCAATGTTTCTGAAAAAGTGATAAAATATAAAAGGAAAAATGTTTCTAAATTTACTCTACAAAATCATTATCACCATAATTACCAAGATTGAATATAATCTCAACAACAACATAAAAAAGAATACTACAAATCAATATGTTTGAAAAATATAGATGCAAAAATCTTTAGTTAAATGCTGGTGAATCAAATTTAACAACACATTAAAAAATTTTATATATCATCATCGTGTTTGTTTTATTACAAAGATGCAAGGATTGTGCAAATAAAAAATGTAATAAATCTCAAAATACAATCAAGAATAAAAATCATATGATCTTTTCAATAGACAGAAAAAAAAAACCTAAAGTAAAATTCAACATTCCTCATGATGAAAGTCTGGAAGAAGCTATGTATGAAAATCTCTAACTTTAATATTGTAAAAGGTATATACAACAGACCAATATCCATTTCATATTGAAT
The DNA here is from genome assembly GCF_012274545.1 of Fukomys damarensis. Lineage (NCBI taxonomy): Eukaryota > Metazoa > Chordata > Mammalia > Rodentia > Bathyergidae > Fukomys > Fukomys damarensis. Next base: position 24,392,465 of record NW_022900932.1, read on the forward strand.
GGGAACTGATAACATTTCTTTTAAAATCAGTAATGAGAAAGGTGTATTAACTGTCACTACTTGTTTTTTAATGTAGTACATGTGGTTTTACTGGAGAAATTAGACAATAAAAAGAAAAAAAGGAATTCAATGAGAAAGCAATAATTCAAACTTCCTATTTGCAGATGACATGATCCTTTATCTAGAAGACCCTAAAGCATCTAACAGAAGACTCTTATATCTGATTTTACATTCAGTAAAATGGCAGAATACAAAATAAACATTAAAGAATCCACAATTCATATAGAAACACACAAAAAACTAGAAAAATCAAAAGAATTCTAATTATAAAGAGCAATGCTAGAAGTTTCTCAATACCCAATTTCAAAATATCCTATACAGTCATAGTAACATAAAACATAAACTGGAATAAAAACAGACATATAGACTAATGGAATATAGTAATAGACGCAGAAACAGTAACATACAAATATAGTCATTTGCTTTTTCACAAATTGGTCAGAAATGCATAATAAAGAGACTTTTAGAGAACCAAGACCTGTCATGTAAAGGTACAAAATACCAATGATGAATGTAACTGTACTGTATCCCTAAAATGTACCAATAAACTCAATGAGAGAGGAAAAAAAGAGACTTTTTAAAAATGGTGTTGAGCATCACAGGGAGCAGTTATGTGGACGAGAGTGTCATGGCTGCAGGCAAATCCCAGCTGGGGCTCTGCCCCAACCCCAGAGATGTGGGCACACCTGTCCAAGCCACAGGCCCTCCTAGAAAAGAGCTGCACTGGCACACAAGCTTCAGCTAGAGACCTGGCATACAATCAGTCACAGCCAAGTGCCCACCTGGAAAAGAATGACACAGACACACAAGCAACAGCCAGAGGGTTGCCCCTATAAAACTGATTATGTGTGGAGGCCCTAGCCAAAAGCCTACACAGACAACAGGAATTGGAGTACACAGCCTCCAGCCAAAGGCTCTCCCAGACAACAGCTACATAGGGGCCACAGACAGAGGAACACCTAGATACCATTCTAAGTGTGCACAAGAGAAGACACAATTAAAAAAATAGAGGAGCTGAGAAACATGATGGACTCCCAACATAGGAAACAAATGGAGTCTATCTATGAAACGGATGCAAACAGGTTTCCAGGAGTTTAAAAACTTCATTAAAAGTTTTTGTAGTCAATACAAAGACTGAATTTCAGATACAGAAGATAGAATTGCAAATAGTTACCAGGAAAAGAAAAATTTCTTAAAATAGTAAGGGACCATGAGAAATCAAAACAGCAGCCACTGGACAATTGAAAGAAGAATAACATAAGACTGGTTGAAGTCAATGAAGAAACAGGAGAGAGCACAGACAACATAAAAAACTTCACAGAAGTAATGCCAGAAAATTTGCAAATGGGGGAAAGAACTTGACATGCTGATAAGTGAGGATTATAGGACTCCAACTAGCCATGATTAAAAAAAAATTTTCATCTAGGCATATTATAGTTAAGAGTCTAGAAACCCAATCGAAGAACAAAATTCTACAAGCATTTAGAGAAAAGAAACAATCACATGCAAAGGAAAGCCCATCAGAATCAGAGCAGACATCTCAACACAAACCCTCAAGGCAAGAAGAACTTGAAGTGATATATTTCAAGCCCTAATAAAAAATGACCTCCAACCCAGGTTGATGTACCCTGCAAAAATATCTTTCAAAACTGATGGAGAGGGTCAGAGATTTAGCTCAGTGGTTCTACACCCTGCTTTGCAGGTGCAAGGCCCTGAGTTTGATTCCTGGTACCAAAAAACAAACAGCCTGAACAGGCTAGTGAGACACTGTCTCAAAAACAAAACAAAATAAAGCAAAACACAAAAAACAAACAAACAAATAAATAAAAACAAACTGACAGAGAAATAAGATACTTTCATGACAAAGAGCACCTGAGGAACTTCATGAATACCAAACCAGCACTCCAAAAAACTTTTAAACAATATCTGAGGAAAAGATGAGGATCACAACCCCAGGAAGTCAAGCAGAAAGAATCCAATCAGGTATGATGAGAAGTTAAATAAATGCAAAGGGGAGAATCCAACAAATAGAAAAAGTCCTGACAAGGATAAGCCAGTACATATCAATTATAACTATCAATGTTAATGGTCTTAATTCACCAATCAAAAGAAAGAGACTGGAAGAATTGGTCAAGAAGCAAGATCCAACAATATGCTGCATACAAGAAACACACTTAATTCAAAAAGAAACTCATAGAAGGAAAGTGGAAGGGCAGAAAACAATACTCCATGTGACAGGAACAACAACAAAAAAAGCAGGAGTAGCTATCCTCTTAGCAGATCAAGTGGATTTTAAATCAGCACTGAATAAGAGAGACAAAGAAGGGCACTACATCCTTCTAAAGGGAATAGTCCATGAGGAACATATGACACTCATTAATAGATAAGCACCAAACACTAGTGTACACAACTATATAAAACAAATACTAACAGACATGAAAAATCATCTAAGCAATAATACGAAAGTAGTGGTGGACCTCCATACCTCACTGTCACAAGTAGATAGATCAACACGACAAAAAACAAACAATGAAATAGTAGAACTCAAACTCTTAAACAAATGAATGTAACTGATGTTTACAGAGTGTTCCACCCCAGAAAAGCAGAATACACATTCTTTTCAACTGCACATGGGTCATTCTGCAAAACAGACCACATACTCACTCATTGAGCATATTTAAGTGCAATGGAATTAAAATTATCCACTGTCTATTATCAGACTATAGTGCACTGAAATTGTAGGTCAATAGCAAAAGAAACTGTGAGAATTTCACAAACATGTGGAAACTGAAAAACACACTTCTGAATAATCAATGGATCAAAGAGGCAATTAAAGAAATCAGACAGTTCCTGCAATTAAATGACAATACAACATATCTAAATCTATGGGACACATTGAAAGCAGTTTTACAAGGGAAATTCATAACAGTAAATACTCATGTTAAAACAGAGCAAGCTCAATTAAACTACCTGATGCTGAACCAGAAGCTTCTAGAAAAGGAGAAAGACAAACCCAAAGCTCATAAAGGGGAGGAAATTATAAAGATCAGGACAGATATTAATGCACTGTAGACTAAGAGAATAATACAAAAAAAAATCAATGAAGACAAGAGCTGGTTCTCCAAAAGAATAAACAAAATTGGCAAACCTTTAGCCAACATATCTAAAAAGGGAAGAAAAGGCCCAAGTCCATGCAATTAGGAATGAAAAGGTTGAAACTACAATGGACGCAGCAGAAATCCAGAGGATCATCAGTACCTATGATACACCAGTAAGACAGAAAACACAGAAATGAACAGATCCTTAGATATATATGAAAAAGATTTATGAAGATGGTCTAAAAATTCTAAACAACCCAATATCAATCAATGAAATGGAAGATGCAATTAAAATCTTACCAACTAAGAAAACCCCAAATCTTGATTGCTTCACTGCTGAATTCTACAAGACAGTTAGAGAGGAACTACTGCTACTATAGTTTAAACTCTTCAATGAAATTGAAAAGAAAGCAATGCTCCTGAAATCATTTCTGAAATCAAGCATCACAGAGAAAGACCCAAGTGAAAAAGAGAAATAAATACCAATCTCACTAAAGAACATAGTTGCAAAAATCCTTAATAAGATACTGGCAAATAGAATGCAGAAGATCAAGATCACACACCCTGACCAAGTGGGGTTCATCCCAGGGATACAGGGATGGCTTAACATATGCAAATAAATAAATGTCATACACTATAATAATACAGCCAAGGAAAAAATCCATATGATCTTCTCAATAGATGCAAAAAAAGCATTTGTCAAAATGCAACACTTTCATAATGGAAACCCTACAGAATATTGGAATAGTTGGTCTCTACCTTTATCTGATAAAAGCCATCTATAAAAAAAAAAGCACTCAATGCCATACTAATATCACCACTCCTGTTTGATATAGTTCTAGAAACATTAACCACAGCAATTAGACAAGAGAAAGACATTAATAGAATAAAGATAGGAAGTAAAGAAGTCAAATTGTTATTATTTGCAGATTACATGACACTCCATATAGAAGACCCCAAGAATCCACCAAATGTCTTCTAGACTTAATAATCAAATTCAACAAAGTAGCAGGATACAACATCAACACAGAAAAATCAATAGCTTTCCTGCATGCAAAAAAAGACTCAGAGTGAAATGGGTCAAAAAATTCCTTTTACAACAGCATCCAAAAAATTGTAATATCTAGGAATCAAACTAATGAAATAAATCAAAGGCCTCTACTCTGAAAACTGTAGCACTTTGAAAAAAGAAACTGATGAGGATATTAGAAAATCAAAAGACATCCCTGGTTCCTGGGAATGAAGCATCAAAATAGTTAAAATGGCCATACTTCAAAACTGCTATATAGATTCAAGGAAATCCCAATTGAAATCCTAGCAGCATACTTCACAGATGTTGAGGAAAAAATTTGAAAAAATCATTTGGAACAATAAGAGACCTAGAATAGTGAAAGCAATAGTAGGCAATAAAGACCACATAGGGGGTATCACAATCCCCAATTTGAAACTATACTGCAAAGCTACTGTGATAAAAACAGCAGAGTACTGGCAAAGAAATAGACCTGAAGACCAGTGGAACAGATTAGAAGATGCAGAAACAACTACCGAGACACTCAGCAACCTCATCTTCAACACAGGAGCCAAATACCCTCACCGGAGGAAAGATAGCCTCTTGAAATAAATGGTGCTGGAAAAACAGGGTTTCAACTCATCAAAGAGTGAAAATGGCAAAAACAGTGAAATTTGGCAAAATTCTCTCACCATGAACTAAACTAAAATAGACATGGGTTGAAGATCTAAATATTAAAACAGAAACACTAAACTGGCTGGAAGAGCAGGTAGGTGGAACTCTTGAAGACATTGGTGTAGGAACAATATTTTATCAACAAAACCTCAATTGCCTGTGAACTAGCACAAATAAACAAGTGGGATCTCTTATAAAAAGGTTCTGCAGTGCAAGAGTAACCACCAGTGTGAAGATATAACCCACTATATGGGAAAAACTTTCACCAACTGTTCCTAAGACAAAGGCATACTATCTAGAATATATAAAGAACTTAAATAAATCAGACATCCCAAGTTTACAGACCCAATAAAAAAATGTGCATCTGAAATGAACAGACATTTGTCAAACAAAGAAGTAGAAATAGCAAATAAACATAAAAAAGTTCAACATCAGTGATCATTAGAGAGGGGCAAATGAAAGCAACACTGAGATTACACCTCAACCCAGAAAGAATGGCTGCTATCATGAAATCAATCAATAATAAATGCTGGCAGGGCTCTAGAGAAAAGGAAACCCTGCTCCACTTCTGGTGGCAGTGTGGACTTTGCAAACACTTTGGAAATTGGTATGGGGATACTTCAGAGAACTAGGATTAGAGGTCCTATTTGACCCAGCTATACCCCTGCTGGGTATCTTGCCCAAAGAATTAAAATTATCATACTGCCGTGAGATACATTTGTACCCATGTTCATAGCAGCACAATTGGCTATAGCTAAAACTTGGAAGCAGTCCAATATGCCATCATCTGGAGACTGGATAAAGACAATGTGTTTTGTTTTGGTTTTGTTTTTGTATAAAATGGAGTGCTACTCAGGCATAATGACAAACTAGAGACATTTATAGCTAAATGGATATACATTGAGGTGATATTGAAAATGAAATAAATAGGACACATATGTATAAATACCGAACAGTTTCTCTAGTGTGAGAAATAAAGTGTAAATAAGGTATAATAGATATTGTGAAATAGTAGGAAAAGGTGCACAGGGGAAGGGTAAGTGGGAGGGGCAGGAGATAAGAAAGAAGGGAATGAAATTAATGCGAGAAAAAAAAATGGAAACAAAGTCTGTAGATAGGGAAGGCTGGGGGGGTGTTGAAGAGAGGGCAGAGGAATGGGGAAAAAGTAAGAACCAAGATGTGTCATGTAAAGGTGTAAATTTCCAATGATGAATGCCATTGTATTTTATACCTTAAGTGTACCTATAAAATAAATTTTAAAAATAGTGCTGGGCAAAGTAGTTGTTCATATGTTGAATAATGAAATTATGACCCTATCTCTTTCACTTTTCAACATCCCTTCAAAAGATGAAAAATGTAAGTAAAAGACCTGAAACTGAAACTGCTAAAAGTAGACATAGCAGAAACACTTCAAATCACAGCCACAAAGACTTCCTGAGCAGGACTCCAGTGGTACAGAAAATAATAGCAAGAACTGATAAACTCTATTATATCAAATTTAAAAGTTAGACAGTAAAGAGCCATTTAACAGAGTGAAGAGACTTCCTATAAAATGGTTGAAAAATCTTTGACAGCTACTCTTGTGACAGAATATTAAAATCTAGAATATATAAAGATCTATCCATCCCCCCAAAAAACCCTAAATAACTCAGTTGATAAATGGGCCAATGAACTGAGAAGAAACTTATCAAAAGAAAAAATGTGAACAGCTATTAAGTACACAAAAGATATTCAACATTTTTAGTCATCAGGTAAATGTAAATCATGTCTATATTGAGATTCTATCCTAGTCCCATCATAATGAATAACATTAATGATAATACAAACAAATAAACCAAAAACAATAACTCCTGACAAGGGCATAAGGAAAATGAGACCTTTATTCACAGTTGGTGGGAAAATGTAAATTTATAAAGCCAATATATCAATCAATATATCAATAAAAAAACTGCAAAGAGATAAAATTTGATCCAGCTATGGCACTCTCCAGTCTCCAATCTTCCAAAGAACTGAAATCAACACAGTACAGAGTTACCTACATACCCCTATTTATTGCAGCCTGGTTCAGCATAACTGAACTATTGAATCAGCTTGTGTGCCTGCCAACAGACAAATGGATGAAGAAAATCTTATGCAAATATATAATATATATAACATATAATATAATATATTATGTATAATATATTCCCTGAAGGCTTTTATAGTTTTAGGAGGATAAAAGAGAGCTACTATATCATATAAAAAGAAGTAGGAGTAAAAAAATCAGGATGTATATGTGTGATGCTTTTGATTACATTATATATAATATATATTATATATATAAAATCATGTTATTTCCAGGAATAAAATCATGTTTTTCCAGGAATCAGGATTAGTGGTCATCATGTTGAGTGAAGTAAGTCAGATCAGAAAGACCAGTATGACATGTTTCTCTCATATGTGAAATCTTATAAAAAGATGGGCAAGAGGAGAGAAAAGAAGAGAAGAGGAGAAGAGAGGAGGAGAAGGGAGGGGAGGGAAGATGAGATGAGAAGAGACTAGAAGGGGAGAAAAGGAGGATAATAAAGAGATGGGGGAAGCACATCAATTAAATAGAGAGAAGGAAGGGAACAGCAGGAGGAGGAAAGGACAGGGATGTTGGAGTATGAAAATAAATCTATTAGTATATGATTTACATGTATGAATTTGCAAAATGAAACTAATTTATCTGTGTAACTAATAAGTACTTTGAAAAACACTTTATAGATATCCAGGTAAGCATTGCAGAACTTTTCTAATAAACAAAAATTGCAGAAGCCTTAATTATTGCAAAATCATCTAGAAAGAATACCAGTGCCACAGCCAAGAAGAGATTTGCAAATTTAAGTAGCCTATGGAAGAAAAATCAAGTGAATTCCGCCTTGCACACCTCTGATGATGTGCATTAATGATCTGTAATTAATTTTTCCTGCATAGCTGATTTGTTACAATCTATATACTTGGAGTTCACTAAGGTAAAGTGCAGGTAAATTAGGTCAAGGCTTTGATTCCGTCCTAATGAAATTCATAACACAGTAGAGAAGAGTGACATTTTATTATAAAATCACAATAGAGAGCAGTAAGCATCATGAGATTTAGAGTGTCATAGATATCTTAATACAATCTTAGCACAATCTCTTAGATTTTTGTTGTTGTTGTTGGGAGGCCTACAAGGGATTGAACCCAGGACCTCGTGCTTGCAAGACAGATGTATCCCCACTGATCTAAATTCCCAACCCTCTTAGTTGTAGAATTTCTGTAATTCTTAAAAAAGCATTAACTCCATGTCACAGTATTTGTGTTTCTAAATATACTAATAAGTGTATAGAAGATCATAAGAATTCTAGTAAACTTATTATTAAATATATTTAATAGAATTGTTCTAAACTAGTTGCTTACATGTACTTGCTTAAATAGTATATATTTAGTTTTATACACCATATGTTATGTTGAATTTCTCCACAGATTTATCTAAGAAAATTTAATTTTCTTTAATTTTGTCTGAAATCCTGAGAGATAAGAATCATATCTTTAATTCATGTTGAGTTAATTTAAATTTATTTTTATTTTAATGAAAATTCATAGTCATGGTGATTTTTTCATTCAATATTATATCCAAAAAATGGCATTTTAATTATTTATTTTACAAAAAAATTTGCCTTCAAAATTATATATTTCCTCATGCTTATGTTATTGTTTTTATGCAAGCTAACAGTTGCAAAGAATAAATTGTAGCAGTGAAGTTATTCTGCTCCTTGAAAGAAAAGAAAGCATTTAGTTTCTTGACTTACAAATTGATAGTTTCATTGAATAAAGGTCAAATTATCTAATACTAACAATTTTTACTTGATTAATATTACTGACTACCTTTCTGCTTTCTATTTTTCAATATATTTTGGACCTATAATTTTTTATATATAAAATATGTATATATCTTTAGATTACAAAAAATTGCATATGTATATACAGTAAGCCCACAATATCTTTAATATTTATCTCATGACCTTCATGACTAGACACATCCCTTCCTGAGAACTTTCACTCACTAATCCTACTCTTCAGCAAATATACTCACCATTTATGAAAAAGACTCTTCATTTTTGGAATAACTAAAGATTTTAGAGCATATTATTAAATGAAAGTCTTTTAAATTTTTTTTTTACCCTTTACTATGAACATAATTTAGCATTGATTTAAAAATGATACAATATCTAAACAGAAAAGTACATGAAATTAAATTAGTGATAGAAAAACTACACATGGAGAAATATAATACAAAACATTTAAATGAGGGATAATAATAATGAATAGTCAATAGAATTAGAGCTAAGATTTAATTTACTTTCTTGTGGTTAATTACAATAATAATACTGGCAAGAGGAAGATAAAGTAATAGCTTTTAATTCCTAATATTCATTCATGTGGCCCGTGTTTAAAACATTTTGATAATGTAACTGAAATATATTAAATATTTTTATTCTTTCTGATATAATAAGTGTGATCTATGAATTCTAAGCAAAAGCTAAATTTTGGGAAATAATTTATTGCATAAAGATATAAATTGCATCATCATTTTATCCCAAAAAAGAAAAATGGACTACTGGAAATTAGACAAGAGTACAAAATACAGGATTTTAAAAATCATGCCCTATAAGCATAATTGATTCCTCAAATGATTATAGAGGAATTTCATAAAAGTAACTTATCCTCTCTAATTTTCTTTCTTTTTGTTTTGTTTTTTTTTTTT